>NC_133659.1:225092630-225406662 GCF_037893015.1 Macrotis lagotis | reverse complement strand
TCATATCTGCAAAGAGTGAAAGTTTTGCTTCTTCATTGCTAATTCTGATTCCTTCAATTTCTTTTTCTTCTTTTATTTCTAAAGCTAACGTTTCTAATACTATAATAAATAGGGATGATGATCATGGACCTCCTTGTTTCAACTGTGATCTTAGTGGAAATTACATATAATGTTTCTTGATGGTTTGGGATAGACACTGCTTATTATTTTAAGGAAAACTCAAATTATTCCTATATTTTCTAGTGTTTTTAATAAGAATGAATATTGAATTTTGTCAAAGGCTTTTTTAACATCTATTGAGATAATCATATGATTTCTGTTGGTTTTGTTATTGATATTTTCAATTATATTGAATGGTTTCCTAATATTGAACCATCCATGCCTACCTGGTATAAATTCTACCTGACCATAATGTATTATCCTAGTAATAATTTACTGTAATCTCTTTGCTAAAATTTTATTTTAAGATTTTTTGTATCAATATTCATTAGAGAAATTGATCTATAATTTCCTTTGTCTATTTTGGTTCCTCCTGGTTTAGCTATCAGCACTAATTTGGTATCATAAAAATAATTTGGCAGAACTCCTATTATTAAAAAAATTTATGTAGAATTGAAATTAATTGTTTCTAAAATGTTTGGTAGAATTCACTTATATCTATCTGGACTTGGAGACTTTTTCTTAGGGAGTTTATTGATGGTTTCTTCAATTTCTTTTTTTTTAAATGATGTTTTTTAAGTATTTTATTTCCTCTTCTGTTAACTTGCGCAATTTGTATTTTTGTAAATAGTCAATCATTTCACTCTTATTATCAAATTCGTTGGTATACAGTTTGGAAAAGTACCTCTGAATTAATCTCTTCAAATTCTTCTTCATTGGTGGTTAGTTCACCCTTTTCAATTTTGATGCAAGCAATTTGATTTTCTTTCTTTTTTTTTAAAAAAAAATAAGATTAACCAAAGGTTTTTCTATTTTTTCTTCATAAAAATTAACTTAGTTTTATTTATTAGACCAATGGTTTTCTTGCTTTAATTTTATTAATCTCTCCCCCTTGATTTTCAGGATTTCTAATTTGGTATTTAATTGAGGATCTTTAATTTGTTCTTTGTCTATCTGTTTTAGTTGCATACCCAATTCATTGATCTCTTCTTTCTCTATGTTATTCATATAAGCATTGAGAGATATAAAATTTCTCCTAAAAACTGATTTGGTTGCATCTCATAAATTTTGGTAAGATGTCTCATTGTTATCTATTTCTTGGATGAAATGATTTGGTGTTTGAACCACTCATTCTTTAAATTATTTAGTTTCCAATTAATTTTTGGTTTATCTTTCCTTAGCCCTTTATTACATATAATTTTATTGCATCATGATCTTAAAAATATGCATTTATTATTTCTAACTTTCTGCATTTGGGGGTGAGTAGGTGGTACAGTGGATAGAGCACCAGCCCTGGAGTCAGGAGTACCTGAGTTCAAATCCGACCTCAGACACTTAATAATTACCTAGCTGTGTGGCCTTGGGCAAGCCACTTAACCTCATTTGCCCTGCAAAAACCTAAAAAAAAACTTTCTGCATTTGATTGCAAGGTAAATGCCCTAGTATATGGTCAATTTTGGTATAGGTGACATGTACTGTAGAGAAAAATGTATACTCTTTTCTATCCCCATTAAGTTTTCTTCAGAAATCAATCATATCTAAGTTTTCTAAGATTTTATTCATTTTCTTAACTTCCTTCTTGCTTATTTTGTGGTTAGATTTATTTAGTTCTGAGAGAGAGAGAGAGAGGTTGAGGTCCCCCATTATTAAAGTTTTGCTGTCTAAGTCTCCTCGTAATTCATTCAACTTTTCCTCTAAGAATTTGGATGTTATACCACTAGGTGCACTTGTGTTTAATAATGATATAGCTTCATTGCCTATAGTGCTTTTTAAGAAGATATTGTTTCCTTCCTTATGTCTTTTAATGAACTCTATTTTTCCTTTTGTTTTTCTGAGATCAGGATCACCACCCCTGATTTTTTTTTTTACTTCTGCTGAAGCATAATACGTTTTGCGCCAGCCTTTACCTTTACCTTTATCTCTCTGCTTCACATGTAAGCAGCATATTATAGGATTCTGTTTTTATAATTCATTCCATTATCCATTTCTGTTTTTATGTGAAAGTTAATCACGTTCACATTTACAGTTAAGATTACTAATTTCCTTGGGGCAGCTAGGTGGTGCAGTGGATAGAGCACCGGCCCTGGAGTCAGGAGTACCTGAGTTCAAATCCGGCCTCAGACACTTAATAATTACCTAGCTGTTTGGCCTTGAGCAAGCCACTTAACCCAATTTTCCTTGCAAAAATCCTAAAGAAAAAAAAGATTACTAATTTCCTGTAGTAAATTGGCAAACGATCTTTACAACTAATGATTCTGACAAAGGACTCAATTCTAAAACATACAGAAAACTGAATTTTTTAAAAAAAAGCCTTTCCCCAGTTGACAAATGGTCAAAGGATATGCAAAGGCAATTTACGGATGAGGAGAGAAAAGAAATCCATAGTCATATGAAAAATTGCTCTAAATCATTAATTATTAGAGAAATACAAATTAAAGCTTCTCTGAGGTACCACCTCACACCTCTCAGAATGGCCAATATGTCCAGAAAGGATAATGATTATTGTTGGAAGGGTTGTGGGAAATCTAGGACACTATTACACTGTTGGTTGAGCTGTGAACTTATCCAACCTTTCTGGAAAGAAATTTGGTACTATGCCCAAAGGGCAACAAAAAATGTGCATACCCTTTGATCTAGCAATACCACTTACTAGGTCTATACCCTGAAGATATTATGAAAAAGGCTAAAAACATCACTTCTACCAAAATATGCACAGCAGCCCTGCTTGTGGGGGCAAAGAACTGGAAATCAAGTAAATGTCTTTCAATTAGGGAATGGTTTAGCAAACTGTGGTATATGTATGTCATGGAATACTATTGTTCTATTAGAAACCAGGAGGGATGGGAATTCAGGGAAGCCTGGAGGGATTTGCATGAACTGATGCTGAGTGAGATGAGCAGAACCAAAAAAACACTGTACACCCTAACAGCAACATGGGGGCAATGATCAACCTTGATGAACTTGCTCATTCCATCAGTGCAACAATCAAGGACAACTTGGGCCTGTCTGCAATGGAGAATACCATTTATATCCCAAAAGAACTGTGGAGTTTGGACAAAGACCAAGGACTATTACCTTTGATTTAGGAAAAAAAACCTGATATCTTATTGTGTGATATTGCTATTATAATTTATGTTTCTTCCTTAAGGATATGATTTCTCTCTTATCACACTCAATTTGGATCAATATACAACATGGAAACAATGTAAAGATTGACAAATTGCTTTCCGTGGGGGGGTGGGGAGGGAAGTAAGATTGGGGGAAAATTGTAAAACTCAAAATAAATAAAATCTTTAATAAAAAAGAGATTACTAATTTTCCTCTATACTATCTTTCCCCATTTATATTTTTCTCTTTTCTTTCCTCTTATTCCTCCTCACCAAAGCTTTACTTCCTTTCCCCATTTACTTTTCTTTTAAATTTTAACTTTGTTTATTTTCACTTAAACCTTCATCTTCCCTTTTATCAGTTCCTTCTTTCCTTTCCTTTTCTTTCCCTTGCCCCTCCCCCTACTTCCCTGTAGAGAATGGTAGATATTTTTTTTTAGGTTTTTGCAAGGCAAATGGGGTTAAGTGCCTTGCCCAAGGCCACACAGCTAGGCAACCACTAAATGTCTGAGACCAGATTTGAACCCAGGCACTCCTGACTCCAAGGCCAGTGCTTTATCCACTATGCCACCTAGCAGCCCCAGAATGGTAGATTTTTAAAACCAAGTGGGAATATATCCTATTCCCTTTCTAGGTCAAATCTATTAAATAGGCTTTACTCTGTGTTCACACCCTCCTTTCTTTCTCTCTATTAGTGTGCCTCTTCATCTGGTGTTTATTATCTAATAATGCCTAGCCTTCTCCTTTTTGTTTTAAGCTTATCTTGTACTTACAGCCTTTTAATCAAATTATGCTCCTTTGATTTGACCTGATGAAAGAGTAGTATCAATTAAAGTACTATCAATCAAAATATCATCAATCAAAGGTTGATTAATTGCTTTATAAGCTCAAAGTACTATCAATCAAAAGTTGATTGATTGATTGATAAGCAGCACTACTTCATAGTTATTAAGTACCCTCCTATCTTGTCTCATTAGAAATACACTTCTCAAGAGTCATGAATTTCATCAAATTATAATCTCTTTTTTACCTTACCTACTTTTCAAGTACCCTCCAAGGACACACAATCTTCGTGAGTTAAAGCATCAGGCAAAGCCAAATTATTTCTTGAATCATTTGTACCTACCCCCAAGCATACTCTGTCCCATACTCTTCCCACTTTAACTTCCCAACCATATTACTCAAACCCTTGTTAACTAAAGCATGGATTAAGATAAAATAACTTCTTAATCTATGTCCAATCTGTCTCAGTAGATTCCCCTCCCCCTCTACAAATCTTTGAGTATGTAATAAAGTCAAGTCACTTCTGATTTAATTAACTATAGAGTTTCTATAGTGCTCTTAAATACTGAGATACTCTCAAGGTATAGACCTTAAGAACTTTACAATTGAATGTAAGGTAAGGGAGACACTGTCTCAGGACCACCCAGCATAGGATGGCCTCATCAAAGAAAGTGCTAAACTCTATTAGTAAGACAGAATTAAAATAGGTCAAAGGAAACTTGAGACATATAAGCTTAGAGTAAATATGCCCAGCTTTTCACCTGGGCTAGTGATCTCAAACATAGTGATATCATTTTGTTCTTCAATGGAAAGGCAAGAACCAACTATACCCATATCCTCTAAATCCAATATCTTCAATTTTATTTAATCCTTTAATTATCCTAAGAGAAATAAAATTCTCAAGAGTTACATATGTTATAGCTTCCATTGTAGGGTTGTATACTATTTAATGTTCTTGGCTAACATTTCTTTTCTTCCCCCCACCCCTTTCTGTTTACCTTTTTAAGCATTTCTTGAATCTTGTATCCGGAGATTGAATTCTCTGTTCAGTTTTGGTCTTTTAATCAGGAAATTTTGGAAGTCCATTATTTTGTTGAACATCCTTCTTTTTCCCTGGCAGAATATGCAAAATTTTGCAGGATAGTAAATTCTTGGCTGAAATCCAAGGTCCTTTGCCCTCTGAAAATATGATATTCTAGGTCTTCCAGTCTTTCATTATTGAAGCTGATAAGTCCTATGTAGGTCTGATTGTGCTTCCTTTGTATTTAAATGACTTCTTTTTTTGCTGCTTGCAGTATTTTCTCCTTTATTTGAGAAATCTGGATATGATAGACCTTGGAGTTTTTATCCTGGGATCTCTTTCTGGATGAGTTCTGGGTATTCTTTCAATGGCTATTTTGTCTTCTTGCTCTAGTATATTTAGACAGTTTTCCCTGTTGATTTCCTTAAAGATATTTTCCAGGCTATTTTTTTTTTAATCTGGGCTTTCTGATAGTTCAATAAATAGTAAATTATCTCTCCTGTATCTGTTTTCCAGATTGCTTGTTTTTTCTAAAAGATAATTTATGCTTTGTTCAACTTTTTTCAGTCTTTTTATTTTGTTTCATGGAATCTTATAGTCTCATAGATTCATTGGTTTCTGTTTGTCTGATTTTGATTTTTAAGGTTTTATTTTCTTCAGTTAGCTTTTGTATTTCCTTTTCCAGATGACTAATTTTATTTTTTGCTGAGTTGTATTCCTTTTCCAGTTGGTCGATTTTATTTTTTGAAGTGTTACATTCTTTTTCCAGTTGGTTATTTTTACTTTTAAAGGAGTTGAATTCTTTGGTCAAATTTTCATAATTTTCCTGCATTTCTTTTTTTCATTTTTCCTTCTTCCTCTCTTCTTTGATTTTTAAATTCTTTTTTAAGCTGTTCTATAAATTTTGGGATTTGAGTCCAGTTTATAGACTCCTTTGAAACTTCCCCTGCAGGTAATTTTTCACTGCTTTCTTCTTCTTCTGAGGTGGCATTTTTATCATCTTTATCTGCATAGTAGTTCTTTATGGTTAGTCCGCCTTTAGCTTTTCTTTTTGCTCATTTTGATTGTTTGAGCTCTGCTCCTGGGGTACAGGGAATATAGACCCAAACTTTTTATGCTGGGACTAGGGTCCAAGCCCTGGCTTATCATTGACCAAGATATTGCCTCTGCATACCAGACATTGCCTTTGCAGAGGTTTGTTTCCTCCTTTATGTCCATGTTCTGTCTATGCAGTGATTTGTTCCCAACCTAGTCTTATCTTTTGCTGCAGTTTTCCCAGGGTTCAGACTTTGAGGATGGAACCCTCTCTCCTGGCTTGTTATCTTGTTGCTGGGACATATGTTGTTCTCAAGCTGTGGGGACCTAGACTGCACTGTGGCTAAAAGCTTCCTGTTGACTTTCCCACTCTCCCACCAAGCTGGGTTTTACTTCCCCCTTTTACCCAAAGAAATCTTCAATGAAGATCCTTCATGATGTCTACAGTTGTAAACTTGTTTTGATCTTGCCTTTTTTTTGGTGGGATCTATAGCTTTAATGTATGTGGAAACCAGGATTCATTTGTGAACATTGGGAGCATCTGGGAGCATGCTACCTTCAAACCACCATCTTGGCTCTGGCCCTGGAAGTCCCCTGAACTCCTGTATTTCAAAAGATCATGAATGAATACTAGTCAGATATATTAGAATCCACCAATCATCTCCTGAAAGAAACCTGAAATTTAAAGTGCTGAGAATGTAGGAGACAAAATCCAGAAGTTCCAAGTCAAAGAAAAAATACTCAAAGCATCCTGAAATAATGAGTTCAAGAACAAAAGAATCAGAATCTGGATCACACAAGAAGTATAAAAAATCTTGGTACAGGTTCCTCCAAAAGGGAAAAGAAAGGATTTATTATAAAAAGCTGAATAAAAGTCCACAGAGGAAAAGGCAGAATAGAGGATTTAAGAGCTTTCTTGATGAAATGATTGAATAAAACCTTTGAAATGTAAATATAGAAATCTAGAATAATCTATAAAAGTAAAATGCATTTAAGCAATGGTAAGGGGCTAATGATGATGATTTCTAATAAAGAGAGAAGAAATCATTCCTTGAAAATACTACTGTCATAGAATCATAAAAGGAATAAGAAGAGTAAATATAGGACTTGGAGTGTCTTTTTTTATAATTTTGATTTTAAGAAAAGAAAGAAAAGGGAGGAAAATGGGACTACACTAGAAATGAAGGGGAAAGAGACTGATAATGTTTCTCATAAGTTGAGCATGTGAAATTAATCATATACAAGCATGGAGGAGGGGATCTTAGCTAGGAAAAGGATGGTTGAAGACAGATAAATATTTAAACTTTGAAATTCACCACTGATATAGGAAAAGACAGAAAAAAAAAGTATATGGTGTTTCAAGAGGGATAGTAGGGAAAGAAGAGAATAGCTAGAAGCAAAATAAACTTTAACTTCAAAGGATAAGTAGTAAAGGGAGGGTCAAATGGCAAGAATCAAACTACAAAAACCAACTACTTGTGTTGCTTGTGTTGTTCACATTCCTTTACTTTCATCAAATTCTTAATTATATATAGAGGATGTGAGGACTCAAGAAGAGAGTCTAGGAGAGTATAATTGATGGGGAAAACATTTTTCATCATAATTGAATATGGATGGAATGAATTCACCCACAAAACGGAGGATAGCAGAATGAATTAGAAAGCAGATTTCAATAATATGTTTACAATAAATACACTTGTAATGTAAAAAGCCATAAAGAATTAAAATAAGGGATATATGCAGAATTTATTTGCCTCAAAAATATTTTAAAAACAGTTTTGACAATAACAATGTCAGATAAGGCAAAAGTAGAAAGATATTGTTTAAAGACATAAGTAAGGTATTCTTAGCAATGAATTAATCCAAAATAGTTCAAAGGGACTTGTAATGAAAAATGATATCCATTTCCAAAGAAAGAACTGATGAAGTTTGGAACATACTTTTTTAACTTTATTTTTCTTTTTTGTCTGTTTTCTTTCACAATATGCCCAATATGAAACTCTGTTTTCAATGATTGCACAGATATAATCTTTATCAAATTAATTGCCTTCTCAATGAGAGGAGAGCAAAAAGAGGGAGAGAATTTAAAATTAAAAGTTTAGAAGCAATTTTAATAAAATATAGGTAATTGGAAAAATAAATGATTTTATGAAAAACAAAATAAAATACATTAAAATAAAATATAAACAAGGAAACTACATGATTTTTTTTTGGTTTTTGCAAGGCATTGGAGTTACTTGAATTGCCCAAGTTTCACATGGCTAAGTAATTATTAAGTGTCTGAGGCCAAATTTGAACTCAGGCCCTCCTGACTCCAGGGTTGGTGCTCTACCCACTGCACCACCTAGTTGCCCCAAAACTATATGATGAACTAATCAGAAGTCTTTTAGACCTTGCAACTCTAGAAGTAATGACTATTTTAAAAGATTGCTAATAGATAATATTTCCTACTTTTTGGCAAAAGAAATTATGGAATAGACGTTTAGAATGAGAACTACATTTCCAAAAACAATTGTGTTTTTTCTTGACTATACTTATCTGCTAAAAGTATGAGGGTGGTGGTGAATTGAGTAAGTCAAACTAGATGAAATAGGAGATTCAAGTTCAAAAGAGAAGAAAAGAGTTACTTCTGAAAAGAAATTGCTTGGAGTGGTAGAGCAGTTTCTCTGCCTCAACCTCCCTTTCCCCCATTCTCATCACTCTGAGCAAAGAATCATGTAATCTTTGAGGAGTCTAGGGTATTTTTGACTTCCTTTTTTTCCTATTGGAATCCTAGCAATATCCCGGGAAGAACTAGTGGCAGTGTCTACATCAGTAGCTAAGGGTAGATTGGATGAGATGAGAGATGAGGAATGAGATGAGGGATGAGATTCAAGGTTTTACAAAGAGCTCAGAAAAAAACACTGTACCTAAGGAGAACATCTTGCTGACTTTAGTAAAAGAAATTTGCATGTCTGTAAGTTAATCTTTTTGCTACATATGCTCTAAATTTGAGCTCATTTTTTCTTAACCTTTTTTATGCACTTTTTGAAGAGAATGTCACAGATTTTTTTTGAGTGATTGACTAGACTATTAATTGATATTAACATAATCATGGTAGGAGGCACACTGCTAGAAAGTTTGTAAGCTATAGCATTACAATGGCAATAACTCCTTCTTGGGATATTCAGAGAGGATTAGAACCTCTGGTTGAGGGCTTGCCCAGTCCTTTTCAAATCTGTTCATCCACCTGTGGTGTCCACCTGTTATCCAACTCTCATCAACTGTATACTGGGTCATTGCCCGTCAATTTGACTTTTGCCTTGCCTTAGGACTTTGATGACTGGAAAAAAGAGTGAGGCTGATAACTTTGTGCACCTCGATGTCATTTAAATATAATTCTACACAAGTCAAAGCCCCAAGAAGCAGTCACATCCCAGTAAAACTGTCTCAGCAGATGGACTAAAGCAGGCTTAGGATAACAGGAAAGCCTCAAATCCATCAGTGAATTAGGAGGATGTTTCCCCAAGCATGTGAAGACTGACCCTGGTAGAAAGCGCAGATGAGAACAATTTGCTCCAATGGTCACGAAAGTAGTTTAAGCAAGTGTTAGGGAGTGTTTAGACATTGAAGATTCCAAGGTCATCAACTGCATCCTGGGTCATTGTCAATTAATTTATCTTTTGTCTTGCCTTTGGATTTTTATGACTTTGGAAAAAAAAGAGTGACACTGATAACTCTGAATCACTTAAATCTAATTCATACACATCAAAACATTACCCCCATGATATCAACGGTCCACTTTAAACAACAAGTCTTGTGGAATATACCTAGAAAACTGAGGTGATGTAGTAGCCACCCCTTGAGGACTAAGTTCAATCTTAGGCGTGGGAATTGGGATAGTCATCTCTAGTAAATGTGCTATACAAGGGAAAACATTTATTTGTGTATTTATGGTGGGGAGAGTGATATAGGAATAGTTATAGCAGAGAAAAACAGAAAAGAAAAAAAGAGTAACAAAGGAGTGTAAAATATCTAGAAAAATACATAGCAAAAGGAAGTTCAAAAAGATAAACAGATAGGTAGTTTTTGGTACTATTTACTTCTATTTTAAATAAAAGTCTAATAAATGATATTTTAAAATCAAGTTTTAAATAAGATTTTCATATATGATCATTTTTTCCTGTTCTTTGTTTATGAAACTATTTATAGTTCTTAATGTTTGTAAAGTAAATAATTAAAGCAAAGACAATTTTAAAAAAATGAAAGTAAATACTTCAACTGTGTTACAACCAAGGCAGATTACAGTGGGATTCTCAACTCTTTATTCTTGATGGCAATACCATTCTTTATGCAACCCAGGATTGGATCATATCTTACTTCTGACTTATAGTGACCTGACAGACTATTCCTTTGGGGGTCATCAAGGAAACCAGTTAGCAAATGTAGAACAAACCCTAAAAGTCCTTGATTTCCTCTGAGAGGGTATGAATTCCCAATGGCCTGCATTCCATTAATATCTGAAGTCCTCATATTTTAGCACTAGTAATTCCCAGCAACTGATGGAATGGGGAGAGAGGCAGCAGGGCAACCAGAGGAGTTCACTGGGGGATGTGCTAAAGCTGTCATGGGAGACAATCCAGACTTTCACAGTACTTAACATAGGAGCTGTCTTTCCCTTTTGTTCTGAATTCGGCATTTCAGAAAGCAAGAGACAACTCTATCGGGAGAACAAGAGCTAATTAAATTTACTGGGATCATTGAAGAGGAAATTATTTAATATTCTGTGTGGAATTTAATATTTGAGAGCATGAATGGCCTTGTTTCATTGTCACTAGTTTCGCTACCATCTGAGTTTACATATATACATGTGGTATTCTCATTACTGAACAATAGAATTGAGCAGTCTTGCAAGAAAGCGTAAGGGTGTGCCCTTTTCAGACTTTGAGTGGTCCTATTTGCAGGATAAAAGGGAGAGTAGATCATGGAGGCCTGGTTTCAAATTGTGGAAGTATCAACTTAATAGAAAAACCACAGTTAAAGCAAAGCTCACTTTTGTTAAATAAAATAAATGATGGCATTCACACAGAGGTAGGAAGACTCTGAAAAGACTCTGACTTGGATATATATGTATATATAAACTTTTAGCATCACTGGTTTGATACAGATAGAATCTTCAAAGAGACAATAAGGTTCATTCCTTTTTATTCAAACTGAGAGTAGCTAGTAGATCTCTAGGACTAAGCAGTTAAAAAATAAGGGGAAAGGGGGTGGCTAGGTGTTGCAGTAAATAGAGCACCGGCCTTGGAGTCAGGAGTACCTGGGTTTCAAATCCAACCTCAGACACTTAATAATTACCTAGCCATGTGGCCTTGGGCAAGCCACTTAACCCCATTGCCTTGAAAAATCTAAAAAAAAAAATAAGGGGAAAACCTCCTTGCCTAAGAAGGTACTACATATTATAGCTCAACCAGGTTCAGACCAATGGATTACTTTTGTTCATTTCCATATAAAATCTTTCAGAAATTCCATACTATATTAGGTGTGGGGCAGGAAAAGGAGTTCACATTTGCATAGGAATAGATGAGGAAAGTGACTGAGCAGTTAATAAAAGCAAGTCTTGTTCCTTGGGCATATATTATACCCATTCTCTTTCTACTCATCCTCTCTAGTGGGCAGGAAAGGGAGAATTTTTAAAATGAAAAACCTTAAATTTTAAAGATATTTGGTCACTTTAAGGAAAATAATCCTTATCTGTTTAAGCCTTCACCCATAAAAATGAACACTCAGGAGATGTAGTAAACAGTCACCATTACCTAGGATGAGGCCTGAAGTGACCCAGTCCTACATAGGAAAAATCATTGAAAGAAAAGACTAAGTCCAAGGGCATTAACTTACTCTGGTTTTTGTTTCCCAGAGTTTGGCACTGAGGGTTGAGAAATTCTTGCTTTGGTGAGCATTTTGGACTAGGCATTTTTGTTGGCTATCCTCCATACCTAGAGATCTCTGCCTCCTGGCTTCCTTTAAGTAACAACTAAAATCACATGTTCTAAAAAGAAACCTTTCCGATCCTCTTTAATTCTAAAGCCTTCTATCTGAGATAATCTCCAATTTATTTTGCATATATTTTATTTGTACATAATTTTTTTTTAGATTTTTTTTTTTTGCAAGGCAAATGGGGTTAAGTGGCTTGCCCAAGGCCACACGGCTAGGTAATTTTTAAGTGTCTGAGACCGGATATGAACTCAGGTACTACTGACTCCAGGGCCAGTGCTCTATCCACCATGCCACCTAGCTGCCCCATATATAATTCTTTGCATGTTGGTTCCTCTGTTGAATTGTAAGCTCCTTGAGGGTAGTGACTGCTTTTGTCTTTATTGGTATTCCCCACCACTTAGCACAGTCTAGCATATAGTAGATGCTTAATGATTTGACTTGAAGATGACAGCTTCAGAGCTAAGACAGAGGGCCCTAGGATGCTTGCTTTTTCTAACTGAGTTGGCTAAAAGAGCACAAAAATATCCTTGTCAAGAATTTCAAATCACCCAAATATTGGAAGAAATAGGGATTATAAGAAAATTGTCAATGTCCTTCTACATGTGTGCCCCTCTCCTTGTGACAACTGTGTCCACTCTTCTCACTGGTGTTGGATTTATTTGTGGAAGCATTTTTCATATGCCATGTCAATAAATTCCTTTGCTTTGACCTCTTTTTTGTCCTCTGACTGATTGTGAAAGATAAAGATACCAGCAGGGGCTCATGAATTAGAGTTTTATAGTACAGATGCACAGTGTGAATTCTTGCTTTGGTGAGCAAGATTCCCCTCACAGGGATTCATCCTGTAAGTTGGAGGAATCCCTTGGAACTAAAGAAGGATATGGTGTTCCTAGAGTCCAACATTATGGAAGCAAAGTTGAACCAAAGGAACCTATTCTCTGAATTGATTGTCTCTTTGACCTTTGAGTAGGGGAATTCAGTTTTTCAAATATCAGCTACATCAGCTACTTATAATTTCCTGCAGAAATTTAAATTAATTATTTAGAGTTCTCTGTTCTTTTATTCTCATTACTTTTACTTTTGTTTGCATTAATAGTCTCTATGACAGATTGAAAACTCTTAGAGAACAGATGTGCTTGTCTTTCTTTGGATACTATCTAGCATGGTGCTATAAGCATTAAGGATCCATGGATATAGGATTGGACTTGGAGTCATAACGCCTGAATACATATTCTAGATCTGCTACTTACTTGCTGGGTGACTGAATGATTCTCTTAACCCCTCCTAGCCTCAGTTTCCTAATCTGTAAAATGGGGATAATAGCACTTAAATAGTGCTATTATCTATGGAGATGTGGAGATTTATGAAGGATCAAGATGGTGAAGGACTTTGTTATATGAAGACCAGTTAAAGAAATTAAAGTTTCTCAAACCCGAGGAGAGGTGTTTAGAGTGGAGAAAGTGATTTTATCTTCAAATATTTAAAAAACTGTCATGTAAAAGAGTGATTAGAATTCTTTTTGGTCTGAGAAGGTGGAAGTTGCAAGAAGCCCATCTGGCTCTGTGTAAAGAAAGAAATGCGTAATAATTAGAGCTGTCTAAAAACAAAATAGGCTGCTTCATGAAAGACAGAGTGATCAGCATCCTTGAAAAATTGCTAGAAATTAGAGAGTGGATTCAGTCTTCAGGTAAGAGTCTAAGATCCCTTTCCAAGTTCAGATTTTATCATTCTAGCAGGGTGTTTTGTGAACTGCAAAGTGACATGCAAATGTCAGATGTTATTATCTTTAAGTGTTTGATGATGGTGGTGATGACAATACTTATCTTCTCATGGAAGACAGAACCCATTTGTCCCAAGGGAACCTTCAAGTATCCTGCAACTTTTATAATCAGACTTTACCCGCATATGGAGTGAATCTACTGTTTAATGGTTTCAGTTCTTTTTACCTTTCCTTCAAGTAAATCTATGTTTTCTGTGCCCAGGAACTTTGATATTAGGTTTATTTAATCACTCTAATTTTAGGTCAACAAATTCATATTATAGACAGAGTAATTTGTTGTTATTGTTGTTCAGTCATTTCAATTGTGATTGACTCTTTGTGACCCCATATAGAGTTTTTCTAGTAAAAATACTGGAGTGGCTTACCATTTCCTTCTTCAGCTCATTTTACAAATAAGGAAACTGAAGCTCATACAGTTGGTTAAGTGATCTTTCCAGGGTCATAGAACAAAGTAAGTGTCTGATGCCCAATTTGAACTCGTCTACTTCACTCCAGGGCCTGAATTCTAGCCACTGTACCACATTGCTGCAAGGGGGTCCAAAGAGGGAATTAGGTCTGCTGTGCCATGAGATCATTACTGGGGCCCTCCATGAAATGGTACTCCATCCTGGAGACCCAGCAATATTAAGAATGGGCTTAAAATCAACAACAGTTTCCACTATTAAACATTAAATGCTACTTGTTCTCCCCAAACTGATCTTAGTTTGCTTTTTGTTTTGTTTTTGTTTACACTGCCAGCTCCTCATATGGATGACTTTCTAAGGATAAGGAATTCTTCCCCACATTGAGTTCTTAGAAGAATGAAAGGCCTTTAATAAATGTGTGCTTTCATTTTTCAGATCACTTCTATTTGTTTTCCTGTTCAAATAGATTATCATGCAAGTGTGTAATCCCCATTTAAGTATCTAAAATGAACTATAAAATCCATTAACTAATTCCCACTTCTGCCCATCACTTCTTCCCTCTACCAGCCTTTTAGTCATAAGCTGACACACTGTTCCAACAGTGTTATTTGGACTTCAATACCCTAGCTGAAGAAGGGAGGGCTATGATCCAGTCTGAAGCACTGAGATTAAAAAGTGACACACCTCTCTGGGACTCTGATTTTCTTTATAGTATAGTCCCCCCTTTTAATACTATTATAAGAGATATTAAAATCAACAACAAAAACTTTAACCATTATATCAACTTTTTCCCTTAAACACAAAGCTCCTCTGTACTTAACTACTGCTAATGAACAGTTCATTAGCATAATTCATTCATAATGAATGTTTCCTTTTATTTTATATCATTATAATAATTTAGAGAGTTTTGCTGCCTATCAGTTGATGGGAATAAGAAAGGTCTCATGAAGTTTGAGAGTGTGATCTGTCATTTTGTACGTTGTTTGGGCTTAAGAAATGATGGAGAAAATATTAATAATTCTGATTAAACTTAAATATTGTCAGGAGTACATTTGGTTTTGTTTTGGTTTTGGTTTTGGCTTTTGTTGTTTTGGTTTTGGTTTTGGTTTTGGTTTTCATTTTCGTTTTCGTTTTGGTTTTCGTTTTGGCTTTGGTCTTGGTTTTTAACTGGGTCAGCTAGATGGTGCAGTGGATAGAGTACTGGCCTTGGAATAAGGAGGATGGGAATTTGAATCCAGCCTCTAACACTTACTAGCTATATGACACTCTGCTACTAAACCCTGATTGTCTCTCATCCAGGGCCATCTCCGGTCATCCTGATTCATATGGATTCAGATGGCTCTGGAGGAAAAAGTGAGGCTGGTGACTTAGCACAGCTCCCTCTCACTCAAATCCAATTCATGGAAGCTTCTCATGTCATCACCTCCCTGATGTTGTGGTCTTCTTTGAAATTAAAATGTTAAAATGTTAAAAAACATTAACCAGAATACCACTGTCTTAATCCTTTTCCTTCTATTTTCAGAAAATGGCCTCCTCAATTATCTTTTCTTCTCTGATCTTCACTTTTTTCCCC
Source organism: Macrotis lagotis (assembly GCF_037893015.1). NCBI lineage: Eukaryota > Metazoa > Chordata > Mammalia > Peramelemorphia > Peramelidae > Macrotis > Macrotis lagotis. Next base: position 225,390,824 of record NC_133659.1, on the reverse strand, counting down.
CTAATGGTTCACCCTTCATGCCTACATTCTCAAGTCTCTCTTTCCTTTAAAATGTTCACTAGAGATTTTCAGGGCAGAGGGCAAAGCTGGGAAGCTCCTGTAGCCTTTACTGAAACAACTTTAAAGTAACAGATTCCCCCCCCCCCCCCCCAATGAATGAAACAAGTTCTCAACTCATCATGGCATACTTCAGGAAAGGCTGTCTCTTCCGGATAAAAAGGGATGTAGATCAGAGAGTTGGAAAGGCAGTGGGAGGCTCTTAGCCACAGTGCAACCCAGTTCATGGTTCAGCAAGCCAGCTTGACAGTAGGACAGCAGCGAGGGTCTCAATCCCAGCATGGAAGACAAAGTTGGATCCCTGGGAATGTTGGTGCAATAGATGGTACTGGGTTGGGCTGCCCCAATACAGGAAACAAACAAATGCTTAGGCACAAAATATTTGGGACTATACGCCCTATACCCCAGGAGCAGAGCTCAACTATCAAAAGGGGAAAAAAAGCAGTAACCGCAGAAGGCTAATATTCTGACAGAGATGATTAAAAATGATATCTCAGAAGAGTAAATGACAAAATGCCTACATGTGAAGCCTCAGAGTTTATGAATTGAACTCATATCCAAAATGGCCTCTTGAAAGAGTTCAAAGGGGATTTTAAAAAACCAAAGAAGAGAGAAAGAAGAAAAATGAAGGGGAAAAAAAATGAGAACCATGCAGGAGAACTAAGAAAATCTAACTGAAGAAATCAACTCTTAAAAGAGTTTACTTTTAAAAAAGTAAAATGTTCACTAGACTCTACTATTCCCTCAAACCATTACCCTTTCTCTGCCTGTTCTAAAACTTTATTTTGATGCTGTTAGTCAATAAACATTTATTAAACTTCCTTCCAGGAACAGTGATAAGTGCTATAAGAAGATATTAGGATTAATAAGGATTGGGAAAAGCTTTCTATAGAAAATGAAATTTTAGAGCCCTTAGTTAGGAAATTCTTAACATATATATATATATAGATAGATAGATAGATAGATAGATAGATAGATAGATAGATAGATAGATAGAGATAGAGATAGAGATAGATATACTTGAAATAGAGATCTCCAACCTGCTTAATCTATGTATTAAAATTCTGTGCATTAAACATAGCCACTAGCACCCAAGTATGCTTGCATTTTCAAACATTTTTAAAAAGTTGACTATACTCTGTCTCCACTTCCTTTCCCTCTCATTCACTCCTTAATCTTTTACAAACTGGCATTTAATTTTATCACAATTAAAAGTGTTCTTTTCAAATTTAATAATGATCTTCTAATTTTCTAACCTGATAGTCTTTTCTCAGTACTCTTTCCTGTCCTACCTGCTTTATTCCACATTATTAATCACCCTTCCTACTGAATGAATGCTCTTTCCTCCCTAAATTTTTGGGGCACTGTTTTCTCTTTCTCTCTTCTGGTTTTCTTCCTATCTGACTGCTACTTCTTGATTGATTTTGCTATGTCAATTAGACCAAACATATCAAGGTCACAATGCCTGGGCTGCAAAAGATCTGCAAAAACTCCCAGAGAGGAGTCAAACCATATAGAAAACTACCACACAACATAGATGATGTTAATTTGAAGTTTTCTAAGTCAATCCAAGTCCCCAGGAACTGTTTTTTTTTCTTTTTTCTTTTTTTGCAAGGCAATAGGGTTGAGTGGCTTGCCCAAGGCAGTTAGGTAATTAAGTGTCTGAGGTCAGATTTGAATTCAGATACTGCTGACTCCAGGACCTGTGCTCTATCCACTGCACCACTGAGCCTCCCCATGGAACTGTTTCTTTTGAGTGTGATACTCCTGATCTAGCTCTAATTGTGGATGTTCTTCAAATTCCAGACCACCAGTTGCTTATTAGGCATTTCATATTGACTTTCCAGGCAGCATCTCAGATTCAACCTGTTCAAAACAGCATTCTTTTCCCCAAACTATACCTTTCCAAACTTTCTTATTTTTATTGAATATACACAATTCTTTGAGTCCCCCCATTATTTGTTATTTTAGCATTATCCTGACCTTCTCACTACCCCTCAGACCATATATCTAATCATTGCTAACTCTTGCAATTTTAACCATATCTCTCACATCCAACTTCTCATTCCTATCATAAGTCAGGCCTTCATCATCTGTGGCATTGTTCAAACTAGGTCTGAAAAAGATCTTAATTTCAAAAGGCTAAGGTCATCCACTGCAACTCCAATTTATTGCCAGTCATCTTGACTTGTCTTGTCACTGGATTTTGATGATGCTGGAGGAGAGTGAGGCTGAGACTTGTACAACTCTGCTTCACTTAAATCTAATCCAGGAGTAAGTCAAGTCATCACCTTCTCAAAGTTATTGATACTTTTCAAAAATGAAGAACAATAACCACCACCACTAGGTTACTGCAACAGCTTCCTAACTGGTCTCGCTGCCTTGTGTCTCCCCACTTCAATCTCTACCTGTCATCCTATTGCCAAAATGATATTCCTTATGCAAAGATCTAAGAATGTCACCCCTCTAATCAGCTTCCTAGTGCCTCTAGAATCATATAATAACTCCTCTTTTTATCTTTAAAATCCTACACAACCTTACCCCATCTATTTTTTTAGTTATATTGTACATTACTCTCTGTTCCACACTATGCTATTCAGTCATACTGGCCTTCTCTGTTCCCCACCCCCCCACAACTCTCCATTGCCTGTCTCTGTGCCTTTGTATCGGCCATTCTCTATGCCTGAAATCCTGCTTCCACTACACAGAATCTCTCTACCTTCCTTTAGATCATAGCTCAAGGATCACCTTCAATATGAAGTTTTCCCTGATCCGCTCAACTGCTAGTGTCTTCCTTCTCAGACTACCAGGTAAACAACTAATTAGCATTTATTCCCTATATTTATTCTGTATCTATATTTTCTATTTTTCCTATATGTACACTTGCATCTGTCCTTGATTTCTCCTTGTTAGAATGTAAGCTTCTTATGAGCAGGAAGTATTTCATTCATTAAAGCATTAGTATCTACAGTTCCATCAATATATGGAATCCTGAATTCTATTAAATCTGCAAAACCTTTCCTTTAATTCCTGAATCATAGTTTTTATGTAAACCTCATCATTTCAGCGACAGTAATGAAATGATACAAAGACTGTAACCTTGGCAGTTACTGAATTTGTATCTGCAAATGAGCATCTAAGGTACTATTATTTAAAATTCAGATCCAGCACAAGGGCATAATAAAGATGTACCTGTTGCTTTGGTGTTGTCATGAACAGAAAATTCCAAAACAGTTCTGGATTTTTTCTTCAAGAGGAACTAGATATCAGACATGATAAAGAACATAATAAAGAAACAGGAAAAATGTTTTGAAACTTTTAGCATCTACCTCTATTGAAGAGGATAGGAAAGAAACTGAGAGAGGTGCCCTATGAATTAATATTATTGCTACCAGATCAGCAAATTCATTTATATTGAATCATTTGGACAAAAGATCAAGATTGTATTCCCAAAATTAGTGCATAGTAGCATGAACCAATATGCTTTAAGCACCAATAGTGCTTTTCATACAATAGCAATAATTATTGCTTATTGATTGATTAAAGAGCCCAGATTTACATATGCATTTAAGGCAAGTCAGAATAAGTACAGGTAAACAGGATAGAAGTTTGTGAGTGCTCTAATCAGAAACACTTGAGGGGCATTTGAAGATCTTTCTGGGTTTAGAAACCCAGAATATTCTGACAAGGAAACTCTGAGAGGCCAGCAATACTCTTATCAGAATACCAAAGGTGGGAAGGTATCTTGGGGGAAGGAGGGAGGGAAAGGAAAGGGAGTGGTGTGTTCATGATCACAGTTCTCTGATCCAGAATGATTCTGAGGTACTGAAAGATCACAGAGTTCTGACTTGTAATGATCCACTAAGATTTGACTACAGGTCCAGTACTTTTTATACACTGTGCTACTTAACTACCTCAAATTAAATAAGACAAATTTTAAATAATTAAAAAATTAAACAAAAAAATAAATAAGACAAGTAGAGTGATTGTGAGGTGGTTTAGTTCTTTTCTGATGGTTTTAATAGGGAAAAAAGAAAGGGGGAGGGGAAAGAGACTACACTAGGGAAGAAATGGACAAGAAGGGGGGTAGAGATGACTATTTCTTATAATTAAAGTATACAAAGAGAAGAATATGGAAGAAGGCATAGTGGGAATTGGACATCATATGAATTTTCCTTTTATGGACTAGACAGAGGAGGGGGCAGGGAGAGAATTTTATGTAGTAATATATTAAACTCAACAGGAAAAAAAGTGGTTCAAGGAAAGGGGGGAAAAGTTAAAAGGAAGGGAAAGGATAGTCATAAACAAACAAATTAAAAAATACCTTCAATTTCAGAGGGTGAATAGTAAGAGGGGAATGAAAGGCAAGATAGTACAAGAACCAATAATGAGTGTCTGAGAGCGGGAAAGAAAGAAGGGGGAAATGGAGTGGAAGCAAGATTGCTTCAGTTACAGATCACTAGTGTTGATTTCATAAATTTCAGTAGCTCCCTGTTACCTATTACCTCTCTATTACATCAAGAATCAAACATAAAATTGTCAGCTTGGCATTTAAAGTTCTTTACAATTTGGTGCCCTTCTATCTTTCTAGCCTTCTTATATGTTACTCTCCTCCTTATATGCTATGACCCAGCAATACTGGATTTCTTTTTCTTATTGTACATGATCTCATCTCCCTTCTTTGGACATTTTCACTGACTGTTCCTGATGGTCAGATCTTTCTCCCTTCTTACATTTGCCTCCTCACACAATATCCCTGATCACTCAATTACATTAAGCCTAAACATTTCTATAGGCTCTTTTGTTATAATCACCTTACCATCTTTCCTTCTTCCACCAATGATAAAGGGAAACCAACTTTCCTTTATCTCTCAAGATATCATTAATGCTTCTTACTCTCACTTTTTGGGGATATTGGGACAGGGAAAGAATGTCAGATGTAAAGTCTAGAAATTTGGGCTCAAAGTCTGGTTTTGTCTATATGATTTGAGACAAGTTTCTTTCCCTTTCCCTAGACCACAATTTTATCACTTGTAAAATGAAGGAGTTGGACTCTACCATTGGTTCTCAAAGGGTCCATAGCACATTAGTATATCATGGATTTTGCTAGGTGTGCTGTGATATTTTGAATCAATCATTAACAAATATTTAATTACATGGGCCAAGACTCTGAAGATGTAAAGACAGAAGTGAAACAATCTGTGCCCTCATAAAGCTTAAGTTAAATGTCAGAATAAAGGGCCCAAAAGAGGGCAATGTGAATGTGTGTGTGTGTGTGTGTGTGTGTGTGTGTGTGTGTGTGTGTGTAAAATCCTGGAAAAATACTGGGACAGCTAGGTTGCACAATGGCTAGAGAATAGGGCCTGGAGTCAGAAAGACTGAATTCAAATCCAGCCTCAGACACTTGCTAGTTATGTGACCCAAGGCAGGTCACTTAATCCATTTGCCTAAGCTTCCTCTACAAAATTAATTGAAGAAGGAAATGACAAACCAGTATCTTTGCTAAGAAAACTCTAAATGGGGACACAAAGAATTGTACATGATTGAAAAACAACAAATTCATGCAATAAGTGGGAATGTACTCTCCTAGTTCTAAAAAGGTCATACCATGATCAAATTATTTAGTTTTTTCTGTGAGAACAATCTCTTTATCCAATATCCTTCTCTTTTTTCCAGACTCAGCAGGGCCAGTAGTCAACAGTAGTGTACAGATAATGTTTAATAACTAGTTCTCCACTGAAAATAAAAAAAACACTATACACTTTTAAATTAATCTGAATTATTCACATTGCTTTCTTAAGAATAGACAATTAACAAAGAATAAATCAAGTCCTGATTTGTAGCTTTCACTTATTTATTAGATATAAATGCTCATACTGGAAACATTAGCTCTTGAGAGTCAGTTCAAGCAGGCTCCAGTGTATCTGGTGGGTCAGAAATTTATCTCTTCTTTCCCAAGAACTGATGATCTATTTCATAACAAAAAACATTCACTTCTTTTTTTAAAAAAAATTGTATTAGGGGCAGCTAGGTGGTACAGTGGATAGAGCACTGGCCCTGGAGTCAGGAGTACCTGAGTTCAAATCTGACCTCAGATACTTAATAATTACCTAGCTGTGTGGCCTTGGACAAGCCACTTAACCCCATTTGCTTTGCAAAAATCTAAAAAAAAAAAAATAATTGTATTGACAGAGAACTGAGTCAAATTTTTCAAAAAAAAAAGCCATTCCCCAATTGACAAATGGTCAAAGGATATACAAAGGCAATTTACAGATGAGGAGATCAAAGCAATCCATAGTCATATGTAAAAATTGCTCTAAATCACTACTTATTAGAGAAATGCAAATTGAAGCTTCTCTAAGGTACCACCTCACACCTCTCAGACTGGCCAATATGACCAGAAAGGATAATGATCATTGTTGGAAGGGATGTGGGAAATCTGGGACACTGTTACATTGTTGGTGGAGCTGTGAACTTATCCAACCTTTCTGGAGAGAAATTTGGAATTATGTCCAAAGGGCAACAAAAATGTACATACCCTTTGATCTAGCAATACCACTACTGGGTAAATACCCTGAAGAGATGATGAAAAAGGGTAAAAATATCACTTGTGCAAAAATATGCACAGCAGCCCTGTTTGTGGTGGCAAAGAACTGGAAATCAAGTAAATGTCCTTCAGTTGGGGAATGGCTTAGCAAACTATGGCATATGTATGTCATGGAACACTATTCTATTAGAAACCAGGAGGGGTTGGAATTCAGAGAAGCCTGAAGGGTTTTGCATGTATTGATGCTGAGTGAGATGAGCAGAACCAGAAAAACATTGTACACCCTAACAGCAACATGGCGGTGATGTTCCACCTTGAAGGACTTGCTCGTTCCATCAGTGCAGCAACCAGGGACAATTTTGGGCTGTCTGCAATGGAGAATACCATCTGTATCCAGATAAAGAACTGTGGAGTTTGAACAAAGACCAAGGACTATTACATTTAATTTAGGGGAAAAAAACAGATATCTTATTGTCTGATCTTGTTATCTCTTATACTTTATGTTTCTTCCTTAAGGATATGATTTCTCTCTCATCATATTCAATTTGGATCAATGTATACCATGGAAACAATGTAAAGACTGGCAAACTGCTTTCTGTGTGTGGGTGGGGGGAGAGAAGTAAGATTAGGGGGAAAATTGTAAAACAGAATAAATAAAATCTTTAAAAAATAAAAAAAAAATTTAAAAATTGTAATATCTTTTGTTTTTACATGACCTTAATTTTTCAATACATCACCCCATTCCTTAATCTCACTCAAAGAACCATTGCTTAAAACAAAAAAAATGAAAAAGAGAAAAAACTCAGCTCAGCAAAATTAACCATAAATAAATCAAGTTCACAATTTAATTAAGCTCTTTGTTGCCAAAAAACTAATTTTGGTGTCATTTAAATTGCTCAGTGTTCCATTTACAATTGAAGTTTTTTCCCTTTATTGTAAATCATTGCAAATATTGATTTCTTGATTTTTCGTCTTTAATTTTGTATCAGTTCAATTAAGTCTTTCCATGCTTTCCTATGTTATTCAAATCTATCATGGCTCAATAATATTACTTTATATTCCATTATCATAATTTGTTTAACTATTCCCTAGTCAATAGCAATTGAATATTTTTCAGATCTTTCTACCTACAAAAAGTGGTACTCTAAATATTTGGTGGTATATAGAACCTTTCTATCTTTGAACTCTTTGCATATATATGTCTAGCAGTAGAATCTCTGAGTCAAAAGATCATCTTATTGTTACTGTTTTTCCTTCATTCAGTTATGTCCAATTCTTTGTGACCTATGGACCATGGCAAACTGGAATGGGACATTCCCTTTCCACTATCTCCTAACATCTGCTCAAGTTCATGTTTACTCTTGCTATCTTTCCATCTCATCATCTGCCATCCCCTTGTCCTTTTGCCTTCATTTTTTCCTAACATCAGGGCCTTTTCCAGTGAGTCAGGTCTTTTCGTTATGCAGCCAATGTATTTAAGCTTAAGCTTTAGTATTTGACCTTCCAATGAATAATCTGAATTGATTTCTTTAACTATTGATTGAGTTCTTTATTGTTCAAGGGGCTCTCCAAAGGCTTCTCCAGCACCACAATTTGAAAGCATCAGTTCTACAGTCCTAGACCAGCTCTCACAGCCATACATTACAATGGGATAAACTAAAGCTTTGACTTTATAGACTTTTGTCAACAAGGTGATGTCTCTACTTTTTAATATTTTGCCCAGATGTTTCATAGCAAATATCTTTTAAATTCATAGTTGCAGTCATTGTCTGCAGTGATTTTTGAGTACAAGAATATAAAACTTGACACTGCTTCCATTTCTTCTCACTCTATAAGAAAATGAAATAACAAATTGCCATGATCATAAGCTTTTTTTTTTATGTTAAGCTTTCTTTTCCTCTTCCACTCATCAAGAAGCTGCCTAATTCTTCTTCACTTTCTGCTATAAAAGAGTTCAGACAATTTCAATTTCTTTGAAAATTTCCAAATTGCCTTTTAGAATCATTAGGCCAATTCACAATTCACAGTCCCACAGTTTTTGTATTAGTGTGTCTACCCTTCTACCATATCCTTGACACTGACAATTCCCATCTTTTGTGATTTTTGTGAATTTGCAATTATACAATTACCAATTATTAAGTAAACTCCCATAATGATTTTGAATTGCATCCCTCATAAAACTAGTGATTTGAAGCAATTTTACATATTTATTTACAGTGTATAATTTTTCTTTTAAAAACTATTTGTTATATCTTTTGGTCATTTATCTCCTAGGGAATGAGTCCCTAAATATGTGATGTTTTTGTCCCAGTCTACCACTTTCCTTTTTGTTGCAAGATTTTGCTAGTGCAAAAGATTTTCAATTTCATGTCATTGAAATTCTCTATTCTAACTTTTGTGATAACCTCTATACCTTGTTCAACTAAGAATTCTTCCCCATCCACAGTAATGATTTTCATTGGAGTTATCTGAGGAAGGACTGGGCAAAGTTACCAGCCTCACTGGGTCCAGTGGCAAGATATAGATCAGGATGATTGGAGATGACCCTGGATGTAGTGAAAGACCTTGGCCTTTTTAAACTAAGGTCTTTAACAAGCTCAGTTTGATTGAGGCAACACCCATTCAGTGATTAAGGCTAGGTAAGAAATGAGTCAGAGAATGGCCTCTTTTACTAGTCCAAAGAAAATGAACCTAGAAGGAGATGTGCAAGGTTTCTATCCAAAATAGAAACTGTTGCCATTTATATTCATGCTAAGTCATCAAGATCCATATAATAATGCCAGGTGGGGCTTGGGCTGGAATCTATTGTGGATCAATCAATGAGAGCCAGAGTTATTTGTGGTTTTTTTGTTTGGTTTAGTTTTGCAAGTCAATGGAGTTAGGTGACTTGCCCAAGGTCACACAGCTAGAAAATTATTAAGTGTCTGAGGCTGGATTTGAACTTAGGCCCTCCTGACTCCAGGGCCCATGCTCTATCCACTGTGCCACCTAGTTGCCCAGGTTATTTGGTTTTAAAGCACAGTCCTTAAATAAATAAATATATATATGTATATGTACGTATATATTTATATGTATGTATATGTATATATAAAGAAATATAAAGAGGCCATTCTTTGCTTCATTTCTTTCTTATCTGCCTAAATCCCTGAATGGGTATTGCCTCAGTCAAACTGAGACCTTAATTTAAAAACACCAAAGTCAACACTAATACATTGTTGGTGGAGCTGTGAACTCATCCAACCTTTCTGGAGGGCAGTTTGTAACTATGCCTAAAGGGCAACAAAAATGTGCATACCCTTTGATCCAACAATACCATTGCTGGGTCTATAACCTGAAGAGATGATGAAAAAGGATAAAAACATCACTTGTACAAAAATATTCATAACAGCCCTATTTGTGGTGGCAAAGAATTGGAAATCAAGTAAATGTCCTTCAATTGGGGAATGATTTAACAAACTATGGTAGATGTATGTCATGGAACACTATTGTTCTATTAGAAACCAGGAGGGATGGGAATTCAGGGAAGCATGGAAGGATTTGTAAGAACTGATGCTGAATGAGATGAGCAGAACCAGAAAAACAATGTACACTCTAATAGCAACATGGGGATGATGTTCAACCTTGATGGATTTGAATCAGGGACAATTTGAGGCTGTCTGTGATGGAGAATACCATCTGTATCCAGAGAAAGAATTGTGGAGTTTGAACAAAGACCAAAGAATTATCTTCAATTTAGGGGAAAAAACTGTTATCTTATTATGTAATTTTGCTATCTCTTATACGTTATGTTTCTTCCTTAAGAATATGATTTCTCTCTCATCACATTCAGATTAGATCAATATATACCATGGAAACAATGTAAAGACTAACAGAATGCCTTCTGTGGGGGTGGGGGGAGGCAAGCAAGAACGGGGGGGAAAATTGTAAAACTCAAAATAAAATTTTTCTTAAAAAAATAAATAAAAACTGGGCAGAGCCAAGATGGTGACAGGAAAGGATCCTCTCTTAGCTACTCTCTCTCAAAACTCATAAAATTATGAATCTAACTGAATTTTCAAGGGACAGAATCCACAGAGGGATCCAGTGAGGCAATTCTCCAGCCCAAGGTAACCTGGAAAATAGTGGAAAGGCTCTGCTCCACCGGATTAGAGGGGTGGCTGCCAGAGTGAAGGAACTTCAGCCTCTGGAGATAACCCAGGGAGCTGGGAGTTGGCTCACGGCAGCGGGGACAGGTTCCTGACCTACACCCTGAGGCACCAGGCACAACTTGGGGGTCAGCAGGGGAACCTCTGCTAGAATGAGCACATGAAGCCCAGTCCTCAGGGCACTCAGTGTGGCCCCAGCAGCCCAAATCCAGGAACTGGAAGCAGGTGGAGCCAGTAAGCAGGAGCCCCCAGGCTTGAGTGCTGAGCCTAGGGAGGGGAGTGGAGAGAGACTGCCAAGGTCTTTCCACTGACCCTGGAACAGGGCTCTGGGTCTCTGACCACATTCAGATCCTGATCACAATCTAGGCCCCCCATAGAACAGTAGTTCCCCCACACACACACCTCAGCCCCACGGCAGAGAGCTGTGCTTGTGGTCATTCACAGATCAGGAGGGAAGACAGAGCCTCACACATGGAGATACTTGTTGGGGGGGGGGTGTCCCAATAATTCTCAAAAGCTCAGGAAGCACCCCAAAACCAGGCACAGGCTGGAGAAATGAGTAAGCAGAGAAAAAAGAGGAACACCACTGAGAAATACTTTGTCTGTGATCCCAAGAAGGATCAATATGCTCAATCTGAAGATGAAGAAGTCCAAGCTCCTGCATCTAAAGACACCAAGAAAAACAGAAATTGGGCTCAGGCTATGACATAGCTCAAAAAAGACTTTGAAAATCAAGTGAGGGAGATAGACAAAAAATTGGGAAAAGAAATGAGAGAGATGCAGGAAAACATGAAAAAGAAGTCAGCAGCTTAGTCAGGGAGATCCAAAATAATGCTGAAGAAAATAACATGTTAAAAACCAGCATAGGTCAAATTGATAAAAAAAAAAAAAGTTATTGAGGAGGGGAAGAATGCTTTGAAAAGCAAAATTGGCCATATGGAAAAAGAGATAAGAAAACTCTCTGAGGAAAACAAATCCTTCAGATGAAGAATGGAACTGAGGGAGGCTGCTGATTTTATGAAAAATCAAGATACAATAATTCAAAACCAAAAGAATGAAAAATTAGAAGAAAATGTAAAACATCTCATTGAAAAAAACAACTGATATGGAAAACAGATTTAGGAAAGATAATTTAAAAATTATCGGAATACCTGAAAAGTCATGATCAGGAAAACAGCCTTTCCTACAGGAAAATTGCCCTGATATCCTAGAATCAGAGGGAAAAATAGAAATTGAGAGAATCCACCAATCTCCCGAAGAAAGAGATCCCCCCCAAAAAAACAACCCCCCAGGAATATTATAGCCAAGTTCCAGAACTCCCAAGTCAAAGAGAAAATATTATAAGCAGCCAGAAGGACACAATTCAAATATCGTGGAGCTGCAGTCAGGATCACACAAGACTTAGCAGCAACTACATTAAAAGCTCGTAGTGCTTGGAATATAATATCACACAAGGCAAAAGAGCTTGGAATGCAACCGAGAATCAACTGCCCAGCACAATTGAACATCCTCTTCCAGGGAAAAAGATGGACTTTCAATGAACCAGGGGAATTTCAAATGTTCCTGTTGGAATGGCCAGAGCTGAACAGAAGGTTTGATCTTCAAATTACAGGACTCAGGTGAAGCATAGAGAGTGGAGGAGAAGGGGGAAATATGAGGGACTTAATGATGATGAACTACATGTATTCCTGCATAGAAGAATGATAACGATAATACTCATATGAACCTTCTCATTTAATAGAGCAGGTAGAAGGAGCTTTTATAGATGAAGCACAGGAGAGAGCTGAATTTGAAGATATAATATAGTGTAAAAATGGAATCAGTGGCTTAAAGGAAATTGTAATGGGAGAAAGAAAGTAGAGGTGGAATAGGCTAAGATATTTCATATAATAAGAGTTTTTTATTAAAATGAGCTATTGCAATGATATGGAAGGGGGGAAGGCAAGGGGGAATGAGGGAAACTTCACTCTCATCAGAGGTGGCTAGGAGAGGAAACAGCATATATACTCAATGGGGTTTAGACATTTAGAGTGCGAAGGAGAGAAGGGGGACAGGGGGAAGGGAGGGGATGTGAGTGATGGAGGAGAGGATAGACCATAGGGGGAGAGTGTTCAGATATAACACATTTTCTTTTTCCCTTCTTGCAAGGGGCTGAGATTGGATGACCTGTCCGAGACCATAGGGCCAGGTGGATGCTGGGCCTAAGGGGTAGTATGTGGGCTCAGGGTCTCTTGGCCCCAGGGCTGGGGTTCTATCTGCTGTGCCACTCAGCTACTCTACAGCACATTTAAGAAGAGGTACAGAGTGAAAGGAGAGAGAAAATATAGTATATGGTAGTGGGGAAGTATGAATGGAGGGAGTTGCGATCAGCAATGGTAACAGTGAAAAAATATGGAAGTAGTTTTTGTGATGGATTTATCATAAAGAATGTGATCCACCCACGACAGAGCTGGAGGTGTTGGAACACAGAATAAAGTATATTTATTATTATTATTATTATTATTATTATTATTATTATTATTATTATTTTGGTGGGGGGTAGTTTGCAGGGCAAATAGGGCTGGGTGGCTTGCCTGGGGCTGCACAGCTGGGTGATTGTTGAGTGTCTGAGGCCATATTTGGACCCAGGTGCTCCTGGCTCCAGGACCGGTGCTCTGTCCACTGCACCACCTGGCCACCCCACTACTATGATGATGATGATGATGATGATGATGATGATGATGATGATGATGATGATGATGATGATTTTATTTTATTTTGGGTCTTTTTTTTTTTGGTTTTTGTAGGGCAATGGGGTTGGGGTGGCCTGGGGTCACACAGCTGGGTGATTGTTGGGTGTCTAGGGCCGGATTTGAGCTCGGGTGCTCCTGGCTCCAGGGCCAGTGCTCCATCCTCTGCACCACCTGGCTGCACCAATAATAATAATAATAATAATTATTATTATTATTATTATTTCAATTTTTTTCTCTTTCCTGTACTTTACCTCATGCAAGTCTATATTTTTTTGGGGGGGGAGGGTGTATTATGTTTACTCTTAAACAAGAATATTTTAGTAATGTATAAAAAATATCATTTGTACAAAATAAGAATAAATAAATAAATTTTAAAAAATTAAAAAATAAAAACACCAAGGTCTCCCATTGCATCCAGAGTCATCTTCCGTCAACCTGATCTGTATCTGGCCACTAGACTCAGATGTCTCTGGAGGAGAAAGTGAGGCTGCTATCTTTGCAAACTCCTCCATCATTTAAATCCAATTCACTTGCATGTCATGACATCACCTCCCTGATATCATGATTATCCTTGTGAAGAAACACTAAGTAACAAGAAGTGATTTTCATAAAATCTATCTGATTTTCATATAATATTTAATGATATGAATAACTAACTTTTTAATAGTGGAGATAGAAATCATATGATGATTCTTGATTCCAAAGGACCAAGATGAAGCAGTGAGTTTCCCTTCCTTCAGTAGGAAGGTGTGACACTCTGATTGAAGAATTTTGCATACTCTTCAAGATGCTATAACATATCAGTTGATTTTGCTTTACATTTTTTTTTTGTTACAAGGGAGGGTTGTTGTTAGGGGAGGAGTGATTGTGACAAGAGAAACAAAAGGCTACCAAACTTTTAAAAAATAATAAGAAATAAAATATGGCAAATGCATTATAGAACCTACTTACCTCCCTGCTCTACCTTGAACTGAAACATTCGCAATATATAAACACGACAAAGCAAGAACTGAGTTAAATCCTTTCTATTGCTAAAATCCTTGAAAATAGTAGATACAGAAACCTTCCCATCTTATATATGAGGCAAAATAGCAATTGTCTGTTCTCATAATCAGACAAAGGGATACTGACTGTAAATCTACTGCTGTTGTAAATTTTGCAAATAATATTGTTGCATCAGGTATATTTGCTGAATTAAATCTAGCCCTCCTGTGATGCCACACAATGTTATGAGGCAATCCTGTTTTCTGAAAGGCTCTTCCAGAAGAACGTCAGCTCTAATGTAGGTCCTTCCAAGCTGAAATGACTTTAAGCAGAGGTCTAGGTCTCCTCTAGTTAAAGTTAGTAGAGGGTCTTCCACAGAAGGATAAATCCCAGGTGATAAACTGTTGTGGCCATAACAGCTCATGAAAGACCATCTGTTAAGGTATGGACACATTACAGAATGTGTCAGGGAAGAGAGTACTTCATATTTACAATTTTATTTTATTTTATTATTTTTTTTTAGGTTTTTGCAAGGCAAACAGGGTTAAGTGGATTGCTCAAGGTCAAACAGCTAGGTAATTATTAAGCATCTGAGATCAGATTTGAACTCAAGTACTCCAGACTCCAGAACCAGTGCTCTATCCACTGCTCCACCTAGCCACCCCTATACTTACAATTTTATAAAGTACCAGCTTTCATCCTTATTCTTCCTTTTCTTCCTACTCACCTTCATATCAATTGTTATTCAGTTATTTACAGGTACATCTGACTCTTTGTGACTCCATTTGGAGTGTTTTTGACAAAAAAAAAACCTGGAGTTATTTGTCATTTCCTTCTGCAGGTTGCCATTTCCTTCTTCAATTGTCCTCTACTTTCAACACTCCAAGAGGCAATTATTGATTCCATTTCCAAAAAAATATGGTATCTACTTCCTTTCACTCTCAGGGTCCCTACTCTAGTTCAGGCTTTTATCATACTTGTTTGAACTATTCTAACAACCTCTTAGTTTTTTATTCTTTTATTTTTGATTTTTGCAAGGCAAATAAGGTTAAGTGATTTGCCCAAGGTAACAAAACTAGGCAATTATTAAGTGTCTGAGACTGTATTTGAACTCAGGCTCTCCTGACTCCAGGGCCAGTGCTCTATCCATGTCATCTCTCATTTTTTTAAAAAAAAGTATTTATTTTATCTTTAATTTATGGAATAAAACAACATTTCCATAACATAGAATAATTAAAAAAGCTGTTTGCACAAAAAATACAAATATATTATGTATATCTTGCTATTCCTTTTAAATATACAATCACATAAATTTCTTTTTTCTTTTCTTTCTTCCCTCCCCTCAACCCTAAAGAAGACTACATTATACACAAATATTCATATGTATACATATATATTTATAAATCATTCTATACATACTTTTATTTATCAGTTCTTTCTCTGCATACAGATAGTAGCGTCTTCCTTCATATGTCTGTGGTTAATTTGGGTACTTATATTAATCAAAATTACTCATTTTTTTCAAAGTTGATTCTAAAATAATATTGTTATTACTACATAAAATATTCTCTTGGTTCTACTCATTTTTGTCCTTTTTTCATGCAAATATATCCATGTTTTTCTAAGATCATTGAATTCATCATTTCTTATAGCACAATAGTATTCCATCACAAACATATACCACAACTTGTTCAGCTATTCCCTAATTGACAGGCATTCCTCAATTTTCAGTTGTTTTTTTTTGCCACCACAAATAGAGATGCTAACAATATTATAGAATATATTGGCTCTTTTCCTTTTTCCCTCTTCATCTTTGGAAAGACTTTGACTTGGCTTAAAGGGTCAAGTTACCTTTAAAGTTTAATAATAACTCTTTTTTAGGCAATGGGGTTAATTAACTTGCCCAAGGTCACACAGGCAATTATTAAGTGTCCTTTGTCAAATTTGAACTCAGGTCCTCCTGACTCTATGGCTAGTGCTCTATCTACCTAGCTACCCCCCTTAATGATAACTCTTTCAAGCATAATTCCAGATCTCTTTTCAAAATGTTTGGATCCATTCACAGTTCTACCATGAATTAGTGTCCCAGTTTTTTCACATCTCCAACAATAGTTGTTTTCCCCTTCAATAATTATGGCCAATCTGATAGGTATAAAATATCTCAAGATTATTTAATGTGCATTTCTCTAATCAATAATAATTTAGTGTATACCATGGAAACAATGTAAAGACTGACAAATTGCCTACTGTGGGGGTGGGGTGGGGGGAGGGAAGTAAGATTAGAGGAAAAATTGTAAAACTCAAAATAAATAAAATCTTTAAAAAAACCAAAAAAATAATAATTTAGAACAGCTTTTCAGATGACTATAAAATCTTTTGATTTCATTATCAAAAAATTGCCTGTTCAAATCCTTGAACTATTTATCAATTGAGGAATGACTCATATTCTTATAGATTTTTTACATTTTTTATTTATTTGAGAAATAAGACCTTTATTTGAGAAACTATCTATAAATTTTTTTTTCTCAGTTTTTTGCTTTCCTTCTGATCTTGGTCATAACAAGCTCTTACCAATCAATTACTAGCTTCAAATCTCTCCCTTAACCAACCCATTTTACACAGATACCAAATTAGTATTCCCAAGTCACAAATGTTACTGTCACTGTCCTGTTGATAAATCTTTAAAAATTTTTTTATTTATATTATATTTTTCTACAGATACATGTAAAAAAAATTTTAACATTCATTTTAAAAATGTTTGAGTTCCAAATTCCTGCCTTTCCTTAATCCCTCTTCCATTGAGAAGGGATTCAATTTGATATAGGCTAAACATATGTATTTCCATAACAATCTTGTTATAGAAAATATAAACCAAAAAAACCTTCAAGAAAAATAAGAAAGTAACAAAAGTATGTTTCAATCTATATTCAGACATCATCAACTCTTTCTTTGGGGATGGAGCCTGCTCATAAATCTGTTGGGTTTTTTTTGTTTGTTTTAGCAAGTCAATGGGGTTAAGTGACTTGCCCAAAGTCACACAGCTAGCTAATTATTAAGTGTCTGAGACTGAATTTGAACTCAGGTCCTCCTAGCTCCAGAGGCAGTGCTCTAGTTTCCCACCATGTTCATAATTCTAAAGAGTGACTATGATAGGTCTAATATCTATCTAAAACATTGGTTAGACACACATTGCCTTCCTTTCTGAGGCAAGGCTTAGCTTTCCCTAAAAATAGAAAAGGAAATAGCTAGGTCCTGATTGACCCTTGTTTCTCTGATTCAACTTCTTGGTTAGCTGAGGGAATAAAATGTCTCACCCAGTAAAGACAGTGTCTCTCAGACCATGTGAGTACCTGAGACCATACAAATTGCCAAGGAGATGAGGTAGGTCACATCTACCAAAAATTAGTGATAATTGCTGCTGAATCCTTATTGCATAAAGTTGCTGTGTTCATCAAAGTTTTGTTTATTGTTTAAGTGATTTATGAATTCTTCATTTTTTTCTCCAAAGGTAACCTGAAATTAGGGCGTATTGGAGTTAGGTCCACCTTTTACAGTGGCTCCACTTTGCTTAAAGGATTAAAGAAACTCTTCAGTCTAGTACTCAGAGTTTTCTATTGTCAGACTCTTCTCTATCCTTCAAGGTGTATCTTTTAAAAACTCTACATTCTAATCAAACTGACCTATATGCTATCCCTCAAATTTAACCTTCCATCTCCCACTCTTGAACCCCTTGTTTCCTTGCACGGCGTGTTTCCTTTTCTGATAATGTACTTCCCTTCTCATCTCTGTGTCCCAGAATGTTTTGTTCCTTCTAGGTCCAGTTCTGGTGTTCCCTCACTGGTGTTCTTTCTCTTCAAGGTACTTTGTAATTCTTTATCTGTGAATGTCATTTTACCCCATTAGAATGTACCTTCTTTGAGAGTAGGGAGGTGAGATAAGGAATAGTTTTCCTCCTTTCATTGGATCTCCACTTCCTAAAATAGTGACTTACATAAAATAAATATGTAGCAATATTGAGCCAAGTTATAGGAGCAATCTCATGCAACATGATCAGAGTTGCCATTCCTGATTTTGTTTGTTTGCTTGTTTATTTATTTACTTAATTATTTTGCCATTTCCTTCTCCAGTTGGATGAGGAATTCAGACAAACAGGGTTAAGTGACTTTTCCAGGGTCACATAGCAATTAAGTATCTGAGACTGGATTTGAATCCCAATCTTCCTGACTACAGGTCCAGTGTTTTATCCACTCAGTCAACTAGGTGCCCATAAGTTGCTATCATATTCTTTTTAAGTAATTTTGTTAAAGACACACTGTTGAATCTATTATAGTTAGCATTTCTTGTGAATGTAGAAATAAATTACTCATACCTGATTCATATTACACATTTAGTATCTTTTTATTCTCCTTTTTAGGAGAGCCCTTAGAGTGAATCATAAATTAAACAACAAATAGATTTTTCCCATAGAGTCGGGGTGAGAGGTTTTCAAGCTTTTAACCCTTCTCAGCAGAGGCCAGGCTCCCAAAGATGGAACCTAATCCAAGCTACTTGCCTGGGTAAAGAATAGGGTTTCTTAAGGTCAGAGATCCTTAATAAAAGACTGTTGATTATACCCTCATTTTATAGATGAGGAAATTCAGGTTTAGAAAACTCAAATTTGCCAAGATTCTAAGCACATCTTCTGATTTTAACTTTTTTTTTCCCACTACTATGCAAGTTGCTTACCTAAGTACTAAATTGTAGGAAATTCATAATATACATAAAAATCAGTTCTTAGGAAAGATGTGGCTTTCTCCCTTAGCATGGATTCAATTCAATTCAACAATTGCCTACTATATCTAAGACCACTGTGTTAGATGGGGTTCTCTCTACCACTGTTATCCTTCCTTTTTCCTTCAGAAAACCTCTGAAAGCAATGAGGAAGACAGAGACAAAACTGTTCTTTTTGGTATATGTGATACAGCTTCCAGGGAGAAAGTGTTAATACCTCTCAAAAGACAAAATAATTATTTCTGAACATAGTTCCTTTCCCCCCACAATATCTGAGAAAATCAGCCCTGCCTCCTCAAGGGTTCTTTCTTCACCTTAGGTCCACTTCAGACATAAGGAAACCAGATATTCATTTGGCTACCACAAACAAATAAAATCTTCCTAATTCAAATGAACAATTATAAAAGGAGTTAGGTGTGTCCATGGTATTGGGATGAGATGTATGTATGAATAAAACACAAACATGTGTGTTTGTGTAGGTCTGTGTTGGATCATTTTAACAAGCATTTATTAAACATCCACCATGGATGTGCAAAGTATTATGCTAGGGGTACAAATTCAAATGAAAAATAGTTCTTGCCCAAAGGAACTTACATTTTCCTGGGGCATAAACAAAGTAATGTGGGCAAATTGACAATAAATTACATTTTAAAATTTCAGAATAAAGCCTTTTCACCTGAAATAGCCAGATAATTAAAGGCATTTTTTTAAAAAAACAAATACCATTTTTTTCTGCCAATTACACATGCTAATGTAAGCCATACTAAGATGAGTGAACTTGAAAGACACCTAAAGTATATTGAGAAAGCATTAGATTATGTATGAATTAGGAAATCTGGGTTCCAATCATGGTTGGTTAGATGACCTTAAGCAAGTCATTTTGCATTTCTGGACCTCTGCTTGCCCATCTATAAATTAAGGAGATTGACATAAATGGTATTTACCATCTCTGGAATTCATAATTAAAATATACACTTGAGAAAGTGCTGCTAAGCCCATAGGGACTATAATCTTTTGGCAGTCTCTTGACCTCCCAAGAGTCTTCTCTACTTTGAACCAAGACATATTTTACTTTAGACCAAAACATGTGGTTTGGACCAAGTTCAGAATCAAGGAATCTGGCTCCTGATTAGAAAGACTGACTCCCTTTTCATGAATACTTCATTTCATCAAACCTCCCAACCCAGCATCACAGGGGCAAATTATTGAAAGCTTTAAGTTTCATCTAAGATTTCCCAACAAAGGCATTTAATGTATAGTAGGAATCAAGTTGGGAACAGGTCATTCATTCCTATATTAATAAGAAATACTAAATATAAAAGACAGGAGAGTATATCAATAGTACAGTATTCAATGATAATGTATAACTCTGGTTAACATCTGTTGGGATGCTGATATTTAAACTACCTTGGAATATAAAGCAGTTTGTGGCACTGATGAATAGATATTTTATAATTCACCTTGGCTCTGTACTGTGCAAACAACTTCTGGAACACAAATATGGCTAAATAGCCAGACTTGGACCAATTCTTTTATCAGTGGCTGTCCTTTCTGAGTTGATGCAGACCAGCATCAGCCCGATTATTCCCAAATCCTCTAGACATCTTGAACTCATAAGACCTCCTAACCTCAGGATATTCTTTTGCTTAAAGTTAGGCTAGAAAATATATACAGTAGAGAAACTTCAAATCCAAACACAGGTTTTCCCAGGTAGGAAATGTCCTTTTAATGAATGTCTCATGTTTATAACCATATGGAAGTTAGTGACAATGGAAAATAACTTTTTCCCTGTCCCCCACCCCCTTCCCAGAAAGTAGCTCAGAACAATCCTGATTCAATTTGCAGCCAGAAAGGAAGTGAGTAGTGAAGGGATCAGTTGCTCCCCTTTGTACATCCACTGAGTTATTAGCTCTTCCAGTTCTGCAGCCAAGATGACTGTTTATAATCTCAAAGTGCAATCTCTTTAGCTATGTTGCTGGAAACAGGTCCCAATTGGTCAACCAGAAACAGGAAAAACAACACTAAACATGCTCCATGATATGGTCCCTATAGGCCAATTCAACCATGTTACAAAAGTAAATTGGTAGATGTGTATAAAAACCATAGTAGAGAAAGGTTTTCTTGATTAGGATGCATTTTTTTTTAACACATTCAATTTTAAAAGATTCACAAAGGAGTTTGAGAGAGATGGGTTGAGAGAGGTCAATGAGGAATTCTCAGTGGTGGGCAAATCATTCTGAAGTCAAAGACATAGGGAAACTGGCTCCCAACACACCTCTTATTCCGAGTGTTTACAATCCTAAAAAATGTGTAAGATCATTCTCATTCATTCTCTCTCTCTCTCTCTCTCTCTCTCTCTCTCTCTCTCTCTATCTCTCTCTCTCTCTCTTTGTCCTCTTCTCTCCTTTTTTCCTTCTCTTTCTCTCCCTTCCATCATCTCTATCTCTGTCCATTTTTGTCACTGAGATCTCCACATCTTTTCACCAAATGTTGGTTTATACAAAGGCAATTAAGGATAACTACTAGGGGCAGCTAGGTGGCGTAGTGGATAAAGCACCGGCCCTGGAGTCAGGAGTACCTGGGTTCAAATCAGGTTACCTGGGTTCAAATTCGGTCTCAGACACTTAATAATTACCTAGCTATGTGGCCTTGGGTAAGCCACTTAACCCTGTTTGCCTTGCAAAAACCTAAAAAAAAAAAAAAGAATAACTACTAAATCTTTTTTTTTTTTTGCAAGGCAAACGAGGTTAAGTGGCTTGCCCAAGGCCACGCAGCTAGGTAATTATTGTCTGAGACCTGATTTGAACCCAGGTACTCCTGACTCCAGGGCGGGTGCTTTATCCACTACGCCACCTAGCCACCCCAAACTACTAAATCTTTTTATAAAAATTATATAGTGGCAAAAGTTAAGAGATACAGATTAGAATAAACTAAAGAATAACAAAAATAAATGACCCCATCAACTAGAAGAGATAAAATTTCAGCTCAGTATTTCAAAGAGAAGTATCTCAGAGAGGTGGGGAGGTAGTCCATTCTTAGTTGTCTCTGTGGTTTCTGGTACTGGAAATCAATGGACATTGCAGGGGGAGGTGAGCAGTTTCCTCACATGTCTCCTCTTAGGAGATCTCTAGTCCATCATTCAAAAGTCCATCCTTGCTTTTTTTAACTTATCTTCTTCAAACTCCTTTGAAGTATCTGATCACTATGTAGGTATGCAGCATCATTGTTTCAGAGTTCTCCCAGACAATCAGGACTCACTTATAGATGGTGGTAGCTCCATGTGCACATTATGAGGATGTCCCTCAGGAAAAATGCCCCAGGTATGAATAGACATTTGGAAATTCCAAAAATTATAGAGAACATCCAGTCTGCTGATATAGGAAATTGGGAGGGGAGGGGTCTGGGAATGGAAATCAAGAAGCATTTTATTAAGCACCAAGTACTAAGGGTGATAACCACTGTGGGGACAAAAGAAAAAATTTGTCCTTGGGGCAGCTAGATGGCACGGTGGTGGATAGAACAGCAACCCCAGAGTCAGGAAGTTCAAATCCAGCTTCATACACTTTATCTGGCTGTGTGACACTGGACAAGTCACTTAATCCCATTGCCTTGCAAAAATAAAAAAATATATATATTTTAAAAATTGTCATTGCCCTTAAGGAGTTTACATTCTAATAGGGGAAGATAACACACAAAAGGGAGCTGAAAAGCAGAGCTGGGAAGAAGGTATTCACATAGGGACATGGTGTCCAAGTCTGGAAAGTAAGAAGCAGAACTCATAGAAGAATGATCCTTAACCTAGGTCCCTCACCAAAATAAAGATTCCCTAGAGGAATTCACCATTGGGGAAAGGGGGCCAACATGGTGGAGATATTGTCCAAGATGAGAAAGCCAAAGAAACAAATAGATTAGAGTGAGAAGGTCCCAGGCACTGACAGAAGTTTCAGGATGAGACTGCAGTTGAGGCATGGTATCTAAGTCCAGAGATGTGAAGAGAATAGATAGGTTTAGCATTAAGATGGTTAAGCATTAAGGAGGACTGGGAAAATCTTTTTGCAGGGAAGCAGATTTTAACAGAGGTGTGAAGGAATCCAGGAGGTAGAAATTAGGGGAACACTCCAAGAATGGCCAAGTTGGGAGAAGGAATGCCTTGTGTGGAGAAAAACAAGGAGACTGGTGTAACCATATGGAGCACATGGAAGGAAGTAGATAATAAGGCTTAAAATGGATAGAATATGAAGGATTTGAAAAGCCAAACAGAGGATTTTCTATTTGATTCTGAATGTAATAGGTAGGCAGAGGAATTTATCGAAGGAGAAGGAGGTATGCTACATGCTCAGACCTATATTTTAGAAAAATCCTTTTGACAGGTGAGTAGAGGATGGAATAGAATAAGGAAAAATTAGTTATATAGACCAATCAGCAAGAAGATTATATATATATATATATATATATATACATATATATATATATATATATGAATGAGAGATATTGCAAAGGTAGAAAATGCAAGACTTTATAATAGATTGGATATGAGACACAAGAGGTTGACACCCTGGTTGTAAATCTGGTTGTATAGGAGCTTATTGTCCTTGATTGTAATAGAGAAGTTAGGAAGTGATGACACAGGGAAAAGAAAATGGGTTCTGTTTTGGACATGTTGAATTCAAAGTATCCAGAGGACACTCAGTTTGATATGCCCAATGAGTATTTGAAGATCGAAGGTCAGAAAATCCCAAGTGGGAATGGAAGATAATGTCACATGCTGATTGGGAATGACAAAGAAAGGACCAAAAAAAAAAAAGCCAAGTGTCTCTCTGGGATCACCCTAGAAGAGACAAAGACGACAATACTACAACTGTTAAAGTCCCAGAGGAGAACAGAAAACCAAGTAGTATCCTCACTAGAGAAGTCCCAGAAGGGAAGAAGATCATGTAGTTCTGTGAATGTGGAAAATATAAAGACCACCAAGCACTCTGATAAAGGAGGGACAAAGGGGGGACAAACTACCCAGCACTCTCATCAAATAAAACTCAAGAAGGATAAATACCATCAAGCATCCTGATCAAGGAAGGAACGAGAAAAGAAAATAAGCATTTATTAAATACTTATAGTCTAGACACTCTGTCAGCTCTAGAAATACAAAAAGAAAGAAATAAAAAAGAAAAGATGGTCCAGGTCCTTAAGTAGTTTACTTTCTTTTTTATTTTTATTTTTTTTATTTAAGGCAATGGGATTCAGTGACTTGCCCAAGGTCATACAACAAGGTCATACAACAATTAAGTGTTTGAGGTATTTGAACTCAGATCCTCCTGACTCCAGAGCCAGTGCTCCATCCTGCACCACCTAGCTGCCCTAGGATATTACATTCTAAAGTGGGGATGAGGATCCTTTTTTTCTGTCAAGGGTCATTTGGATATTTATAACATCATTTGTGAGCTATATTTTGTCAAATATTTAATTAATTCATCCCTAAAAAATGCCTAGAGTTATTGAATTTCTAGTCCCACCTGTGGTCACCTTGGCAGTGCCAAATCAATAATGGCCACTGACTGGAGATTCCCCATATCTGTTTAATGAGAAAAGACAACACAAAAAAAGGGGATCTAAATAGTGATAGTGGGGAAGGAGATGGGATGAAGGTATCCAGTGCAGGAGAATAGGACTGAGGGGAGAATGAAGGTTGCCTGGCCCCCTCCACAAAATGGAGACTCCAGGATGTACTTAATTTTCTAAAGGGATATTCCAGGTTAAGAAGATTGGGGTGGCATTTGAGGGGGGTGGGGAAAAAGAGGGATTGAATATTCTAGGGCAAAGAGACCCCCATGTGCTGAGGGAAATTACAGGATAAGACAGAATGTTTTTGAAGTCTGGAAGTCAGGAATAGGGCTGAAAGGGCAATGTCTGAGACAGACAACCAACTGCAGAGATCTGAGCAGGGTTACTGGAAGCCTGCCAGCACTCTAAACATCATCATACCAAGGGAAGTACAAACTACCAGCAGAAGTCCAAGGAAGTGAAGTCCAGTCAAAATATTATCTGACCATCTGAACCGATAGTATTGGAGGGGGCACAGTCTGACCTTGTCACTAAATCCCAAATCAATAACTGAGGCTAGAGATATTACTAAAGAGAAAAACACACTGAAATTCAGAATGAACAAATATTTTGGGTCAAAAACCTCTCAAGAAGAGAACCTAGGAAAAAAATAATTACAAGAGCAACAAATAGAGTCACAGAGAAAAAAATGGAAAAAGAATACATGGAAGAAAAGAAGAAATTATAAATTAAATGAAAAGTATGAAGTCAAGGAGGGAATTAATAGCTTAGAACAGATGATAAACCTTGCACAAAAAACAGATTCCATGAAAATTAAAATGTTAGAAACAGAAATCAATATCTACATAGACAAAGAAATATTAGAACAAAACCAAAAGACTGGGAAAATAGAAAATGTAAGGTATATACAGTCAGTTCTGAAATGAGATATGCATTCCCAGAAAGCACCATGCTATATTAAATTAGGTAATAAAAACCACAGAGCTTATAGGGCAAAGTGAGTCCAGGGACACCATGTTCAAAAATATTGACAGTAATGTATTTAAAAAGATATAGGAACCTAATTAAAAACTGCAACCCAATTTTATACATTTTAATAGTTAAGAAATAAATAAATAAATACTACAATAAATAGTTGTTGCTTCTAAGGCTTGGACTATTGCTTGTCCTGGGCCCTGAACTACCTAATGAAGTTCAACAGACCACATGAAGACCATGGTAGAAGTGGATGGAAATAGTATTGGGAGTGACTTCTTCACTCACAGATTCTATCACATCAGAAGATATATAATAAAAATTGCACTTTACCTTGAAAAACAACTGACGTTTAGAATGACCTATATGTACAAAAAATATTTATAGCAGTTTTTTGTGATGCAAAGAGTTGGAAATTGAGGGGATACCCATCATTTCGGTAATGGCTGAACAAATTGTGGTATGATTTGTGATGAATATCATTGTGTTAAAAGAAATGATGAACAGAATGCTTTCAGGAAAACATGGAAAGTCTTACATGAACTGAAGTAAAAATTAAATGAAGAGAACTAGAACACTGTACAGAATAATAACAATATTATATGATGATCAACTGTGAATTAATTAGCTATTCTCAAACATTACAATGCACCAAGATAATTCTGAAGGACTCATGATGAGAACTGATATACACCTCCAGACAATGAACTGATGGAGCCCACATGAAGATAGAAGCATACTTCTTTGCTTTCTTGGGGGTTATTTTGGGTTCATTTTTTTCATAACATAGCTAATATGGAAATATATTTTGCATTACTATATATGTATGATATGTATCAAAATGCTTATCTTTTCAAAGAGAGGGCTAAAGAAGAAGTGAGAGAATTTGGATCTCAAAATTTAAAAGAAAACTAATGTTAAAATTGTTTTTACATGAATTTTAAAAATAAAAAATGTTCATAATTTACAAGAATTTTAAATAAATTCTGTAGAATAAGGGAAAAAAGAAAAATATCCAAAGTTTTTGGGTTTTTTTTGTAAAATTGAGCATCAGAAGGACTGAAACTTGGGAGTTATTGTGAAATGGTGCAATTTTCTGCTTTCTTGGCTGTTTTTCAAGGAGGAAATTGAGCAGAAGCAAATTTGAAATATGCATTATCTTCAAAACATTCCTTAAGGACTTAATAAAAAAATGCAAAAGAGGGAGGTCTAGACATATCAAATCTAAAATTATATTATAAAGTATCAGTTATCATACTATCTGATACTGGCTAAGAAATAGAGTGGTGGATCAATGGAACAGATTAGATGCAAAAAAGACAGCAGGAAATGACTATAGTATTCTACTGTTTGATAAACTCAAAGAGTCCAGCTTCTGGTTTAAAAATTCACTCTGATAAAAACTGCTGGGAAAATTAGAAGATAGTATGGAAGAAACTAGGATTAGACCAACAATCTCACACCCTATTCTAAGATAAGATGAAATGGGTGCAGGATTTAGATATAAAAGAAAATATTAAAAGCAAAGTAGGAGAACAAGGATTAGTTTACCTTTCAAATCTATGGAAAGGGGAGCAGTTTATGATCAAAGAAAAGAGAGAACATAATAAAAAATAAACTGGATAATTTTTATTACATTACATTAAAAAGATTTTGCACAAATAAAACCACTGTAACCAAGATCAAAAGGAATGCAGTAAATTGGGAAATACTTTTTACCACTAGTGTTTCTGACAAAGGACTCATTTCTAAAATATATGGAAAACAAGATGTTCCTTAATATATCAGTTGAATTTAAGCAAATTCTGTTTTCAAAATATTTTATAATAGAACTGACTACTCTTAAAAAAGATGAAAGATAAGTGAGAGAAAAAATCTAAACTTAATTGTATTACTTGAAAACAATAATACCAAGAAAAGCCTAGATACTATATCTCCAAAAATATCATAAATGAAAATTGTCCATATCTATTAGAATCAGAAGGTATACCTAGAAGACAAATAATCCATCAATCACTTTCTGAAAGAAATCTCAGGTGAGAAAAGAATCAGATCCAGGAGGCAGAGCCAAGATGATGGTGTGAGGGCAAGAATTCCCAGAAACTCTTCCACC
This sequence comes from Macrotis lagotis, assembly GCF_037893015.1. Classification (NCBI taxonomy): domain Eukaryota; kingdom Metazoa; phylum Chordata; class Mammalia; order Peramelemorphia; family Peramelidae; genus Macrotis; species Macrotis lagotis. Next base: position 225,362,942 of record NC_133659.1, on the reverse strand, counting down.
TAAAACTCCAAAAGCCATAAAATTATAATTCTAATCAAATTTTAGAGGGACAGAATCTACATAAAGACTGAAAAAACAATTTCCCATTCTAAAACAATTTGGTAGATCCACGGGAAAGGTCTGTTCCACCTGGACTGGGGGCTGGGAAAAAAGCATAGCACAGCTGGGGTACAGCTATGCCACCCTGGGAGTAAACCAATTCCAGCCTTTCAGAAATAGTCATGGGGTGCCTAGGTCCCTGGAAGGGGGGCCACCTAGCTCCATGGCAGCAGGAGTAGTTTTCAGATCTCTTGACCCAGGAACTGGGTATGGCTTGGAGGGTCAGTGGGAGAAATCTGACAAGCCCAGGACAGCACTGGCCTTAGGGTAGCCTCAAGAACCTATGGAGTCACCCAGCAGCTGCTTCCAGAACACTCAGTCCACAGATAGTAAGGGGGTGGGAAGAGAATGAAGGGGTCTCTCTGCTATCTTTGGGGCAGGACTCTGCTACTTTGCCCACATTCAGATCCAGGTCTCAGTCTGGGTCCTCATACCACAGAGGAGCAGGGACTCTCCTCACAGCTCCAGGAAAGAGCTTGCTTAGCTGTGTGACCTTGGGCATATCACTTAACACCATTACCATAAATAATTAAAATAAAAAAAGGAAATGATGCAGCAAAATTGTGCTGAGATTCTAGAAGCAGAAGGCAAAGTAGAAACTGAGGGAATCTACTGATCACCTCCTGAAAGAGATCCCTCTCCCCAAAAAACTCCCAGAAATATTATAGCCAAATTCCAAAACTCCCAATTCAGAGATAAAATACCACAAGCTGCCAGAAAGTCAACTACCATGGCTCTATAGTCAGAATTTTACAGGACTTAGCAGCATCTACATACATTAAGGATATGATATTCTGGAAGGCAAAAGAGCTTGGATTACAACCAAGAATCAACTACCCAGCAAAGCTGAACATCCTCTTTCAGGGGAAAAGAAAGGGGGGAAAAAGGGAAAAGGGGGAAAAATTCAATGAAACAGGGGACTTTCAAACTTTCCTGTTGAAAGGACCAGAGCTGAGCAGAAAGTCTGATCTTCAAGTACAGGACTCAGGTGAAGAATAGAGAGGGTATACAGGAAGGGCAAATTATGAGGAATTTAATGATGTTGAACTGCATATATTCATGCATGGGAAGAAAATCCTGATAACTCATATGAACCTTCTCAATTATAAGAACACTCAGAAGAAGCATATATAGACAAGGCATAGGAGAGAGCTGAATATAATGGTATAATATATTATAAAGATGGAGTCAATATGTGTAAAGGAAATGTGCTAAGAGAAAGGGAAAGGGAAAGTAGAATGGGCTAAGTTATTTCATGTAAAAAAGTCAATGGAGTGAAAAGAGGGGAAGGTGAGGGGGGATGAGTGAGTCTTCATTCTCATCAGAAATGGCACAGAGAGAAGATAAATACACACTCAATAGGGTACAGAAACCTTTCTTACCCTAGAGGAAAAATGAGAGGAAAGGGATGGGAGAACAATAGCAAGCAACTGTGTTGGATAGAAGTTGGAAGCAACTGCGTTGAATTTATGATAAAGAATGCAACCCATCCCAGAGACAGAGCTTATGGTATCTGAAAACAGACTGAAGTATACATTTTTTCCTCTCACTTCATTTATCTTGAGGTTTCTCTGTCTTTTGCGGGGGCAGGTAGACTCATATTTACTTTCACAACAAGACTATTATAATAATATGAAAATAAATAAATATATCATTAAAATAAAAAAGAAACAAATCCAAAATGAAGAAAGAAAAAAAAGAAATTTCAAAGTGTAAACAACTAGGAATGTCATAGCTAAAATTCAGAGCTTCTAAGAAAAGGAAAAATAGTAGCATACACCTAGAAAGAAAAAGTTCAATAACCAAAGAATTACAGTAGAGTATTACATAAGATTTGTCAGTTCCATGTAAAGAAAGAGATAAAACTTTGGAACATACATAATTTTTCTTGCAAAACTAAGCACAATTCTGCAGGAAAAAAATACATTTTTAATTCTATATTGTAATGCAATTTTCTATCCTCTACTGCAGGATTTGTTTTTTGTTTAATTTAATTTAATTTTTGAAATTCATGAGCATTCATTTTCTCTATGTCCTATATTGGCCTCGCTGGAAAAGAAAACTAAAACCTTTGTAACAGATATGCATGGTGAATAAAACAAATTTCCATATTGGCCTCATCCAAAATGAATTGAACTCCTGCTTTAGAGGATAGAAGTTTGAATTAGAACACTGAACTCAACAATATGTTATTTATAGTAGACACAAAGCATAAAGATTCATGTATTAAAATAAGAAACCAGAACAGAATTTATTATGCCTCATGTGAACTCAAAAAAGTAGAGGTAGCAATTATGATTTCAGGTTAGATTTGCTAGGTTATAGTGAAAAAAATGACAGGATTAAAAGGGAATAAATAAGTAAATGACATGATTTTTTAAGAAATAAAATAATACATGTAATGAAATCTGCACAAAATGTCATAGTACGCTTAAAATAATTACAGAAAAAACAATCGAATTATATGAAGAAAAAGTAAAATTATAATTGTTGGAAACTTCAATGTACCTCTCTTAGATCTAGGCAAATCTAATTTGAAAAAATGTACAAGAAAGAAGTTAATGATCTGAATTCAATTTTTGAAATTTTAAAAGTGATAGATCTTTAGCAATTAATGAATGGGAATGAAAATGAGTATAGCTATTTCTCAGCAATATCTGGTGCATTCACAAAAAATTAATACTAAAAGAAATAATTTATTTGTATGAAATCCATGATTTAATATTCTTTTTCTTAAAAGGTATAATTTAATATTTACAATTTAAGAATGCATCCACCACTTGCAAGAACTCTGTTTTCTACCTATCAAAAAACTCAATATACAAAATGTTTGCTAGATGCAAAGTACTGTAATGGCAGTTTGGGGATTTATGATTGGCATGATTATAGGAGGGCTAAACACAAAATGTTAACTCTGGGAGTTCAAATAGATGATTGCCAAATAGATGATTCAGATTCATGGGTTCATAAGAATTTTTGGTTATAGATCCCTTTATTAGTCTAGTTAAGTCTATAGATTTGCTAGGTTATAGTGAAAAAATAACAGGATTAAAAGGGAATAAATAAGTAAATGACATGATTTTTAAGGAATAAAATAATATGTGTAATGAAATCTGCACAAAATGTCAAAAAGCCTGCTCAGAATAATGTTTTTAAATGCACAAAATAAAATGAGTAGGATTACAAAGGAAATCAATTATATTTAATTCAATAAGCATTATTGAGTTAATCAATCCTAAGTCAAGAATTCCTGGAATAGTCACCAAAGCTGTTATTTTTTGTAGAATCAGTCAATCTGATCAGAAAATGTTTCAAAGGCTTGAGCCTTGGAGACCTTCCTAATCCCTTTCTCCACAGCCATTGATCTTTTTCTCTCTAAAGTTATCTAAAGGAAAATAGGTAAAAATAAAAGTAAAAGCCTATGTTTATAGAGCACTCAGGTTTAAAAAATTCTTTCCTCTCAACAATCTTGCATGGGTTATATGACAAGTATTATTATTGTTGTTTTACACATAAGGAAACTAAGAATGAGAGGTTAAGTGACTTGCTTTTGAAACCATGCCCTGTATAGATCAGAAGGAGAAACTGAAGTCATTTTTCATTCTTTTTTTAACTGCAAATCTTGTGTACTTTCTATTACTGTGTTTCCCCATGTATAAGACACACCTTATTTTGGGGACCCAAAATTTGAAAAAAAAAATGTATTACGTAAAGTTACTGAACTCAAGTTTATTCATCATGAAATTCAAGGACCATCTGCTCGGGGCTTTCAGGCATCTTTTGGGCAAGTCTTGTGCATGAATGCAAGCTTAGCCCATTCTGGTTCAGGAACTTGAAGCACCAATTATGTCTTTTGAAATCTGTAGTTTCTTTTACATCATAATTCTTCCTGCTTCATGCTGAACTGTCTTTGTGGACACAGGAATTCCAATGGCCCTTTACTCTTCAATCCATCCCTTCAATTACCACTTTGTTGACTTGCCTCTCATGGCCTTTGTCTGCTGTGCCATTTTCAGTAGGTTTTCTTTTTCCTGTAGTCAGTCTTGAATTGTTTTCTCAGTTGGAGGAGGATCAAACTGACATTCAGGAGCATGATTTCCATTCTCTTTGCAAATTGGATCACTTTGAACTTGAATTCAGCACTTTATGAAAATCTTTTCTGAGCCGTTTCTGGGCAGAATGTGCCAAAAGATAGGTAAAAATAGCCTAATATACTGGTAACAAATGTGAAACAATGAGCACAAAGACAATAAGCACAAAAAAAGCAGGAAATGCAAGTAAAAAAAATCTACCACAATGAGCTCAAAAAACAAGCCTGAAAAATGGAAGTTAAAAAAAATCTACAACCACTGTATAAGATGCTCCCAGTTTTTAGACCTCAAATTTTTCAAAAAAGGGGTGCCTCTTACATATCATGTTGAGTTGGTAACTGATTGGAATAAAGAAACAAGAGAAAAGAACCGCCAAAGACTGTTTTGAAGCTTTAAACTGTAGTGATTAAAAAAAGGGAGGTGCTGTTGAGAGAAATAAGAATGTTAGTAGTAGAAATCAACACTGGAAAGATTAGAATGATTTTAGGCATAGGGAATGTGAGGTGATACTGGGTCATCTAAATGGAAATTTTAGTAGACCGTTGTAGATATAAGGTTTAGCTTACACATTAGGCCAAGTTAGAAAATCGTTTGTAATAAGGTGCTAGTTGATACCTTGAGTTTAAAGAAAAAGGATGTACATTTATAGCACAAATAGTAATTCTCATGCTTATGTATTTTGAAGGAAAATCAGTTCTCTGAGCTGTGTATCTTTTATACTTTATGATCTCTGAAAAATGGTTCAATGTTTTCTTCTCTTTTCCTTCAGATAATGTATTTGACATAGAACCAAAAGGGATTTTAAAAGCTACATTTTAAAAATTCTTCATGTTTCAGTAGTTAAGATCCTGGTTCAACTGGAAAAAGCAAACATGAGACCAAATTAAATGACCCACCAAATTTTTAGGATTAAATTATTTAGGCTTTAACTGATTTTTTTCCTCTTCGACTTATCTTTCATCTCATTTTTTTATTCCCTAGTACATAAGAAACTCATAAAAATTAAAGAAAATAGAAAAATTAAATATATAATGTATGATACTGCAGTAAATATTTTAAACAATATAGAACCTTTGAATAAAATATTCAAATTTAGTTGAAGCCTAAATAATTTAATTCTAAAAATTTTGACAGGTCAAAAATCATAAAATAAACAATTTAATAAAAGAAAGTGAGAAAAAGACATTTCAAAATTTTTGTAATGCAATTAAAACAGTTCTTAAGTAAAAATGTATTTCCAACACCTTCATCAATAAAAAGTAAGATAGAAAAGATCAATGACTTAGCCAGGCAAATAAAAAACTAGAAAAATCTCTCATTAGAAATACCAACTAAACACAAAAAAGAAAAAATCAAAGAGATTAATAAAGTGAAATGAAAAAGATTCTTGAATTGATAATAATGATAATAAAATATTTAAAAACTCTAGTCTGGTGAGTATTCTCTGAATCCAAAGAATCTCCCAGAGTCAGCCCATCTACACTGAATCAATCCCCTTAGTGTTCTAGAGGTAAGCATGAAGGGTTGGGATGCCTTTCTCCAATAACATCACTGGAACCCCTATTCTTAGAATGGCACCAGCACGGTTGTATTTAGCCAAATAACATTAATTATCAATTTTCAAAGATATTTATAGTGAAGATATAGTGACTACAAATATACATCCCCCCCCCACACACATACACATCCTAGGGATATGCTCTTCTCTCTACTACCTTGATCTCTGGGGAGAATGAGCTCAGACTCCATTCAGTTTCAATATGGCATTAGTTTCATCAAATTCATGTCTAAATGAGGCCTTGATCATCTTCATCTCAGCAACCAGCTGCTCTTCCTTCAATCCTCAAGACATGGATTTTGTATTAATAGCAAAAAATCCTAGACTGTCCGATTCTTGGATGGATACTGTCTGGATCTTTTAAAACTCACAAGATTACTATAACCATTCTCTTTTCCTAAAACAGAAAAACAAATGCTAAGACAAAAGAACAAAGATCTAAAAGGTTTAGTCAATGATGGGGATGTCTGAAGTCTCTTTCCTTACAATACTGTCTCTCATAGGATGCCTTCTAAAATAGAAAGAAATTAATCAAAGACAGTTAAACCAAGAAAAGAGTGAGGATGACTAATATGTTTTGAAGGCACCCTACATTCTGGCTCTGCAACTGAAGCCAAAGAGGCTGCTATTCAACATGTGGTTAGTAAACTGAAAACCTTTACATGATGTCTATAAATTCTCCAAATTCTCTCCATATAATCATGAAACTCTTGGAAGCAATTTCTCCAGCTTCTTTCACTTAGAGAATTGTATCAGATATATTGAGACTGCTCATGGGGACTGAATTTATTGGAAAGTTCCCTATTAGGCCAATATAATAAGATAAACTATTATTTAGATAGATTAAGAAGTTGTTTTGTTTTTTAACAAAAAAAGAAGTGAGAGGAAAACTAAATTTCCAGCATTAAAAATTTAAAGGGAGGATTCATAGCAAATCAGGAAGAAATTATTTTTGCCCAATTATATAAATATCAAAGTTAAATTAAGTGAATGAATATTTACAAAAATATGAAATAAAAAATACAAAGAGAATTTAAATAACAAGTTCAGAAAGAGAAAATGAACAAAGAATAAATTAATTCTTATGGAAAAATCCCAGAATCAAATAGATTTATTTACAAGTGAATTTTATCAAATATTCAAATAATAATTCATTCCAATATTATACAAACTCTTTGCAAAAATAGAAAAGAAAAAAGGGTCCTACTGAATTCCTTCTATGATACAATGGTCATGATGCTATGGTCTTGGCACATAAATCAAGGAAAGATAAGACAGATAAATAAACTTATACACCAAAAATCCTTAATAACTATAAATTAAAATATTAAATAAAAATGAGCAAAGCTAATACATTAACACTTTAACAAGTTACAGACTATTTCTATTTTGGGCTTATTCAAGGAAAACCATAACTATAATAGAAAATATTAAATCTTAAAAATAATAATAATTACATGACTATATCAATAGATGCAGAGAAAGATTTTGATAAAAAAATTTCAGTTAAAAAAGGCAAACACTAGAAAGCATAGGAATAATTGAAATTTTCCTTCATATATTGTTATATCTTATCTAAAACAAGAGCCAGTGTTATAGAAAACAGAAATAAATTGGAGGTCTTTCCAATAATATCACTAGTAAAGCAAAGTTATTCATTATCCCCATACAATAATAAAGAGGAATTGAGGTGTATGGAAAGGAAATAGACATATATAGTTGAGTCAGGTACTGGGCTAAGTGGTTATTACATGTTTTCCATTTTATCTTTATAACAGCTCTATCATTATTATTATTGTTGTTGTTATTATTATTATTATTACTATTATGTGCATTTTGCAGTTGAGGAAAATGAGGCAATCAGATGTTAAATGACTTTCCTAGAGTTACACAGCTAGAAAATGTATGATGCTGGATTTAAACTTAAATCTTCCTATTCCAAATCCAGTACTCTACCAATTGGCCCTGAGTGAATGACATTGGAAAAGAAGAAACAGGGGTGGCTAGGTGGTACAGTGGATAGAGCACTGGCCTTGGAGTCAGAAGTACCTGGGTTCAAATGTGACCTCAGATACTTAATAATAATTACCTAGCTGTGTGGCCTTGGGCAAGCCACTTAACCCCATTTGCCTTGCAAAAAAACCTAGAAAAAAAAAAAGAAACAAAATTAGCACCTTTTATTCATGATATGATAATCTACTTAAAGAATCTTAAAAAGTTAAATAAAATTAATTTTAAAATATTCAGATAAGTAACAGAATATAAAATAAATTAATCTAAATCATTACCTTTATCATATATAACCAATAAAATCTAGGAGAAAAAAAAAGAAAGAAGAAAACAAAATTGCTAGTATCATAAATTAAAAAGGCGAACTCACCACCAGTGAGGAGGAAATTAAAGTAATATTTTGGAATTATTTTGTCCAACTCTATGCCAATAAATTTGACAATCTAAATGAAATGGATGAATATTTACAAAAAATATAAATTGCTCATGTTAAATGAAGAGGAAATTAAATACCTAAACAACTCTATCTCAGAAAAAGAAATTCAGCAAGCCATTATTGAACTCCCTAAGAAAAAAATCTCCATGGCCAGATGGATTCACAAGTGAATTCTATCAAACATTTCAGCAACAATTTTGTTCCAATTCTATATAAACTATTTGGGAAAACAGGTGAAGATGAAACTCTTCCTAACTCTTTCTATGACACCAATATGGTGCTGATACCTAAACCAGGAAGAGTTAAAACAGAGAAAGAAAATTGTAAACTTATCTCCCTCATGAATATAGATACAAAAATCTTAAATAAAATCTTAGCAAAATGATTAAAACATGTTATCATTCAGAGAATACATTATGATCAAGTAGGATTTATCCCAGGAATGCAAGGTTGGTTCAATATTAGGAAAATTGTCAGTATAATTAATTATATCAATAGCAAACCTATCAGAAATCATATGATTATATCAATAGATACTGAAAAAGCTTTTGACAAAATACAACACCCATTCCTACTAAAAAACGATAGAGAGCATAGGAATAAATGGATTGTTCCTTATCTATCTAAAACCATTAACAAGCATTATATGCAGTAGGGATTGGCTAGAGGCATCCCCAGTAAGATCAGGGGTGAAACAAGGATGTCCACTATCACCACTACTATTCAATATCGTATTAGAAATGTTAGCTTCCACAACAAGAGATGAAAAAGAAATCAAAGGAATTAGAATAGGGAAAGAAGAGATGAAACTCTCACTCTTTGTAGATGACATGATGGTATACCTAGAAAATTCCAAAAGATCATCTAAAAAACCACTAGAAATAATTAGCAACTTTAGGAAAGTCATAGGATATAAAATAAATCCTCAACATTTGTATATATGCCTAGCAAGATGCAGCAGAAATAGCTAGAAAGAGAAATCCCATTCAAAGTAACTTCAGACAACATAAAATATCTGGGAGTCTACCTGCTAAGCCAAAAATTTTTGAAAACAATTACAAAACACATCTTGCACAAATAAAATCAGACTTAAATAACTGGGCAAATATCAACTACTCGTGGATAGGTTGAGCTAATATAATAAAAATGACAATTCTACCAAAATTAAACTATTTGTTTAGTGCCCTACCAATCAAAATTCCAAAAATTTACTTTAATGAGTTAGAAAAAATTGTAAATAAATGTATATGAAGAAATAAAAAGTAAAGAACTTCCAGAGATTTAATGAAAAAAAGTACAAAAGAAGATGATTTAGTCCTACCAGATCTAAAATTATATTATAAAGCATCAGTCATCAAAACTTTCTGGTATTGGCTAAGAAATAATAGAGTGGTGGACCAGTGGAATAGACTAGGTGCTATAGCAGGAAATGATTATAGTAATTTGCTGTTTGATAACATTCAAAGAGTTCAGCTATTGGGTTAAAAATTCTCTCTTTGATAAAAACTGTTGGGAAAATTGGAAATTAGTATGGAGGAAACTGAGATTAGACCAACACCTCACACCCTATACCAAGAAAAGAACAAAATGGATACAGGATCTAGACATAACAAAACAATATTATAAGCAAACTAGAAGATCAAGGAATAGTTTACCTGTCAGATCTATGGAAAGGGAAGCAATTCATGATCAAGGAAGAGATGGAGAACATCATTAAAAACAAACTAGGTAATTCTGATTACATTAAATTAAAAAGGTTTTGTACAGACAAAACCATTGTAACCAAGATCAAAAGAAATGTAGTAAATTGGGAAATGATTTTTACAACTAGTGTTTCTGACAATGGACTCATCTCTAAAATATACAGAGAACTGAATCAAATTTAAAATAAAACAAGCCATTCCCCAATTGACAATTGGTCAAATATATGCAAAGGCAATTTACAGATGAGGAAATCAAAGCAATCCATAGTCATATGAAAAATTGCTCTAAATCACTAATTATTAGAGAAATGCAAATTAAAACATCTCTGAGGTACCATCTCACACCTCTCAGACTGGCCAATATGACCGGAAAGGACAACAATCAATGTTGGAAGGGGTGTGGGAAATCTGGGACACTGATACAATGTTAGTGAAGCTGTGAACTCATCCAACCTTTCTGGAGAGCAATTTGGAATTATGTCCAAAAGGCAACAAAAATGTGCATACCATTTGATCTAGCAACACCACTACTGGGTCTATACCCTGAAGAGATTATGAAAAAGGGTAAAAAAAATCACCTGTACAAAAATGTTCATAACCACTCTCTTTGTGGTGGCAAAGAAATGGAAACTGAGGGAATGTCCATCAATTGGGGAATGGCATAAAAAACTGTGATATATGTATGTGATGGAACACTATTCTTCTATTAGAAACCAGGAGGGATGGGAATTCAGGGAAGCCTGGAAGGATTTGCTTGAACTGAGGCTGAGTGAGATGAGCAGAACCAAAAGAATGTTGTACACCCCAACAGCAACATGGGAGTGATGATCAACCATAATGGACTTGCTCATACCAACAGGGCATCAATCAGGCACAACTTTGGGATATCTGCAATGGAGAATTCCATCTGTATCCTGAGAAAGAATTGTGGAGGTTGAACAAAGGCCAAAGACTTTCTATGTATCTTTAATTTTTTGAAATTGTCTTATTATGTAATTCTGTTATATCTCATACTATATGTTTCTTCTTTAAGGATATGATTTCACTCTCATCACATTCAACTTAGATCAATGCATAGTATGGGAATGATGTCAAGACTAACAAACTGTCCTCTGTGGGGGGTGGGGGAGGGAAGCAAGATTGTGGCAAAAATTGTAAAACTGAAAATAAATAAAACCTTTCTAAAATTAAAAAGAAGAAAGAGATCGAGAAATTCCATTCAAGATAACTACAGAGATACTAATAAAAATGCAAGAAGTAGAAATATAAAATACTCTTTACATAAAGACAGATATCTTAATAGTTCATAGTTGGATTGTGCCGATGTAATGGAAAATACACTACTTCCTTAATTAATTGACTTATTCATGCTTTACCAATTAGTCTTTTATACATTTGGAAAAACTGCTTCAAAATGCATCCAGAAGAATAAAAGAACAAGAATATGAAGGAAAGTAATATTAGGAAATGAAGGGGGTAAGGGGGAAGAGATGGGAAAAAATATTACCAGGTCTAAAGTATACTGCAAAGCTCTAATCATCAAAATTCTTTGGTACTAGTTATAATAAAGAAAAATTGAACAATAGAAACAGGTTAGGCAAACAACCTGTTGAATCCTGTTGAATCAAAAATAATAACATTAATGTTCAATGATTCCAACTACTAGAATATGTATGAACTATTCAAAAAAACTGCTAGAAAAACTGGAAAGCCGTTCAATATAAGTTAGTTTTAGACCAAGATTTCATATTAAACATTGAAATAAAATCAAAATTAATATGTGATCTAGATATAAAAGATTATAACATAAACAGATTAGAGCAACAAGGAAGACAATGTCTTTCACAACTATAGATTTAGGAAAAATAATGAGAAAAAAATATCAAGAGCATCATGGAAAATAAAATGAATCATTTTGATTACATAAAATTGAAGTTTTTTCACAAATCAAGTACATTAAACTTTGAAGGAAAGTGGATATAGGTTCAAGGATAGGAGATTGGGAATTTGACAATGGTCTGATGTCTACAAAATAAAAACAACTAATTCAAATATAAAATAATAAGAGCTATTCCCCTAATATATATACATGGTCAAATGATGTGAGCAGTCAGTTCTCAAATAAAAGAAGGCAAGTTATTACAACTATATGAAATAATGCTTTGAATCACTAATAATAAAAGGAATGAAAATTAAAACAACTCTGAAATTCCAACTCTTATTCATCAGATTGGCACAGATTAAAAACAAAGGAAAAATTACCATTAGTAGAGGGACTGTGGTGAAGGTAGGTGCCTTGTATATTATGGATAGAACTCTAAAGTTATTTCAGACTTCCTGAAAAACAATTTGCAAATATACTCAAAATTAAGTAAGTTGTAGAAGCAGTACCATTGTTACATCTATATCTCAAATATATAAAAAAGGTAAAGGAACCAAATATATGGGTATCACTTCTATTTGTTATATCAAAGAACTGGAAACTAAGGGGAGGTGTATCCCCTCAAACGAAGAATAACTAAAAAACACAATCATAAAGCAATATTACAGTATCATTGGAGGAATCTGAAAAAACTGGTATGGACAGGTACAGTTAAAAGTGAGCATAATCAAGAGAACAATTAATATAATAATATAAAGAAAAAAGTTTTGAAACAGAATTTGGGGGCAACTAGGTGACTCAGTGGATTGGGCACTGGCCCTGAGTCAGGAGTTCCTGAGTTCACTTAATAATTATCTAGCTATGTGACCTTGGGCAAGTCACTTAATCCCATTGCCTTAAATAAATGAAATTAAAAATTAAGAAAGATAATTTGATTTTTGAAATTATAATTTGAGAGGTTAGATGATGAAGCATGATGTCCACTTCTCACAAAGAGATGGTAATCTCAATGACAAATGAGTCATACATTTTCCAATACAGTCAGTGTTGTTGTTTCACTATGCATTTTTTGTTACAAGGGTTTTAGTTTTTCTTTCAATTAAAAAATTGGGGAAGAAAGCAGGCTAAGCAATTAGTACTATCAAAAAGAAAATAAAAAAAGGTTATTGAAGCATTTTTAAAATTACAGAAATGATCTTCAGAAGTAAAGACACATAAGTAGGACAGTTTTAAAAGTAAAGTTTTGAAGTTTTATACTTGAAAACAAAAATAAACCTCATTACCTATTCTCTTTGTATATGAAAATGCTTATTATTTATTGTTTGCTAACTAAAATTGACAAAATCATAATAATTTAAAATCTAGATAAACTTTATCCCCCAGCATTCACTTCAATTAATTTAGAAATTCAGTGAATAAAGGAAATAAGGTTAGTATGGCATGAACTACTCTGCATGAAGCCATGCTGGTTCTTTTCTATTACTGTTTTCCTTTCTAGACAGATGTTCATCAAACATTTCTTTAATTCTTTAAAAATTTTCCAGGAATCAAAGTCAAGCTTGCAGATGCTATTCTCATCTCCCTTTTGGAAACTAGGATTGCATTTTTCCATCCACAATTTGGTAGTTGCTCTTCTACTTTCCAAGATCTTTCAGATATCATTGACAATGATTAAGCAATCATATCTGCCAGTTCTTTCAAAAAAACTGGTTCACCTGGGTCAGGTGATTTGAATTCATCATGTTAACAGTGTACTGTTTTACTATCTTCTTACCTAATTTATGTATCAACTGCTTATTAGTCATTTGTTCTTCTATTTGCAGTGTAAAGGTCATTCTCTCTTGCAGAGAGAAGCAAGGTACTTTGTCTTCTCTTTGTTGTCATTTATCCAGTCTACTCCAAACAAAGATCCTACCCCGACTTTGATGCTCCTCTTACTTCCACTATTGCTAAACATGAGGGGAAATTTTTTTTGGTTATTCTTAGCTTCTGTCACCAGTTCTAACTTATTTTGAGCATTTGACTTCCTGACACTGTTTTTAAAAGCTCCTGCCACATCCTTATGTCCATCCTCTGTCATCTAACCTTGATTCCATCTTTTGTACATTTATTTTCAAAATATAATCTAATTGTTGAGTTTCTTATTCATTCTTCATTCATCGTTAAACAAATCTCATTTTTCCTCCTCCTTGGAAATGTTTTTCTTTATGTCTTTGGAATTTCATTTTTGAAATCTCACTCACATCTCTCCTGAGCTGATTTCCTCTGAAGTATTTTAGTCCAATGGAATGCTAACTCTCTTTTCTTTCAAGTTTTTAAAGTCAATTTCTCCCTCAACTAAGTTGAAGATCTCTTATGTCCAGATTTTCGGTCTTTATTACAAACTCTATGGTCAGTTCCCTCCAAGGATTCCATCCCAGCATCTTATGCAGAATTGAATTTCTTCTGATGTTTTCCTTCCCCTTTTGAAAGATTAAATTGTCCCTAAGATGGGTTAAAGATATGAGTTGTTCTTCTTTTGGTAGAAACAGAGTTCTAACATATCCTAATCTTCCCTATCACTTCCATATCATGCATCTGTGCTGATTATGATCTCTCATATGCTATCACCCCTTCTTTGCTGTCCTCTGACATGCCACCATCCTGCTTCAGACTCTAATGAACTCAATCAGGATTACTGAATACCTTTTAGCTGGTTTCCCTGACTCATCTCTTTCCACTCTAGTCCACACTTCATTCAGCTATCTAAATGATGTGACTATGTCACTCAGTCTCCTTAGCTCCATCCCCCATTCAATAAATCCCAGTGCTTCCTATTATCTCTAGGCTCAAATAGAAAATTCCTTTTCTTGGCTTTTGAAGCCCTTCATAATCTGAAATGTTCCTATATTTCTGGTCTTCCTACACTCTACTTCATATATTTTACCATCCAGTGACACTGGCCTCTTTGCTGTTCCTTGAACAAAAAACTCTACCTCCTAACTGAACATTTTCACTAGTTGTCCCCAATGCCTGTTATGTTTTCCCCATTCATCTCTTCCTGATGGCTTCTCTGGCTTGTTTCAGGTCTCAACTAAAATGCTGTCTTCTCTAAGAAGTCTTTCCCAGATGTCCTTAAACTGGCACATATATTGTTTGTACATAGTTGTTTGCATGTTATCTCTCTCATTATGAGATCCTTCAGGGTTGGTATTGTTTTTGCCTTTCCTTGAATCTTTGAGTGCTTAGCATAGTTCCTGCCATATTCTAAGCATTTAATAAATGTTAATTGACTATTTCCCAAACCCTTCACCTAATTCCTCTTTTGTCTAGGTGGTCTGTAGTATATTCCAATGGGGGTAAAATAATTTTTCTTTCTCCTTTCTTTGATTTTTATCAACTAGTCTTCATCATGCTTTCTCATATACATATGCCTTCTTAATATCCAATGTGGTATACCCCCTCTTTTACCTACCTTTTTTTCCTTAACAATTTATAGTCATTCAAAACCATAATCTAGTCATGGGTTTCTTCTCACCCTGTCCCAATGATACTTTTGAGGTTAAGTTTTCCTCACTTGGATTATGTCCCAAATTACTCCTTCCTGAATTAAACCTCTAATCTAACTCACCTGTTCATACCTCCACCCCAAGACACCACATAATTTTCTTCTCTTTTTTTTAGCTCAAGTTCTTTGCTCTTCCCTATTTCTCCCACAAATTTCTTCCCTGGCAGACTGAAGTAAATGAGGGAGCTTCCTCCTCTTCCCATTATAGTTTTCTCTCAAATATAAACTGAGATCAGTGGATAGATTTCAGGAACGTGTTCATGAGCTTGGGTTGTAGTAAAATACAATTTGATTTTTGCTAACCTCTAATTCTGCCTTTCCTTTAATTATAAATTTTATAAAACATAAAATAAAATGAAAACATTATTCTGTGAAGAGATTTGTAGGTTTCACTATGGATACTAAAGGGATCCATGACACCAAAAAAGGTTAAGAACTCTTGCCCTAAGAGAATTCATTCCAATATAAATATAAATATTTGGATGATTCTGAACAATTAGATGTAATAGGAGAATAACCAGATGGGGTAAAGGAAGCTATCAAATGGGAAGTTTCCCTATCAAATAGTGAAATGACCAGAGCAATACAGAAACTGAATTATGTTCAATTTTTGGCAAGGTAAGAGACCAATATCCCAATACAATCTTATTAATATTCCTCTAAGCTATCAATTATATTCTTATCCCATTTTTCAAAAATCATATCAGAGTTCCTTGTGAGGAAAAAGTATCATCACTCTCTGTCCATATAATATGGTGATGATAACACTTCCTTCCATCATACTTAGATTATAATTTGTGTAGATAATCATATTTACATGAACGGTTTCTGGAACTGTCCCAGTCTCCTGTTTGATTTGCCCAAGACTATATATATTGAACTGACAGAGAAGGTCCATAGTAAAAAGCTGTGGAACTGTAATACCATTCTGGTAGGGCTCTTCCCAAAAAAGTATTATCTAAGTATACCCAAAGCAGGTTGGTCATAAGAAGTTGGTAGTTGTGGGGAATGGGTATAAATCCATTTTATCAACTTTTATCTCTTTAAAAATTTTCAGTCCAGCTTTTACTGTCCTCTACCTTCTATAGAAAGAATCCCTTTTTATGGTATCAAGTATGCAAATCTTCCCATTTAATTCACTTATAATGACAATCACCATCAGATGCTTAGAAATTATTCAATTGATATTAAAAAAAGCAATCTTTTAGCTCTTCCAGTCAATGGAAACTTGCAAATGACAAATACTCTGAATAGCTCTATTAAGTTCATATTCTCATTTTTATCTAAAACCAAGTTCTTTGGTGTTAAAAAAGATTGCCCATTCTCCAATTCCTCCATATTGGAAAGTCATTCCTTGGAAAATAATTGCCCTTGAGGGCGAGGGTAGTAATAACATAAGACTGAGGCTCTTTTTCCTACTTGTTCAAATTTCTGCTTTTATCATTACTCTTAATCTGATTCTCCTTTCTTGTCTCTCAAATTTTGTTGAGTTCTAATTCATTTTCCAAAGAAATCTTGGAATCAGAAAACAGGCTCCCTACCCTCTAGTAACATTGCCTTATTCACTTGTATGATTAACAAATTCATTAGTCTTTCTTCCACCTGTTAGACAATATCTTTAATGAGTAAAAATTTCATACTTTTCTGCCTCTAATTGTCTAGCCACAAGGACAATTTACTCTCACTTTCTTTGTATTAGCATCTATGTGTGCATTATGTCTCTGGATTCTGTTAAGGAATGGGAAATCTGCTATTCTATCTAGAACTACTTATAAAGATCCAGGGAAAATTTTTGCTTTCTTTAATCAATTCCTCAAACATACTTTGTGCCAATCACATGAAATAATTAGGTATTTTCTCCTTTATCCCACAAAATAGCTTCTTTATTATCTTAAAAACTGATTTGGCCACTAGATTTTACATCAAAAGGATCCCTTTCTTTTACAATATCCTCCTCCTTAAAAAGTAAATTTAACTATAAGGAAATTTCAAAAAATAAACAAGAACCTTTTAGTCTTATGGAATGACTCTCTGGGACAGGGATAGGGAAGCATACATGGGATACCATGGTTATATAATAAATAGAAAACATTCATAAATTATTTTAAATGAACCTGTCAATTTATGCTAATTTTTCTGGTTCTAAGCTAAGTCTTCACAATGACTGGGGTATGGGAAAATAATGAAATTTGAAGTTTAATAGTAATTCAGGCTCAAAAGATAAAATACAATGTGAAATTTATGTGATCAAAACATAATAAAAGTATTATATTAATTAAGAGATTATAAGAATCCATTTCAGAGTTAAAAGGATATACAATGCTATTCCCTTCTGTGTGATAGTCACCAGGTCATAAACTCATGAAGGTGATTTGGAGGCAGTTGGAACTCAGGAATCTTCTCTGGAACAATTTCCCTATAGATTGGATTCCTTTCTAATTTAAGACATAAAATTTGAGTGGCAAAAAAGTCAACTGATATCTTATCTCCTTAGAGGACCAACCTACTTTACTTGATGGTGGGACAATGGTGGAGTCTAATAT
Source organism: Macrotis lagotis (assembly GCF_037893015.1). NCBI lineage: Eukaryota > Metazoa > Chordata > Mammalia > Peramelemorphia > Peramelidae > Macrotis > Macrotis lagotis. Next base: position 225,345,073 of record NC_133659.1, on the reverse strand, counting down.
ATAGGATGCTAGACAAAGCAACCCATAGAAAAAGGAAAAGAATGAACCAGGAGCAGGGGCAAAAGGGGAAGCAGGGAGAAGAGGTTCTGGCCTTAGCTTGGAGTATATAAACAATCCTGTCCTCAACTGTGTACAGGCATGAAACTTAGTTGTTCCTTCCTATGTGATACACACACACACACACACACACACACACACACACACACACAAACACACCGATTGTCATCTACCACCTTTGGGAAGATTATAAATATTTAGCTCTGGAGACCCCGACTCAGATATGATCCCAACAGATTCTCTCCATGTCTATCTCTATCTCTGTCTCTATGTCATTTTCCCCTCCTCTTTTCTGTTTCTGTCTGTCTTTCCCCTACCTCCTTCCCTTTCTGTCTCTGTCTTTCTCTGTTTTTTTCTTTCTGGTTTCAGATTTATAGTACTGAAGCACACAAATCAGAAGCTGCTATGATCATTTTACCTTAAGCTGGCATTTAGTGTTGATTAAACAGAAATTTAAATAATCTTCAAAAGCAGACAAGCTTTGGATTTAACATATGTTATGCTGATGAGGAAAAACTCAAGAACAAGAAAATTAAAGAAACTTTTCCCTTTTTCAGAAGACTCAACCCAAATATGATTCTCTCCTGGGGCCCTCTGCCTTCTTCCCATCAATCTCAGCAGGTGAGCAAGTGAAGGTGAAGCTCCCAGTCATGGCTCAATATCAACCTCATCAGCCTTAGAATTCATTCACTCTCTCTATTCCCACACCAATCCCTCTACTCTAGCCTCTGTCATCTCTTTCAATTGTTCAAACTCTCTCCAATTGCATAGGTGATATCCCCACTTTCCTTAGAGGAAGTTGTTTCATGATTTGATGTGAGGGTCAAATAATTTAATATTTGTAAAGAACTAAGCACAATATCATGTCACTTGCTTACTTATCCACCCCCCCCATTAGATTTCCTCTTATTTCAGGTTGAGGAAAGAGCAAATTGTCTTTTCCAGGGGCACTGATAATTTTTCTGTTCCCATATAATGGTCTTGAGTCCCTTAACTCTCCCTGGTCTCTTTGACTCAAACGATCTTTGAATTAGGGTCCTGCCATTTTAAAGTTTGTGTATCTGAGAACCACATTTAGGAAGTTCCTTTCCTTCTGGTATCTTATTGCATACACCACTGGGCCCATGACATGGTGGGGATATGATGTTAACTTATGATGATCAACATCATTCTGTTTTAAGTCTCCCACTCTGTGACAAATAGTCACATAATTTAGTTTTCTGTAATAAGGTGAGTTCTTGAGTATAATTTGGGGTTTGGGTTTTGGGGGAGGGTTGCAAGGCAATGGGATTAAGTGACTTGCCCAAGGTCACATAGCTAGGTAATTATTAAGTGTCTGAGGCTAGGATTTGAACTCAAGTCCTCCTGACTCCAGGGGGTGCTCTCTACACTGCATGAGCCACTTAGCTGCCCCAAGTATAATTTGTTAATGATTCCTGTGTGTTCCCCAGATTGTGAAAATAGCTGTTAAATATTTTATACATACATGAACTTAGATTAATAGTTACCCTTCATCATAAGCTTAGGTACTGGATCACTAATAAGAACTTGGGTGTAACTTGAAAATACTCTTACCAAGAACCAGAAACACTCACCAAAAGCCTCAGTCATCAGTTTACTTCTGGGTCTCAACCAGGACAGAGTCCTGTGCTACACACACTTGGAAATAATAACATCTGCCATTCTTTCAAGAGTAGTGATGATGGACAGAGACTTACTAAAATGCTATCTACAAGGGAAGTACACAACCCAAGACTAGACTGGGAGGGAACCTTGCCATGAACACCTTTACAAGATACACACTTACCAGGATCTGTAGGAATCAGATTGGTTGTTTATTTATAGAGGTTTTGAGGTTTGTATTATTGAATAGTAAATAAAAAGTTTGATTAAATATATTGATAGGTATTAATTTTACCTGTTTAGCTTCAGTCCTAATAAGCATATATATGTATATATGTATACATACATACATATATATATATATATATGTATGAAATAAACCCTAAAAGTGGAATTTAGAGCCAGCTTAAGAGACTTTATATAGGGCCATATTGTGAAAGAAGAATCAGAACAAAAGGGAAACAAATTACAAGAAGGAAAGAAACATAAAGCATAAAACAAATTTCAAAAACCTCATTATATTTTGATCTGGTTTAGACCTCTAGCTACATGACTTTCTCTTCTCCCCCCCCCCATGAGTTTGACATTTTTGATACTGAGTTTATGCTGTCAGTGTTGTCTATATTCTGTGGAATGGCTAAATTCAGCTGTACTTTTTCCTGTGAACTATTCCAAGAGTATGGGTGAAAAAATATGAGAATTTTCATAGCTTACAATGCCTCATCTCAGTTCTTAATTTATCTAAGTTCTTCATTCTGGTGAAGTTGGGAATGCAGAGAAGAAAAGATAAAAAGGAAGAAGATCCTTTCTCCATTTACAGATAATTATAGATCTAGGAACTAAAGAGAAACTAAACTTGTGACTGCTGTAATCTATTTAATGTGTATTTCAAATTATAATTAACCTGTGGTTTTAATGTTTTTACATATACTAAAATATCCTGGTGGGTTTGGGGAGGATGGGTGCAATTCTCTAGGATTATTAAAAGTAGAAAATTTTGGAATTTGCATGCAACATCACCTAGACCTCTATCATTCTCTCCCTTCTCTGGACAGTGAGATATTTTATTGCTTTAGTTTAGGGGAAAAGATAATTTCACTAAGTGGAGAATGCTCAGCCCTTAAATAGAACTAAAGCCAGTTTTGACAATTTTGTCTCCAGTGACTTCAAAAAAAAGAAAATATGAGGCGAGTGGTTTTGAAGTTTGAAGTTGCAGAGCCTTATCTTGGTGCTTAAGAATTGCCTAGTATAGCTATTAACTTTTCTCTGTAGCTTGGAAAGAAAAAAAAAATTATTTAAATCAAATAGGTAAATGATTTGGAAAGTGGTAAAGCTTCATTTTAAAAGAATGATTTACCTAATCTCTGTGGTTACTTTTGAAAGATTTAGTCGCATAACAGGCTTTGCACATGGATGCTGAGATGAAGGCATCCATGTGAGAGATGGCTGGGACAAGTTCCTGGGGAAAGATATACTTCGTTCTCCTACCATATGAGTGGGTGCAGGTTCTTCTCATTGGTTCTATAGCTAGAACAGGATTCATCTTCAGAACCACCAGACTGGAATAGTTTCTTTTTCTCTCTTTCAAGCAACAACCATAGGTGAAGGTGATGACATGGTCCAGGCAATAAGCTGGTTGTAAGGAAAAGATACCCTAGACAGGCAGGATGCTCAGAAGGTATCACTGACAGCTAACACTCTCCTCTTACGATTTTTCTGCTCCTTGAAGTGGCTACCTTCTCTACCCCTCTTTTCTCTCAATGAGGGGAACTCAGTTCAGGGAGGTCTAGCACTTAAGGTGTGAGGGCTTGTCAAGCCCTTTTAAGGGTTATTTATCCACATTCACCCAGTTCTCACTTGTGGCTCTAAGAAACTGTAACATAAGTAGCAGCCACACTCCAGGAAAGTTGTCTTGGCAAACAGGCTAAATCAGGTTGAGGGTAATCAAAGGGCCTCAAATCCATTAGTGAGTTATTCCAAGTTATTCCAATTAGTGTCTGTTCTAAGAATGTGAAAATATTCCTGGTGGAATGGGTGAATGAGAACTATTTGCTCCTATAGTCATGAATGCGACTGAAGCAAGTGCTGTGGAGAACTTAAAATTTGGCCAGATATGGAAGGATGCAAGGTCATCCATTGCATCCCAAGTCACCAATGGTCTTCCTGATTTTTGTTTTGACTTTGATGGCCCTAGAAAGGAGAATGAAGCTGATGATTTTGTGCAATTTCTCCTTACTTGGATCCAATTCACACCTCAAATCAAGATATCACCCTTAGGATATCATTGCTTCTCTTTGGGAAAAACAATATAGACATGAGAGTTGAAAAAATCTTGAGTTTTTAATTTATGGCAAAGGGAATTCACATAACAGGGAAATCATAAAGACTGGAAAAGAAAAGCTTTGAGACTCCTAGGAATGTTCAGTTATCCTTTCCACCAACTTTTCTATCTATGCCATAAAAATTACTGTAAATGAGAAGTTTAAAGGAGTTTTGAAGCTGCAGATGACATGTGAAGGCTAGCTGGTGACACAGAAGTTTAAAAACTCAGAGATGCTTAACCCAAATTTTACAATAAGATACTGTAAATACCCTATGAAAGAAAAAGAAAAAGAAAAAAATCAGAATTGTTCTTGGGTATAAAGGGAGAGCTAAAAAATTTTATGCAGATTTCTTCTAACCCCTTGATTTGATAGGGATAATTCTATCTCTAGAAATAGAATTTCAAATATGGAGCAGCTAAGTGGCATAGTGACAAGCATTGTAGGTAGAATGCAGGCCTTGGAATCAGCAATTCCTGAGTTCCAAGCCTTTCTGAGACATTCTGTTTCCTCATCTATCCTAAAAGGGGAAAAATAGCACCTAATGTTGAAAGGGATGCTGTGAGGATCAAATGAGATGACACATGTAAAGAGGTTTGCGAACTTCAAAATACTATGTAAATGTTGGCTATTATTGTTATTAAGGTGACAGTTGGGTAACATTGGAGGTAAGGGAGGAGGTGAAAAGATGAGCAAGATCTTTACAGAAAGCTTTGAAGTTGCCCTATTGTATACAGTGACTTCCCTTTCCTGCTGTTAAGATCAATCCTAGTTTGAGGTGAAATAAATAAACTAGAAATGGTTGAATATAAAAGGGAGTAGTGTTAAATCCAAAAAAAGAAATTGCTATTTGGCTTTTAAAAGCCCTTCACAAAGCCGGCTCTTTGCTTCCTTTCTAGTTTTATGCTTCACTCCCCTCCACAGCTATCCAGCAACATTGACCTATCTGTTGCTCTTCACAAATGACTCCAGATCCCCCAACTCCATCACTTTTCCTTCCCCCCATGTCCAGAAGGTTCCTCCTTCATACCTCTAAATATCACCTCCTACAAGAAGGCTTTTCCTGATCCCCCTTAATTGCTATTGCTTTCCTTTTGAGTTTATCTCCAATATACCTTGTATATTATATATTGTTAAAGAATATGAGCTTCTAGAGGACTGGAGTTATTTTTTTCCTTTATTTATATCTCTAGAACTTATTAAATGTTTGTGGATTTGTCTTGAGAAAACTCACCCTGTTCTTCTTTAGGTCAAGACAGGAGGAACCAAGATAAATACTATCTTACTCCTCACAAAACAACAAAGATTCTACAATGCGCAGTTTTCATTGAAATAAAATCCTAGGAATTCTAGGTCATATCAATATGAGTGCTTGTATCCAGAGAGAACCAGAAAATCATAGAATAACTAAACTAAAAAGTTCACTGAAACTAATTTAGTTCAACTTCCTTCATTTTACAGATACAGTAATTGAATTTAGCAAAGTGGTATGATTTAGCCAAGATCATTCAGATCTACATTTAGGGTCAGAGCAGATACCACAACTTGGGTGTCCTGATCACAGGATCATAGATTTAAAGTTAAATTTCAGATGTCATCCAGTCAAGCTCTCTCGTTTTACAAATGAGGAAAATGAGTTCCAAAGAAGTTAGACTACATAGGCTACATAGATAGCAATGCCAAAATTAGAACTTAAGTTCTTTGATTCAAAATCCACAATTCTTTTCCTTGACCCCTACATATTCTTGGAGGGGGAAAATGTGCTTGGCATGAACAATCTGAATTGGTTGTATCCAAAGCTTTAGTTCTTCTGTTCTTCCTGACTTCATTTTACACCTTTTTTAAAAGATTTTTCAAGGCAATGGGGTTAAGTGGCTTGCCCAAGGTCACATGGCTAGGTAATTATTAAGTGTCTGAGATCGGATTTGAGCCCAGGTACTCCTCATTCCAACACCGGTGCTCTATCCACTGTGCCACCTAGCTGCCCCTTTCATTTTACACTTTGTGAGATTCCTCACAGTTTCCTGGAGAAACTAACGATAAAAGGTCTCAAATTCTTTCCATGACTTGTTTTAAATTGGCTGACCTCTGAAATCATTAGGAATTCCAGATTGATCACCAGACTGACAAAAGGTGGAAATGATAATTCTCAAAACTGAAAAGCCAGGCTTACAGTCTAAGACATGAAATCTTGTAATAATTTAGACAAAGCTAATCAATCCACCCGGACTATTTTTTTTTACCCAGGGAAAAAGAGGGAAAAGAAGAGTAGGATTTTCCTTTCCTTTGGCTTCATGGTGTTTTAAAATCTTGGAGAAGAAGCACTAATGCATTTGTTCCCCCTCAGAACTCTGGTAGATGTGACAGTGACATCAGATACTTTGCCCTAAAACAACAGAAATAGATCTTCAAGCAGCATAGAATGTTGGGCCTGGAGTCAGGAAAACCTGAGTTCAAATCTGATTTCAGACACTTAGCAGCTGTGTGAATCTTGGCAAGTCATTTAACCCTACTTGCTTCAGTTTGCTCATCTGTAAAAAGAACCAGAGTGGCAAACCCCTCCAGTATCTTTGCCAAGTAAAATCCAAATGGGATCGTGAAGAGTCGAACATGACTGAAAATGACTCAACAACAGCAACAACAATAACTGTGTGAGGCCTTGCCTTTCATAAAAACAAATTCTCTTTGATTTAAAAAAAACAAAACTTTTTAAAAACCTCATTGTTCTCCTTTCCCTAGCTGTCTTATAGCCACCTGAACTGAAAGCTCTCATTTGTCATTTTTATGTACCAACACAATGCTCTCAACAGTCTCCATTTCTTCCACTAAAATGTGTTCAGATTGATAGTTGGTCTCCTGAAGGATTCTGGCCAAAAGGCAGCAGCTTTGTGTCTCTAAGAAGAAAAAAAAATGTGGAAGGAACAGCCTTGTGGTAGAGTGAGGACTGATGGGTTTTTTCAAATAGGAAATAAAAAATTCTTAAGAAATATATGGAAGCAGTAATTTGCTAATGACTCCATATACATCTGTGACCCTCACTCCAATTGTCAGTGTGTTTTTTTTAATGTTTTAGAACTGATGACTCTAAAGTGGCTTTAAAATAAGTTTTAACAGACTCATGACCTCTAATAAAAGTGTGGAAGCAGATATTTCACTTATCCTTCTGGAATCAGATATATTTGGTGGGTGACTGGGTGAAATGTTAAAAGAATGTGATCAATTAGGGGATACTGCTGGGATATTCAGTGATTCAAAGAGCCTCTAGAATTCTGTCTTTAAAACACATAGTAATAGGAATTGTTCTTAGAGTTCTTCATTTGTCAGAGAGCATGAGGCAGATCCAGTATAATTTACAGTCTCCATTTCTGGGGATGTTAGACCTGTCATCTTGGTGAACCAATTTCAATTCTGAGTAGGGCTCACTTGGAAAGAATTTGTTTGCAAGATCATGGTTAAGTAATGATAATGCTAGAGCTGTCCACTATGGTTCTTATTTTTCTTGTGCTTTCTTTAATATTAGACTAAATATGCCTTGAGAATAAGGACTGGGTCTTCTTTCACTTCTGTTTCCTATGCAAAAAAAAGAAATTGGACAGAAGGAAAGTCGCATAAACCTAAAATATTTTACTTGTTTAAACAAAGGGTAACAGAAGCAGATTGTTCAGAAAATAGCTTCAATTCTACATAGCACAGTTTTACATTTTTAAAAGTTTAAAAGGGCAAATGGACTAAACAATAGTGAAAAAATATAGAGGATGTTATAATTTTTCCATTTCTGTGTTTATATTTCTAAACTGTGATATCTGTGTTTCAAATTCTAAAACATTTTGCCTTGCAAGTATCCTTGTAAATTCAGAATAATAGGCTGTTATATTTGGTTCTAATTGTCAAGGTTGCTCTAAAATGAAATTTTTCTTCAGAGCCCGCTTTTGTCCAAGACAAGAGTATCTCTTGTTACAGAATGACTGTTGACTCATTTCATTTGAAGAGCCATGTGATGCAAGATTTAGAATTCAAGAAATGCTGTAATCAGGAGTAATATCTATAAAATGAGTTCCTCAGTGCCTTCTAAGATATCTTTCACAATTTTCCCAGACATGTAAATTCCCTCTACCAGTGCATACCTTCAAATATTCTGCAACTTATTGCCTTAGCATTTTACTGAGGGTACACAGAAGCAAGGGATTTGTCCCAGTCATGCAGCCAGATTAGACAAGGTCACCTCTTCATCTACTGCACTATACTACCCTCTCTACTCAAAACTACAGAGTTGATATGAAAGAAATGGTTAGAGGGAAAGAAAGGGTTAATGAGAGATTCCAAGACCAGTGGGCAGGGGGATCCTTCTCCAAATTACCTGGCAAGTCTGATAGACTTGCTTAGGCTGAAGAAGACCAGAAAGTAAAGTGGGAGATTAGGGGAATTTGAGATTGGGGTAAATGAAAGTTTAAATTTCAAGATAGTAAAATAGTCCCCTAATCTTTGTAGTTGGGGACTAGACGGTGATGACAGCTTTTGCAAGGTTATCAATACTACTTTCACAGCTCTGCCTCACTTAAATCCATTTCACTCACAAGTCAAAACATCACTCTTTTGATGTCATTAGTCTTCTTTGAGAATGAAGGATGAACAGTAACAACCACTATCAAAGAACAAAAATAATACTAATATTCTATTTTGCATTTAAGTTATCAACAGCTCAGAAATCCAAGTAATTTTTAGCTTGGAGAGAGAGAGATGCCCAAGCTTGAATGCTTTGTGATATGACGGCTCTAAGACAATTTTCAGGTAACATTTATGGTAATCTTGAACAAGGAAAAGATATCTTAAGATACAAGTTGGTACTATATCTGGGCTAACAATCCAGAATGAAGGTCCTCTTCCCTTCCTTTGCTATCTTAATCCTTTCTCACTGAAGAAGGGTAGATGCTAGTTTTCTGATCACTTCAGGTAGTCAGGTTGAGGAGATTGCCTACCATGGAAATAATGTAAAGACTAACAGACTGCCTTCTGTGGGGGTGGGGGGAAGGGAAGCAAGATTGGGGGAAAATTGTAAAATTCAAAATAAATAAAATCTTTCTTTTATAAAATAAATAAATAAATACCTTTTTCTTCCTGTTAAAAAAAAGGAAATTGCCCTTAGAAGAGTTAATAATCAAATCACAAGGCAATAATGTAAAGAACAGAAGTTATTCTTTGTCAAAAAGCTTGATACCACCTCTAATCCATTTCCCTAAGGAAATATCTTTTTTTTGTCCTGGCTAATCATTCACCTTTTCCAAGGAGCTTTTCCTAGAATTTTGGGAAAGACTTTAGAGAATATATTGTTTCTTAATCTTTTCAGTTTTATTATAAATGAGATTCAAAATATACCTCCCTACCAAGACTCAATATGGCCCATTTCAAGGGAAGTCTTCCTGATCATTTGGTCAATCAACATAGGTAGTTGATAGGTGAATTTAAACTAAGGATGACAGAAGAAAACTCAGGAAAGTTAAGGTAGCTTTGGGTGAGCAAGAGAAGCTAAATTCCAAAAGTAGCATTATACAAAAGTACAGCAGTCCATGTATAGAGTACTGGACCTGGAATCAGGAAGGCTCAAATTTGGCTTCAGATACTTACTAGCTATGTGGTCCTGAGCAAGTTAAAAATTCTCTGTATTCCTCAGTTTCTTCATTTGTATAATGGGACTAATATTAAGACCTGATTCCCAGAAGTACTGTGAGGATCAAATAAGATAATAAAAAGCACAATGTCTGACATACAAATAAGCACTATATGAATCTTAGCTTTTATTGTTGTTATTGCTGTTGTTCTTAGGACTAACAGCACAGTAATGAGACTCACAGTTATCAGTGCATGCAATTAAAGTTTATTGACCATTCAATAATACAAACATCAAACCCTCTAGTAGAATAAACCACTTGATTCTTAAAGATTCTGGTAAGCATGTTTTGTGCTCATGAGGCAAGGTGGCTTCTGTGAAATCTCTATCAAACTGTATAGCTCTCAAGTAAATGCAGGATAATCACATTTCCAAATATGTGGAACACAGGACTTTGTCCTCATCACAACCCAGGAGTAGACTAATGTAAGGTCTCTGGTGGGTTGTTATGGTTCTACTTAAGAGTGTTTATAAGTTATACATCTAAGTTCTAAATGATTACCTAAGCACATGATAAAAGGAAACTAGCAATCAAAGCTAAAGTCATTAGCAAATATTTTCAGTTTTCTCCCCCCCACATTTTGGCTCCTCAATAATGTTTTGTCCTTTATTGTTTGAATCAATCAAAGGTGTTAATTTTAAATTCATCTACACACATTTCTCCCAGGTTTGTAATTTAATTGGTTTGTTGCAATTCTAATAATTGTTTTTCAATCTGCTGTCTTTGTTTCTTCTAAGAGTTTCTTAAATTGAGTCTTAAGTATTCCATTAAATATTTCCATCTTCCCCACCACTTGGGGTTATGTACTAAATAACAGTACCACATAATTCTTTTGGATTTCATCGCAATTCTTAGCCTTATGAAGTATGATCCTTTATCACTCTTTTTTTCAAAATAAAATTATTTTAAATTGATTTTTTAGGATTTATTTCCCTCCTTCCCAATCACTTCTACCCATACTTTAGTAGACAAGAAATGTTATATCAATTATACATGTGAAATTATACAAAACAAATTTCCAAATCAGTCTTGTGCCAAAAAAAAAACCTTAGAAAAATCAAGAAAATGAAAAAATTATTCTTCAATCTGTACTCATATCATCTCAGTTCTCTCTCTGGAGATGGATAGCATCTCTGAGAATTATCTCTGATGAGTATATTGATCAGAGTCTTTCATAATTAATCATAGTTACAATATTGTTGTACAATGTTCTCCTGGTTCTGCTTGCATCACTTTATCTGAATTCAAGTCTTCCCAGGCTTTTCTTAAACCATTTTTCTCATCATTTCTTAAAGCATAATAAGATTCCATTACGATTATATACCACAATTTATTTAGTCATTCCCCAATGGTTATTTCCCTAATTTCAATTCTTTGTCACCACAAAAAGAACTGCCATAAATATCTTTGTACATCTAGCTCTTTTTCTTTTTATCTCTTTGTGATACAGTCCTAGTAGTGATATTGCTGGATCAAAGAATATGTACAGTTTAATATAGCCCTTTGGGTGTAGCTAAATGTTCTCCAGGATGATTGGAGCAGTTCACAACTCCACATACAGTGCATTAGCAGTGTCTCAATTTTTCCACATTCCCTCCAACACTTGTCATTTCCCTTTTCTGTCATAGGTATGAGGTATGGTACCTCAGAGTTGTTTTAATTTGCATTTCCTTAATCAATAGAGACTTAGAGCATTTTTTCATATGTTTATAGATAGCTTTGACTTCTTCTGACAGCTGTCTATTCACATCCTTTGACCATTTCTCAGCTTGGGAATGACTTGCATATTTATAAGTTCCTTATATATTTGAGAAATGACGCCTTTATGTTTGAGAAATGAAATCTTCATCTGTAATAACTTTCAATCATTAAAGGCTGAATCTAATAACTTTTAATAAATATAGTTCTTCTACTGTAGAATCAACATTGAGGTTATTGGCTCACATGTAAAACAGACAAAGCCTAATCTTGTTCTTGTACAGATTGCTGTTAGAAAATAGCTCTTATTAAGTTTATCATTAACTGGACCAATGCAATCTACTTGCTAGACTGGTCCAGACCTTTAGTGATGAATCAGGTTACAGTTTTAACAATGACCTAGCTTTTTGAAAAATTGGGCAAGGCAACATACATGATCACATTACTACTTCTTTTAACTTTAGTCTTATCTTGTCTTCTTTCCATGATTGAGTGGGCTGGACACCCAAGTATCCAATATGCCTATTTCACATGATTTTATTCTCTTCACTACTCTATTTTACTGTCATCATCCTCAATTTGCTAATTTGATCCATCCATTCATTTCATTTTGTTTCATTTGATTTTCCTTTAGTAAGAACTGAAATGTGTCTAACTTTAATCTTAATATTTGAATTTACTATGTCTTTCCACAACTCCTTTCCTGATACTTCATTATTATCATTCCTCCAGGTATTTAATCATCTGATTAATTCATTATCCCAAGAGTTAGTAATAAATCATTTCATTATCCAGGGTTTCTCCTGCAGCACTGGAGAACAATGATAACTACATTGTCCATAATTTACCACATCAGACTGATTTTTCCATCCCCTTCTTCAATCATTTGCCCTCTAGTGATGGACTTTGGGTGACCATTTGCCACTTTGTACTCTATGGGATGAGACTAATGCTCCCATCCATGAACTATACATTTTTCTTATCTTCCAGATCTTACTGAATAATCAAGGACCACAGAACCCTAATTGAGACTATTCTTTTCATAGAAGGTAATACTTAATGATTATGTCAAAGATTTAGAGGTGATATGTACCTCAGATGTCATTTAGTACAAACATCTTATTTTATAAAAGAGAAAGCAGACTCAAACAATAGGTTAAATGGCTTTCCTACAGTCACAAAAATAGTAAGTGGAAGATTCAGGATTCAAGCCCTGGGTGATTAGATCTAGAATTCTTTCGCTTCATCATTGAGTCTAAGAAGGAAAGGAAAGGAGAAAGTACTTTCTCATAGGATACAATTTTTTCAAAGACTTGGAGGAGACAATAGTATGCTTTGGGGAATGTGGCATTTAAGAAAGGGATTGATGTAAAATATCTAAATGGGAAATATACCTGGGTTGTGAATAATTTTAAATTCCCAGGTAAAGAAAATGTATTTTATCCAGGGACAACAGGGGACCACTGATGATTTTAGTATGAATACCATTTATTTATGATTTTTTCCTTCATTCTCAAAGAAGACCATGACATCAGCGAGGTGATATCATGACAAGCATATCAATTGGAATTGAGGGAGGGGGTGCTGTTCTAAGTCACCAGTCTCACTTCCTCCAGAATCATCTGAGTCCAGTGGCTAGAAATGAATCAGGATAATTGGAGATGGCCCTGGATGTGAGGCAATCAGGATTAAATGACTTACCCAAGCTCACATAACTAGGAAGTGGCAAGTATCTGAGGTTGGATTTAAACTCCTGTCCTCCTGACTCCAAGACCAGACCTCTATCCCCTACATCACCTTGCTTTCCCCACCATTTATTTATAGTACCTCCTTGGAAATACTTACTTGGAGGGACACATCACCCTCGCACCACTTCAAAACTTCTGCTGCTTGCTGGCAATAATAATTTTAATTGACTACTTAGAAATACTCTATAGATACTAAATGGATCTTCCCCACCTCTTCAGATTTTTCCTAAGAGTCACCAGATGCCCATCTTAAACCTAATGGACATTTTCCCTGTCTGGAAAACTGTTTTGAAGTTTCACAGCTTCACATATAAATAGGTACTTTATAAATATTTTCCAAAGTTAAGAAGTAAGAGGAAGAACCCAGGTTCATTAAGGAGTGATATTTGAACTGGGTCTTTGAGCTAAGAGGGACAATTAGAAAACAAACCAGTGATCACAGATTTAGAGGCAGGAAAGATTTTAGCAGTCATCTATTCCAGTCACTTCATGCTGGGTACTGTTCTAAGACTGAGTATACAAAGAAAACTACAAAACCAATAGTTCCTGCTCTCAGAGAACTCACAATCTAATTTGGGAGGTAATATGTAAAATAACAATGACAAAAGCATGATAATATGCAAGGTAAACTGGAAATAATCTCAGAGGCAAAGCACTAAAATTAAGGCAGATTAAGAAAGGCTTCTTGTAGAAAATGAGACTTTATCTGAGACCTGAAGAAAAGCAGGAGGTGGAGATAAGAAGGAAGAGCATACCTGGTATGAGGGATAGCTCTGGGTATTTTCTCTACCCTATGCCTGGAATGTTCTCACTCCTCATCTCCACCTCTTGGCTTCAAAGGCAAATAGGTGTCGGCAACTGGTTGGACACTGAGGAGGGAAGGGATGTGGTATTAGAAATAAAGTGAAGCATTAAAGAAAACACCCAGATTGCCAATCTATGTGACTGGAAGGATAGACACTTCTTCAACAGTAATAGGAAGGTTAGGAAGAAGAGAGGGTTCAGTGAAACAAAGATAATGCTTGCTTAGGAGATGTTGAGTTTAAACTATCTATGAGACTCCCATGAGCAGTAGGAGATGAAAGCCAAAGAAGTTAAGACCTAACAAATAAATCTGAGAATTTTTTGAGTAGAGATAATAGCTGAATATATATATATATATATATGTGGAAAATGATGAGATCATGAAGCAAAAGAGTATTGTGGGAGAAGAGAGCCTAGGATAGTGCCTTGAGGAATATCCACAGTTAGTAGTTGTGATTTGGATGAAGATCTAGCAAAGGCATTGGAGAAAGTATGATCAGTCAGATAAGAGGAGAGCCAGGAGAGAGCAGTGTCATAACAACCTAAAGAGAATAAAGTATTGAAAAGAGTGTGATTAGAAATATCAAAGTTGTAGAGAGGTCAAGAAGGATGAAGATTAAGAAAAGATCAATAGATTTGGCAAGGGAGAGATCATTGGTGATGTTGGGGAGAGCATTGTCAATGTAATAATGACATCAGAAGCTAGATTGAAGAGAAATGAAGTAGTGACACAGTTAAAGAAATGAAGTCCAAAGAGGATAAGTGACTTGACCTGTGCAGGTCTTACTGAAGTTTTCTAATTTTAAATCTAGTGCTCTTGCCATAGTGCTGTATTAAAGGCAAAAAAAGGGTTCCCAGAGGGATTGTTTTAGTCATCTCATTTCTTTCCTCTTCTTCCTTTTCTAAAACTCATTTATTCTTTCCTAGTCAAACACTAAAAATGAAGGATCATAGCAAGGCAAGAAAGACTAATGGAAATAGTAAACCTTCTTTCAATCACAAGGTAAAATTAAAGAAATTCAGTCCTTCCTACAACCATATTTTATTCCCAAGTTTTCAGAGTACTTCCTGTAATTAATGGCTAGATTTTAATTAAACATTGATTAGCCACTAATTAGTCTAACGATTAGTCATGGGGAGGAGAAAACACAAAATGCCAAACTGTATAAGGGAGAAGGGGGAAATCATGAAAAATTAAAGTCAGGTATAAATTCTATTTCTACCTCCCTCCAGGCCAAACATTTTCTATTATTTTGGTCCATTATAAATGATGCTTTCAATGTGAATTTTTCTAATCGGTTTGAGTCTGATGAAGTCTCAGGTGAATGATGCAAGGAAGATTGAATTTATTCGCCTTTTCATCAGATTTCAGCCTCTTAATACAGCTAAAGAGCCTTTACCCACTTAGAGAGGAATTAGTCTCTGTCTCCATAATGAAGTCATATTGAGGGTGAATTTCAAGCATTTCTGCCCTTGCATCCATTGACCTGGAAGCAAGAATATTGCAGAGTACACCCCAGAAGTCAACAGATTGTATTTTCCTGGGAAGAATAGACAATAAGAATTAGTAACTTCCATTTGACTCCCAAAAGATATTAATGTGTTTTTTTATTTGATTGCTGATGTAATGAGCATATCTTCTCATAACTATGATAGAGAGTCATGTTGGTTAAAAAGTGGGTATCATTCAGGTATATTGTGCATCATGCAAAGATATAGAACAATAATAACAACAATAACAATAAAAGTCCATTTTAAGCAGTTACATGGAAATATATTTTTATTTTTTGTTGTTAATAATAATTATTATTATTGTCATTTATATTATGTACCTCATAGATATTATCTCATTTTATCCTCACAATAATCTGGGAAGTACATGTTATTTTTATCATTATTTTACAGATGAGGAAATTGAGGTAGACAGTCTGTCTGTATAGTCCTTGCTCAGAGTGATACTACTAGTAATTATGTAAGTCTAGATTAGAACTCATATCTTCCTGACTCTAAGTCAAGCACTCTATTCACTATACCACCTACATACTAAATAAAGAATATTGTATTTTGGAGTTTGTCCATAATGACTTTTGAAGATCAAGGAGCCCTTCATTTTGCAAAGAAAAGTTCCAGAGGGCAAAAATAGAACCAATGGGCAGATTTTAACTCAACAAACATCTATAAATGCTCATTATATGCATATATACATATTATATACCCACTATCTGTATACACATATCTAAAGGGGCAGTGTGGCATAATGGATAAAAAAGATGGCCTCAGAGTTGGATTAAAATTTTCCTCTAACACATACAGTTATGTGATCCTAAGTAAGTCACTTACCTCTTCAATGCCACAGGCAACTTTCTAAGACTATAAGTTGTAGAGATGTTGCCCAACTGCTTTGGTAAAGGAAATTCCTCCTTAGTAAAAAATCTTCACTGGTAAAATCACTAACACATAAATGTATATTTACTGTATAATGCAAAGCAGTTAAATCATAGAATTTCAGAGTTGAAAGGGCTATCTAGTTAAATTCTTACTTGAAAAGAAATCCTCTCTATTTATAACCTACAAGTAGTCATTCAGCCTTGGCTTGCAGATATTTGGTGACATGCAATCCACTACCTACTTCAATGACCTATTACATTTCACCTTGTCTCAAGTCTGAATTTACCTCTTGTTCTAAAATCTGGAATCAAATAGGAAAAAATCTCCCTCCCTTATTAAAGATCTTTAAATACTTTTAATAGTGTTATAAAGTCTATTTTAGTTCCAAATAGAATATTTCCTTGCTCATCTCATATATACAAAATGCTCTAAAATGTGAAGTACTGATCAAAAAACCCAGAATAACTATGTACTACACCAAATCATGTCTTAGAGCCTATGGACTGTCTCGGGAGATTTAAGAGTTAAATAATAAACAAATTCTATAGAACCCTTGTTTCTCTGTTTTTTCACAATGAAAATATATTAGCAAAGAGATTAGTCCCTGGGCTCTGGAAAATTTCCAAATAATGTTTCCCAGAGTTGAACCAAGACCATTTTGAAGTAAGGCTAGATAACTTAAAAAATTTTTTTTAAAAAATAAATACCAACAGATATAAACATTTTAAGATACAAAACAGAAAAGGATTATATGCTAAATTAATAACATCTGTATTTTAAAATTCATGTTTAAATGTATATTCAAAAAAGAATAGAATAGGATTGCATACTAAGCTATCAACTTTATTTTACCACATATTTGAAGTGTATATTCAAATTAATATAATTGTAACTAAATTGACCTACTTCTATATTTCATTTTAAATGTTATTCTACTCTTTTCTGTCATTTAATGTTTCAGTTGGTTCATTTACCTTTTTTAAAAATCACTATCACTTTCCAATATCTACTCCTATAAACACACTCCCTAAATCAAAATAGAAATACTAAACTGTAACAAATGCATATCATTAAGCAAAACATACTCGTAAACATGTCTCAAGATGTTTGGCACATTCTGTGTCTCTGGTCAATCATTACTCTGTTCAGAGGTTGGAAGCAATATTCATAATCAGTCTTTTGAAGTCTTGTGTTTTCCTTTATAATGTTGTAGTCACTGTATAAATTGTTCTGGTTCTGCTCACTGCATTCTGTAGCAGTTCTTATAAGTTCTCCCAGGTTTCTCTGAATCTATTTCTTTCATTTTTTCTTATAGCACAATAATATCCCATTATATTTTAAATGGGCAGCCTGTCCAAATCATTATTCATTAGAGAAATGCGAATTAAAACAACTCTGAGGTACTACCTCATACCTATCTGATCAGCTAAAATGCAAAAAAAAACCAGGAAAATGATCAATGTTGGAGGGGATGTGGGAACACTGGGACGCTAATGCACTGTTGGTAGAGTTGTGAATTGATCCAATTATCCTAGAGAACAATTTGGAACTATGCCCAAAGGGCAATAAAACCATACATATCTAGGTCTGTATCCCCAGAGATAATATAAAAGGGGGGAAAGAGCTACATATACAAAAATATTTATATCAGCTCTTTTCATAGTGGCAAAGAATTGAAAAATGAGGAGATGCCCATCAATTAGGCAATGGCTAAACAATTTAAAGTATGTGAATATGAAAGATAGCATGCAGTGATGCTGAGTGAAGTGAACAGCCTCATTGGGTGATGATCAGTCATGGTAAACTTAACTCCTCTCATCAGTTTAGTGATCAAGGACAATTCTAAAGGACCTGTGTTGGAAAATGCCATCCACAACCAGAGGAAAAAACTATGGAATCTGAATACAGACCAAAGAATATTATTTTCATTTTTTTAAAACTTGTTTTGTTTTATACTTTTTCTCTTTTTTCCTTTAGTTCGGATTCTTCTTTCACAACATGCCTACCGTATTTCCCCACATATAAGACAACTCCTTTTTCGAATAATTTGGAGTCTAAAAATTGGAAATGTCTCATACTGTGGTTGTAGATTTTTTTTACTTTCATTTCCCACTTTTTCATGCTTGTTGTCTTTATGCTCGTTGTTTCACATTTATTACTGGCACATTAGACTATGTTTTGCCACATCTTGCCCAGAAATGGCTCAGAAAAGATTTTCAAACAGTGTTGAATTCAAGTTCAAAGTGATTCAGTTTGCAAAAGTGAATGGAAATTGTCCTTCTGAGCCTAAGTTTGGTCCTCCTCCAACTTAAAAAACAATCTGAGACAAGTTACAAGAAGAACTACTGAAAACCCCATGGGAGAAGAAGACCATGAGAGGCAAGCCTGCCAAAAGGCCTGATGTAGGGAGGGAATTAAAGAGATGGATTGGAGAACAAAGGGCAGTTGGAATTCCTGTGTCCACAAAGATGGTTCAATATGAGGCAAGAAGAATTGCTGATGAAAAAGAAGTGACTGATTTCAAAGGAGGACACAATTCAGGTTCATGAAATAGAGTGGACTAAGCATGTGTCCATGAACCAGACTTGTCCAAAAGATGCCTGAAAGCTATGAACAGAAGGTCCTTGAATTCCAAGATGATAAAACTTTAGTTCAATAACTTTATATAATAATTTTTTTTCAAATTTTGGGTCCCAAAATTAAAGTGTGTTTTATACATGGAGAAATGTGGTAATATGAAAATATGTTAAACACAATTTATATCAGATAATTTGCTATCATGGAGAGGGGGAAGAAAGGGAAGGAGGTAGAAAAATGTGGGACTCAAAAGCTTACAAAAATATGAGTTTTGCATATAATTTAAAAAATAAAATAACATTCAAAATAAATATAATGGGCAACCTAGTGGTGGGGTAGACAGTATGCCAGATTCTGAAATCAGATACTTATTAGCTGTGTGAACCTGGGAAATTCATTTAATACCATTTACCTCAGTTTCCTCATCTGTAAAATAGTAATGGTACCTATCTATCAGAATTGTAATGAAGGATATAATAATTATAAAACACTTAATACAGTGATTGGTACATAATAAGTGCTCTATAAATGTTGACTATTAGCTAGTATTGCTATATACCACAATTAGTTCAGTTTACCTCCAACTGATAAGCATCTACATTAACTCTATATCTTTACTATAGCAAAAAGTACTACTGTGAATATTTTTGTACATATAGATCTTTACTTTCTTTTCTTTCATCTCTTTGAAGTATTTGAATGGTTAATGGTATTTACAGATGACAAATTTACTTTTTAGCTATAATTACAAATTGTTTTCCATGGGGCGGCTAGGTGGCACAGTAGATAGAGCACTGGCCCTGTAGTCAGGAGTACCTGAGTTCAAATCCAGCCTCAGACACTTAAAATTACCTTAGCTGTATGGCCTTGGGCAAACCACTCAACCCCATTTGCCATGCAAAAAACTAAAAAAAAAAAAAATTGGTTTCCAGAATGGTTGGATCAATTGATAGTTCTACCAAGAAGTCATTAGTGTACTTCCCTTCCATGGTGCCTTTAACAACTGCTACTACTGTCCTTTTTTGTCATTTTTGAAAATCTGATAGCTTAGTGGTAGAACCTCAAAGTTGCTTTAATTCACATTTCTTGGGGCAGCTAGGTGGCACAGTGGATAGAGCGCCAGCCTCGGAGTCAGGAGTGCCTGGGTTCAAAGCCAACCTTAGACACTTAATAATTACCTAGCTGTGTGGCCTTGGGCAAGCCACTGAACCCTACTGCCTTGAAAAATCTAAAAAAAAAATTTACATTTCTTTATTATTAGTTATTTGGTACATTATTTCATAAAATTGTTGATGAAATCTCTTCTTTTGACAGTTTTAAAAAGAAGAAAGATAAGTTGTTAATAATTATATTAGTAAAAAGTAAATATCATGTAAATAGTAAATATTACCAAATATTTTTAAAAGATTATACACCATGAAGAGGTTGGATTTATATTAGGAATGAAATTAAAAATATCTGTTTGATATTATGAAAGATATAAGCATAATATATGGTATTAAGAGTAGAAACTATTAAAATTATACAATTATATCAGTACAAGAAAGGTTTTTGACAAAATGTAAAACCAATTTATTTTTTACAAAAACACATTGAAAAGAATAGGAATAAATGGACTTTCCCTTAATATGGCAGATAGTAGTTACTTAAAGTGCTGTCTTTTATCTATAATGAAGAAATACTAACAGTCATTCTAATAAGGGCAAAGCAATGATCTCCACTGTCACCACTATTATTTGATATATTTCTAGAAATAACTTTAATAATAGTACTAGAAAAATAAATTAGTGTAATAAGGGTAAAAAATGAAACAAAATGATCATTTTTTTTGCAGATGAATTAATGGCTTTCTTAGATATTCAACTAAGAAATAATTTAAATAACAAATTCAGTAAAATAGAAAGATATCAAAGAAACCCACAATAAAATATCCTTACTTATTAAAGAAACCATGAGAAAAAATAAAAAAATAAATTTCATTTATAATGCTATTAAAATATATGAGACTTCATCTTCCAAGATACCCCCCCCCAGGAATCATATGAATACTTGTATAAAACATTAATTACAGAAATAAAGGAAAACTTAAATTACTGAAATGATAATAATTGTTCATAATTAGGTCATATCAATATCATTGTGATAATACTACTTAAATCAGTTTATAGATTCAGTTCCATTCAAATTAAACTACAAATGAAGTTTTCCTACAGAACAAGGGAAAAAAACTCATCTGGAGGAATAAGAGATCAATATTCTTGAGTATAATAACCCTTTTTAAGTGAGGGGGAAAAAAGAACCTTAGCAAACCCAAATTTCAAACTATGTTACCAAGCAGTAATTATTTTAAAATTTTTATATTGATTTAAAAATAGAAAAATTGATCAGTGGAACATAAGACTAAAAAGCAAGCAAACATATTTGCTTGAATAGCCCTTGATAATACAAATATACCAATTAGTATGGTGAGGACTACACCATTCAACAAAAGCTGTTAGAGGAAAGGGAAAGTAATCTAGCAAATAGGTTTAAACTAATATCTCACACTATGTATAACAATAACCTCTAAAAAGATGTATGATATAGAGATTAAAAATCATAGCATAAGCATATTAGATAAAAGGAATTACTTTTCTTAATTATGAATTACGGGAAAGTTCTTGATCAAGTAAGAGATAGAAAAGATGATGGAATATAAAATAGACAATTCTGATTATGTAAAATTGAAAAGCTTTCATAAAAACACAATCAATATGATTATAATCAGAAGAGAAATGGTTGAGGGGGAATAGGGAAAATCCTTTGGGGGTAAAAGACTGCTATCCAAAATATACAGTGAAGGGGCGGCTAGGTGGCACAGTGGATAAAGCACTGGCCCTGGAGTCAGGAGTACCTGGGTTCAAATCCGGTCCCAGACACTTAATAATTACCTAGCTGTGTGGCCTTGGGCAAGCCACGTAACCCCATTTGCCTTGCAAAAACCTAAAAAGAATAACAAAATATACAGTGAAGTGATAAAAATATGTAAGAATATGAAACCTATCCCAATTGATAAATGATCAAATGATATGAATAGAAAGTTCTCAAAAGGAAGAATGTTATAACAATGTTATGCTGGGAGGACGCCTATGAATTGATGAGGAATCAAGTGAGCAGATCAAGGAAGAGCAATTTGTGACAACAGCAAGGAAACCAACTTCAGTGATTTAGGAACTCTGATCACTACAATGATCATTCATGACTTGCCCATGGTCATCCAACTAGTGTCTAAGACTAGATTTGAACTCAAGAAGATGAGTTTACCTAGCTGCCTCTCTATTTCTTAAAAGAAGGGCTTTTATTCAGAAGGGATGGGACAGATGATGATAATAATACCATAAATATGAAAAAGAAAAAATTTTAAATACTTATTTTAACTTTTAAATGTATGTTAACATTAAATACAAATATGAAATATACTTATTTAAAAATAAAAGATCAGGAGATACAGGAGACAGAAAAAAGGTATCATTGCAACTATCTTGTTAAATCTGATATATACTTAAGCAAAATAAGAGATACATAATAGTATATATGTGTGTATATAAAATAGTGAATAACAATTTATAAATAACAAATAACAAATTATTTTCTTTCATGTATGGCAATGCTTTTGCTCTTTTTAAATTTTTTTCAAATAATGAAAAAAAAAACCCTTGGGAATTACTTTGAAGACCCGTGATGTTATCAGTGTGTGTTCCTTTCCCAGATGCAGATCATATGCCATGAATTAATAGAAGGAGAATAAGGGGTCAAAAAAACTAATACCAGGATTTACCAAGATAGTGATATACCACAATGAGCTTAGCAAGAATCATCACTAAATGAAAGACATGCAAGTCTATCTCAGAACTATATTCCTTTAGGAAGCTAGACTGCTCTTGAGGAGTTTCATCCCCCAATTAAACTCTCTTGTTTCTATATCCTTCTTACTGTTTATACCCTAATGGCCCCTCTTCTTGTAGGAGGCCAGTCCACTCATGGGGAGCATCATTCCCTGCCCCTCCCCAGATAAATTCATGTTCCTATACATTTCCTTACTCTTTATCCTCTTATGAAGGCTGTTATTGCTGTTGTTGTTACTGCTGCTAATCTTTCTTTCCCTTAGCTTCTGCTAACCACAGCAATGCTCAAACTTTTTTTTGTTTGTCCCTAAAAAAGAACTATTTTTAACAACTTTTTAGCATGATAGAACCTGTTAGAACCATTCTACCAATTATGCCCATTTTCCTGCTATTGTTAACTTTGCCAATTTTATGAATATGAGACAGAATCTCAAGATTTATTATTTGTTTATCTAATCCTAGTGATTTGGAGCATTTTTTCATCTTGCTATTGATAGTTCGAGCCCTTAATAACTGCCTATTTATATCCTTTAACCATTAATCAATTGGGTAATGGTTCTTCCTCCTTTAACTTTGAATGAGTTCCTTATATATTTTGGAAGTAAGTCCTTTATTAAAGACATTTTCTTCAAAGATATTTTTCCTAATTAACTGTTACCCTCTATATTATTTCCATTTGAGCAAAAATTTCTTCATTTTAAGCACCCAAAATTATTCAATGTATTAATCTGTGATCCTCTCTAAACCTATTTGTTCATGAACTCTACCCTAACTCATCAATCTGAAAAGAAATTTCTTCTTGCTTCTCTAATTTGTTTTTGATAAGGCCTTTTATATCCAAGTCATGTATGTATCTATTTAAAATTTATCTTGAGACAAAATGTAAGGTGTTGCTCTAAACCTAATTTCTATTAGACAGTATTTCTACCAGACAATGTACAGTTTTGGTCAAATAATGAGACCTTATCCCATTAACTGGGATATTTGGCAGCAGCCTTCATTTTCTTCTCTGATTAATCTTTTTTTTAAGTAGTATCAAAAAATTTTGGTGATTACTACTTTGCAATATAAAGGGCTAGTACTGCCATATTCCTTCTTTTCCATTTCTTTTCATTAGTTTCCTTAAGATACTTGACCTTTTGTTCCTCCTAATGAAGTTTTAAATTTTTTTCTAGTTCTACAAAGCAATCCTTTCATAGTTGGATTGGTATGGCAATTAATTTCGATAAATTAAAGTAGGTTGTATTATCACATTCATTGCATTGGCTGGGGCTACAACATTACCAATTAGTAATATTGCTCAAATTATTTAAGACTGTATTTTTGTAAAGAATGTTTTGTAAGTGTATTCACATACAGTTCTGGTGTTTCTTAATAGATCATCTCCCCTATATTTTATGTATTCTGTAGCTATTTTAAAAGGAATTTCTATTTCTTGCTGCTGGAGTTTATTGGTGATATACAGAAAAGCTGGTGGTTTGTGTCAATTTTATACCCTGCAATTTTACTGAAGTTATATTAATTTCCATTAATTTTAACTGACTCTTTAGGATTTATTAAGTCATCATTAACATCTGCAAAAAGCAGTATTTTTTTCTCTTTGCTTATACTAATTCACTCAGTTTCTTTTTCCTGGTGGTGCAGTTAGAGTTGGGAAGATTTGAATTCAAATCTTACCTCAAGTAAGTTACTATGTAACCTTGGGCAAGGCACTTAACTTCTGCCTTGAGTTACTCATCTGTAAAATGTAAAATGATAATAGCCCCTATTTCCAAGGGTTGCTGTGTGAATAAAATAATACTAATATTTGTAATATACTTTGTAAATCTTAAAGTGCTATGTAAATTTAGCTGTTGTTATCATCCTGATGTGATGATGATGATGATGATATTTGCTCATTGTTCTCAAAGAAAACCATAACATCATATGGTGTCAATGACATGAATTACATATGAGTGAGAGGAGATTTTACCAAGTCACCAACCTCACTTTCTCCTCCATAATTACCTGGGTCCAGTGACCAGATATGAATCAGGACAACTTTATCCTGATTGCTTCAATCAGGGTAAAGTGACTTGCCCAAGGTCATACAGCTAGTGACAAGTATCTGAGGTCAAATTTGAACTCCTATCCTCCTGACTCCAAGGCCTCCGAGGGCTCTAGTTGGTATTTCTAACACTATATCAGATCATAGTGGAGCAAGGGCTTTACTTTTATCTCATTGGAAAATTCTCTAGTTAATTCCCAATTATATACAATGGTGGCTCTGGGTATTAGATTGGTACTAATTACCATAATAAGGAAAAATCAATTGATGTCTGTGCTTTTTCATTCTTTTTTTTAAACAGAAATGGTTTTTATTTTGTCAAAAACTTTTATTGTGTCTGCTATAAGATATATGATCTTTGTTGTTCCTGTTATTGGTATGATCAATTATGTTTATAGTTTTTCTGAAATTGCATCAATTCAGCATTCCTACAGAAATCCAATTTGGTCAAAGCATACAATCTTTATCAGATATTGCCATACATAATTCATTAATAATTTATTTTAAATTTTTGTGTTCTGTTCATTTGGGATACTGGTTTATAGTTTTCTCTTTTTTTCTTTTGATTCTACCTCATTTAGGTAAAAGGTCAAATTTGAATCACAAAAGGAACTTATTGGGATCTCTTTTGCTATTTTTATGATTTATGTAATAGAATTAATTTTTATTTCAATATTTAATAGTTTGCTTCTAATTCATCTGGTCCTATTTTTTCCTTCTAGAGTTCATTAATGCTGTTTAATTTTTTTCTGAAATGGTGTTATTTAAATGCCATTTCTTATTCTACTAAACTAGACATTATATTTTTTTAATGGATGCTTTTCATTAAGTTTTATTGACATACAGTTGGGCAAAATAGTATCTAATGATTTCCTTTATTGTTTCTTCATTTGTTCTGAATTCTTCTTTTTTTCATTTTAATGCTATAATTTCAGTTTCTCTTTCTCATTTATAAAATCTAATAAGAATAGTTTTTATTAGTTCTTAAAAAACAGTTAATTTTATTTAATTCAATGATTGTTTTCCTTTCAATGCTGTTAATTTCATTTTTGATTTTCAGAATTTCAATTTTAGTGTTTAGTTGATTATTTTAAAATTTGCTTATTTTTCTCTTTTTTAGTTGCATGCTTGATTTATTTGTTAATTTGCTATTTATTTCTTTTGTTGATGAAATTGTACAGATAATTTTTTCTCTTGAGGATAGCTTTGCCTGTATCCCCAAAATTTCAGCATGCTATCATCTTGAATGAAATTATCTCATGTTTCTATTCTCTAAAATTATTTAATGTTCAATTATTTTCTTTTTCTTTTTAAAATTTTTATCCATTTTTAACTTAAATACAAAAAAGATCAATTCCATGTACATAGTCAAACACAAAAACAATGAACTTTCATTTCACACTGTTTACTTATTTTTTTAATCTGTGTAATAAATATAATAA
Organism: Macrotis lagotis; assembly: GCF_037893015.1. Taxonomy (NCBI): domain Eukaryota; kingdom Metazoa; phylum Chordata; class Mammalia; order Peramelemorphia; family Peramelidae; genus Macrotis; species Macrotis lagotis. The sequence continues at coordinate 225,318,818 of NC_133659.1, read as the reverse complement.
ATTGTTTCCAAAGTTACCCTACTTTTCTGGGCTTTCTTCTAGTTTTTCTTCTGTTCTTTGCTGTGCTTTTTAAAATTTTTCCCCCCCTCCCTCCCCTGCCCTAGAGAAGGCTTACAAATATTTATATATGTGTATATTTATGTGTGTGTGTGTATACACACATATATAAATATACATATATATGTATATGTATATGTATATACAAACACCATACTATATATACTTCTATTTATCAGTTCTCTGGATGCAGATATCATCTTCCTTCAAAGGTCCTTTGTAGTTGATTTGAATATTTACAATACTTAAAGTGGCTTAGTGAACAATTTTGCTATTATTGTTCTCTTGTTTTAGATCATTTCACTCTATTATTTCATACAAGTCTTTCCATATTTTTCTAAAAGTCAACCAGTTCATCATTTCTTATAGAAAGTAGTATTCCATCACAATCATATACCATAATTTGTTTAGCATCCCCAACTGATGGGCATCCCCTCAATTTCTAGGGCTTTGTCACCACAAAGAGAATTACTGTAAATATTTTAGAACATATAAGCTCTTTTCCTTATTTCCCTTAATCACCTTGGGAAACAAACTTAATTGTGGTATTGTTGGTCAAGGGCTAGACTCAGTTTGATAATTCTTTGGGTATAATTCTAGATTGCTCTCCAAAATGATTGGATCAGTTCCCAGTTCCACAAACAGTGAATTAGTGTTCCAATTTTTCTACTTTGTTTCCAACATTTATTGTTTTTTCCTTTCTATCAATTTAGCCTGTCTGGGAAAACAATGATGATACTACAAAGTTGTGTTAATTTGCATATATCTTATCAATAGTAATTTAGAACATTTTTATATGACTATATATCGTTTTGATTTCATACAAAAACAGCCTGTTCATATCCTTTGATCATTTATAAATTGAGTCATGACTCATATTCTGATAAATTTAATAAAGTTCTTTATGTGTTTGAAATATGAGACCTCTGAGAAACTATAAAAATCTTCCAATTTTCTGTTTTCCTTCTACTTTTGAGAACATTGGCTTTATTTGTACAAATAAATTGAAATTTTGAATTTAACAAAATTGAAACTATGCATTTTATGCCTCACAATGTTCTCTAGCTCTAATTTATGGAAAAATTATTCTCCTTTCCATAAGTCTTATAGTTAATATGTTTCATGTTCTCCTAATTCTCATATAATATCTCCTTTTACACCAGGGTCATTTATCTTTTTCTGATTTTATCTTATTAAATAGTGTAAGATAATGATATATGCCTGATTTCTACCAGATTGTTTTCTAACTTTCCCAATAACTTTTTTTAACCAAATAATATATTCTTATCCCAGAAGTTTAAACTTTTACATGTGTCAAACTTAAAATTACTATGATCATTTGCTATGTGTATTGTATGTCTACTATGTTACACTTATCTATCTTTCTATTTCTTATCCAGTACCAGATAATTTTGATGATTACTTTCTTACAGTATAGTTTAAGATCTAGTACTGCCTAACCTACTTCTTTTACAATTATCAGTTCCTTTGATATCTTGACCTTTTCTTCCATATGAATTTTATTATTTTTTCTAACAGTAAAATAATTTTTGATAATTTAATTGAAATGGTATAGATTAGATAAAATTATCAGTTTTATTATATTGTTTCTGCCTGACCATGAGCAATTAATATTTCTCCAATTATTTAAATCTGACTTTCATTGTATAAGTGTCTTATAATCGTGTTCATACAGTACCTAGTTTGTCTTGGGAGATATACTCCCAGCTTGGCAGGTATCTACAACTATTTTAAATGGGTATCTTTTATATCTCTTTCAGGGTTTTGTTAGTGATCTATAGAAATCCTGATGATTTATGTGGGTTTATTTTATATCCTGTACTTTGCTAAAATTTTTGTTTACACTAACTTTTTAGTAATCTTTAGATGTTCCAAGTATATCACTTGCAAAAAAATGAAACTCTTATTATCTCACTGCCCCTTCTGAATCTTTCAATATGCTTTTCTTCTCTTTTGCGGGGGGGGGGGGGGGGGGTGGATTTGGTTTTTGCAAGGCAATGGGATTAAGTGACTTGCCCAAGGTCACATAGCTAAATAAATATTAAATGTTTGAGACCAGATTTGAACTCATGCCCTCATGACACCAGGATTGGTGCTCCATTCACTGTCCCTCTTTTTCTTCTCTTATTGATATTGCCAGCATTTCTCATACAGTATTGAATAATATTGATGAAATAGATACCCTTGTTACCCTTGTTTCACTCCTGATTTTACTGGGAAGGTTTCTAGCTTATCCCCAGTAAAATAATGTTTGCTAGTGGCTTAATGTAGATACTTCTTATCATTTTAAGGAAAAATTCATCTATACCAAAGTTTTCAAATATATTTAATAGGAATGAGTATTGTATTTTATTAAAAACTTTTCCTGTATTTGTTTATTTAAACATGATTTTTACTGCTTATTCTATTGATAAAATCATTTATGTTATAGTTTTCCTTATGTTAAACCATACCTGCATTCCTGTTATAAATCCTACTTGGTCACAGTGCATAATCTTTGTAATATGTTGTTATAGTCTCATAGCTAATATTTTTTTAGAATTTTTGTACCCATATTCATTTATTACATAGGCCTATAATTTTCTTACTTTCTTTTTGCTCTTCCTCATTTAGATCTCAGTAGCATGTTTTTTTAATAAAAGGAGTTTAGTAGGACTCCTTCTTTGCCTATTTTCCAAAAAAATATATTTAATATTAGAATCAGTTGATCTTTAAATATTTGGTAGAATTCACCTGCAACTCTATCTGATCCTAACAATTTTTTTCTTAGGAAGTTCATTTATGATTTGTTTAATTTACTTTGCTATAATAAGTTTCTTTGAATATCCTACTATTTCTTCTGTTAATCTAGGGAATTTATATTTTTGTAAATTTTTTCATTTTACTTACATTGTTAAGTTTATTGATATATAATTGGGCAAAATTACTCCTTAATTACTCTAATTTCATCTTCATTGGACATATATTCTTCCTTTTCTTTTTTAATATTAATGATTAGATTTTCCTCTAATTTTAAAAAAATCATACTAATGATTAATCTATTTATTGGGTTTTTCATAAAACCAACTTCGATTGTTTTATTTAATAATTCAATAGTTTTCTTACACAATTTTATTAATGTCACCTTCAACTTTTAAGATTTCCAATTTGGTATTTAATTAGGGATTTTTAATTTGTTCTTTTTCTAATTTTCCTCTTTAATTGCATACTCAATCCATTAGTCTGTTCTTTCTTTCTTTCTTTTTCTTTTTGCAAGGCAGTGGGGTTGTTTATTAAGTGTCTGAGACCAAATTTGAACTCAGGAACTCCTGACTCCAGGGCCAGTGCTCTATCCACTGCGCCACCTAGCTGCCCCCCAATTAGTTTTTAATCTGCATTTCCAAGGCTCTTTTTGAATATATTTTTATTTCACTGTGTTCTGAAAAATATGCATTTAATATTTAACTATATAGTTTTAATGTGGTCAATTTTTGTAAGGATACTGCATATCATTGTTAAAAAGTGAACTCTTTTCCATTTAACTATTCCTAGTCATTTATCATATCTAGTTTATATAAGATTCTATTCACCTCCTTTATTTTTTTAGTTAGATTTATCTAATACTGACTATATTCTCCCACTATTATAGTATTGATATCTATTTTCACCTGTAATTCATTTAACTTTTCCTTTAAAAATTTAGATGTTATAGCATTTGGTACATAAAGGTTTAGTATTAGTATTACTGTATTTTCTAAGGCACCTTTTAATATAATATAGTTTCCCTGTTTATCTCTTTTAATTAAAACTATTTAGTTTTGACTTTGATGATTGCTCCCCCTGCTTTTTTTTTACCTCCTCTGAAGCATAACAAGCCCTTTATTTTAACTGTGTATATTTCTCATTTTAAAATGTATTTCTTGTAAACAATGTGTTTTCAGATATTGATTTTTAGACTATTCTGCTACCATTTCCATTTTATGGGTGAGTTCATCCCACTCACATTCAAAGTTATAATTATTCATTGTATATTTCCCTCTATCTTATTTCTCTATTCCATTATACTTCTTACCCTCTCTTTTAACTATAGCTCCACAGTAAAGTGTTGTTGTTTTTCTTTTGCTTGTAATAATTTCTCCTTAACTTAGGAGGTTCAAAACTTGACAACGATTTTTTGTTGAATTTTCATTTTGGGATCTTTTTCAGAATCTCAATGGATTTTTTTCTATTTCTATTTTGCCCTCTCATTCTAGAATTTCAAGTCAATTTACCTTAATTATTTCTTTTAATTAAAATATCCAAACTTCTCAATTATAATTTCCAGGTAGTCCAACAATTTTTATATTTTCTCTCCTTAATCTGTTCATTAGATTTGTTGTTTTTCATGAAATGTTTCACATTGGCTTCTCTTTTTTCATCTTTTTGATTTTATTTTTTGGTGTCTTTATAAATTATTTACTTCCCCTTGCCCAATTCTAGTTTTTAAGTTTTTTTTATTCTTTATTCTTTAAGTTTTGGGGATCTCTTTTACCACTTAGTTGACTTTCTTTTCATAATTTTCTCAATTTTCATCATTTTTTATTCTTTAAGTTTTGGGGATCTCTTTTTACAATTAGTTGACTTTCTTTTCATACTTTTCCCAATTTTCATCATTTTACTTATTTTTTCCTAATTTTTCCTCAACCTCTCTTATTTGATTTTTATAGTCTTTTTAAGTACTTCCAAGAAGTCTTTTTGGGTTTGTGACCATTTGACATTTTTCTTTGAAGTAGGAATTTTTTTAACTTCACTATCTTCTTCTGAGAATGAGCCTAGATCTTTTTTATTCTTATAGGAACTATCTATGAAAGGTTCTTTTGCCTTTGCTTATTCATTAGTATTATTTGTTAAAGGTCTAGTCATGAGGTATGAGGAATGATGCCTCAGGTTTCACAGCTGTATTCTGAAGTCTGTCTGAGCCCAATCTCAGGTATGCTTCTTTGCCCTTTCTGAGCCATGATTAGAGCACCCATCCAAGCTGTCACCACAAACATTTTACCCCCTGTAGTCCCTTCCATGGCTGCAAACTTCAGTTCACCCCTCTGCCTTGGAATTGAAATTTCCTGAATGTACTCATAGCCAGCAGGGTCCCTACCCTTCTGCTAACAAATTTGCTTCTCCTTGCCCAGAGCCACAGCCACAGTCACAGCCACAGCCATAGGAGGGTCCTTCAATCTTTCCCTATTTGACAGGCTGATCTCCACACCATCCTAGAGATAAAAATTCCTGAAGGAGAGGTTTCTGTCTTATCCAACTGCCCCTAGGACTTATTGTTTATGTTTATGTAGAGCCTGCTTGAAGATGCTTAGACTTTAATTGACCATAACTCCATCCCTGGACGTGTTTCCTGTGGCCCTCCCAGGCTGGAGGACAATTGCTTTTCCCTTACTTTATTTCTGCAGTTCAAATTTCACTTTGAGGTGATACTTTCCTCTTATTTGTGGGAGAATTTTGAAGAGCCAAATATTTCCTGTTTTTTTTTCCAACCATCTTCCTTAATTTTGATTTTCTTTGTAGTTTTATTGAACATAATTTATATTGTTTTATTAGTCAGTAAAAATGTGTTTAATATTTCTGTTTTTCTGCATTTCTGTGAAGTCTTTACTCCCCAATGCAGGATCAATTTTTATCAATGTGCTATACATAGCTGAGAAATAAGTGTACTCCTTTATTCTGATTCAATAATCACTGAAGACTATCATAGCTAACATTTCTAAAATTCTATTCAGGTTTAATTTCTTTCTTGCTTAGCCCTAAAAAGAATTCATTGAGGTTTCCTATTATTATAATTTTACTATTTCTCCTTAAAACTCTTTTAGAGATTCCTCTACCTTTTTTTTGATGCCATGCCATTTGATAGCATGATAAATATTGGTATTAATTAATTTTCTGATAATTAGAATTTTTTCTGTTTATCTCTTTTAGTAAAGTCTATTTTTAATATTACATTTTTGAGACTGCCATTTCTTTATCTTTTATTTCAATTAAAGCATAATAGAATTTTCTCTGGTGCCTTATTTTTGCTCTATATGAGTTTTTATGTTTCAAGTGTGCCTCTTATAAACAACATATTGTTATGATCTATTTCCTAATTTATTCTGCTCTCCTCTTCTGTTTTGTCAGTGAATTCATCCTATTCATTAATTGCACATTTCTCTCCATCCTATTCTTTTACAGTTTCCTTTCTTTGTTCCCAGCCCCTTCTCTCCAAAGGCCAATGTATTTATCACCACTGTGCAATGCTTGCTGCAATCAACTTCTATTCCTCTGCCTCTCTTCTCCTTACCCAAATTCCTGTTTCACATCCTTACCTTTTCTTTAATTCCCTCTCTGTGATCCCCTTACCCTTTCTCTGAATTTATTTTTTATTTTCCCTTCTCTCCTTTCTATGTTATCTATTTCCCTGTTCACTTGTGTATATTTCTATAACAGACTCTTTAAGTACATATATGCTCTACCCTCCCTTTGATCAATTCAAATGAAATTGAGGTTCAAGAGATGCCCACAATTCTTTCCTTCCTTGTTTATATAATCTTTGACTTGAGCTCCTCAAATAAGTGCTCTTCTATTCAGTCTGATGTTCTGATGTTCTTAGATTTTCATTGGAGTAGTTGTTGGGGGATGTTAGTTATCAAAGGCTTCCTTCTATTCTTTTATTGTTATTGGTCTCCTGAAATTAGTTTTAGGCAAAATTTAATTGAGGGTTGGAGATATTGAGACTCAAAACCCTGAGGAATGAATTGGAGAAGAGACCCCATAGCATTTAAGGCATTTGCTAGAAAGGTCACTGCTCAGAGAGGGGATAGAGCTACTCTAAGCAAAGGAGAACATTACCTGGAGTATAGCCTCTAAGGAAGTAAATGTGCTACTCTTTCCCCCCATTTTATAGCTACATAAAAATGTATTAAAAACTGGATTGAAAGAAGAAAAGAATGGAGTTTGGTAAATATCATTAACCTGTATAGAAATATGATAGTCGTGAGGGAGACTTCAGTTATACAGATATCTGTTGATGCTTTCTGCCAGGAGCAAATATTAACTGACTGATTTGCCTTAATGACGGATGGCAAGTAGATAGCAGAGGGCTCCATTAGCATGCTTATGATGCCAGGAAAAAAAGTAAGGAAGGTCTATAAAAGCATGTTGGGTAGACTGCCCCCTCCATGAATTTTTGGGTAGACATGAAGAAGGGAAACACAAGGCATTGGGGTTGCAATCTGTATTGTTGAAGGGGGATTTCCATCAGATGAGATTTTAAATCCTTTTAAGTATTTGAGCAGATAAGTTCAAATAGCTAAACTCATCTGAATCCTTACAGTGACATTTCAAGAAAGATAAGAACTAAAATTCTACCACTTTAAAGAAAGGTGGGAGGGAAAGGAAAATGAACACTAATGGATGTCCACAAGATAGAAGAGAGATTTTTTTAAAATCTGCTTCCCTCCATAATGTCTGTGTAAGCAGCATTATTGCACAGTAGTGCATCTGTCACTGAAGTCACAGAGAAATGGAGGTTTTTTCAAATCGATTTTCCACCTGAAAAGAAACTCCAGATGAGGCAAGAGACTGTCTGCATGTGCCATTGAAGGAAAGAGACAGAGATAGAGACACAGAGACAGAGTCTAAGGCACAAAGACTAAAAGAGACAGACAGACAACAGAGACAGAGACAGAGAGAAGATCCACTATTGTCCAAGTAGAGTTGGGGGTGGGGAGGTCTATTGTATGAATAAGTTTAGCTCCCTATATTCAGAGTAAGGAAAAGGGCAGCACACTGGACCAAGATACTCTGAGAGACTGAGATAAATCAACCAGCCTGCATTTTGTATTTTCAAATCAATTCCACCCCCTCAGGAAAAAAAGCACCACCACACAAAAAAAAAAATCTCCTTGAGCTTATTTGATAGATGTCTGTAAACTCTCTTCTTGCTGACTTGGCAAATGTCAGGAGACAGATTTTTATTCTCCCTTTTCTCTTCCTCAGAGCTGTTCTCCCTCCTGCACAAGTCATTTAGCCTGTCACTGCTATTTTCAGGGCATTTTTTATCCTACTGGTCCCTCTTGTACACTAATCCTATTTACTTACCTAGGATCCTTAGGCCTCAGAAAATTCATTCTGAGAATGAACAGGGTGTTAAACTACTTAAGGCATAAGCATTCCTCAATTCTGTCTAGTATGTAGAGTGAGGGTGGGGCTGACACATTGTGACTTGAGACTGGTTTGAACCCACCCCCACCAGCAGTAGAGAATGATGTGGCTATCATTTCCTGAATGGAATCATTCAAAGTCAAGGGTAGCATTGCTGTATTTCAATTCAGGGCATAAAGTATAGCAATAAAGGGAGTGGCATAGAGATACTGAGGAAAGTGGAACAGCCTATCTGTTTCAGCCTATCCTGCCAGACACAAGAAGTCAAGAGTATGGTAGATATCCCATATGTAAATAGGCACAGTAGATGGAACACTGAACCTGGAGTCAGGAAAAACTGAGTTCAAATCTGTCCTCAGACACTAACTATATGTGTGACCCTAAGAAAATCACTTAACCCTGTTTGTCTCAGTTTCCTCATCTGTAAAATGAACTGGAGAAGAAAATGACAAACTACTCCATATCTTTGCCAAGACAACCCCAGATGGGGTCATGAAGAGTTGGCCATGACTGAACAACAATAATAAATGGGTAGTGGTACTAGGGGTTTAGTGTATAAGTCTAAAATGAAATAAAAGTACATTCAGGTTCTTCTGCCATTTCCCTACCTTTGGAATGTGGACATTCCAATCTTGCCAAATTACATTCTGCACCTCATCAGACTGGTAGACCTATTTCTTTGCCACCTCTTTCAATTCATCAATCATGTAGCAGGAGAAAACATAAGACAAAATGACTCTCATCAGACTCTCATCATCATCATCGCTTATAATTGTAGTCCTTTCTTTTCTGTACTAAGCTAAGCTCTTTATAAATATTACTACTTGATGAACAAACTGAGGCCAAGAGAGGTTAAATGACCTGCTCATAGTCACATAGCTGGTAAGTTTCTGAGGCATCATTTGAAACTGGGTCTTCGTGATTCTAAGCCCAGAGCTCTCTCTATATATTGTACCATCTAACTGAACATAGCATTAGCCTAAGGGGAAAATGGAGAAACCAGATTCATACGCCTTAATCTTCTCTGCTACTGATAAATTCATAAAAGTTTTAATGAATGAAAACCACAGGATGCTCTCTAAATCGGTTTGGTCCCCTTGGTGTAGTGGGGAGGGCAGGAGGATGGGGAGAGGAACTTGTTTTTGGACTGAGGTTCAAACCTCTGTCTTGTTTTATATCTTTATAATTCAAACAATTCACTAAACCTTTCTCTTGGTACATGCCTAAAGCTAAATAAGGACATGAAAAGTCTCAAAGAAATTATAACCCTGGAATAATTATACATCAGGAGTAACCCAGATTTTAAAATACCACACAAATCCAGGATTATAAATTATGTAAAGTCACTAACCTAGCTACCCCAAGAGGATAAGTAGTTGTAGCAGCAAGCCTATCCTAGAACCTTCTGTAATAATCCTCACAAACAATGAGATATACTACTCATCTGCCACTCCCTACTTTCCTGAGGGCTAACATCTCCTGCCACTTGATTCTCTCCCTCTCCCCTTATTAATTACTCACATAGGAATAAATCATCTCCAACCTCCATCTCCCATTGTCTCATTCTTACCCTCATCAATTTTACCCACTCCTATCCTACTGCAACCCTGCCTTCTGGAGTTTCTGAAGTTCGTTCTATAATGAACAAACTTTCTTTAACCCTAACCTTCCTTTCCACTCACTCCCTCCATTTATTGGCCTTCACTGACTTCCCCATTGATGATACTGCAACCCTAGTCATCCTCTTCAGTATATGTACCTTCTGTCTCATATACCCCAACATTAATGCTGGAGGGAGAGTTGCATACCATTACTACTCTACTCTCCTTATACACCATCACTCAGTAATGTCTCTCTTTTTGATGTCCATTCAATTAAAATTTTTTACCCAATCCAGATCATGGTGATATTGGACACCAGATCAATTCCCCCTTCTTTCTCAAGGAGTTCAATTCCTATCAACATCTTCTCTCCTAACACTAAGGAATTCAATTTTCACATTGATGTTCTCAAATTCTCTAACCACCCAATTCCTCAGTATTCTTATATTTAAATCTATTTCTTCAGTACACTTCAGTCACACCTAGGGAAAGTCACCCACTGGTTCTCACCATTACTCATAAGGATTCCAATTCCTAAATTTAAAAAAACCCAACTCTGACATTTCTTTCTCTGATCATAACCTCCTATCATTCAATTTCTCCCTATGCCTCACTCTTCCAAAACCCTCTCATTGAGATCTTCAATCCTTTTACTTTATGGTAATTTCTCAGACCATTTACTCCTGCTCTGATTTTCCAACCTCAAACATATGTGTGTGTGTGTGTGTGTGTGTGTGTCTGTGTGTGTGAAATCTACCTTGTCCTCTGCTCTTATCAAATAACCTAATACATGTTCCAAATATTGTTCTATTCGTAGGTTGCTGAATAGAACTAGAAAATTAGAGGACATCAAACTCTACTAAGTATATTATAAATTTATTCTATCCGATTTCAAATGGGCTCTCACAGCAGTAAGGCAATCTTTTTATTCCTCCCAACTGATTCCCTCTCTCTCACTCTTCATAAAAGCTATTCCAAATCTCTTTACTCCTTAAAATTCCCATAATTTTTCCTTCCCTGTATTTCTCAACTGAGGGAATTACTTGAGAAAATTGGGGTCATTCAACATGAGTTTACTCTTCTCTTAAATTGAAACTCCTTGACATCAGTCCACTTTCCCTACTCTCTCTCCTTCTTTCCTCCAGTCTCAGACAGTAAGGTAGCCCTACTTGCCAATGCCAATCCATATATCTTTGATTCAGAATGTACTCAAGCCAGTCCATACTGGTTTGGAAGAGTAGATTATTAAATTTTCCATGTTAAATATTTACAACTTGGAAAATGGCAAAGGCTACCTACAGATCAGGTCTTGATTTTCTCTTTTATTAGTTACCCAACTTAAGAAAATAAAAGAGAAAGTACTTATAATGCAGATTAACCTTAAAAGTGTCCTGAGTTTTTCCAGTTCTTAAGCATTTACCAATCTAACCCCTGTCTTCAACTCTTCTTTTTGTAGCAGATTGAAACATTGCTTGAATTTTTAACCTCTCTCTATTTACTGGTTTATCTTACTGCCTTCAAACATTCCAAGTCTTCCTCACCACTTCCCTGGACATGATCCTACCCTTGAGGTATTATCCTATATCTCTCCTCCATGTCTCAGAAAAACTCCTAGGAAAAGCTTTCTACATTCATTGTTTCTGGTGTTTCCCTCATTCCTCTGCCCTTTAAGTCTGGTTTCTAACTTACTTAAATAAAAGTGCTCTCTCCAAAATTAGCAGCTCTTTCTTTACTGACAAATCTGCAGGCATTTTCTTAGTACTTTTCCTTTTGGACTTATCGGGTGTATTTGACAGTAGTAATCACAGTCTTCTCCTCAAAATTCTCTTATCATTGGGTTTTTGTAACTACTTTGTCCTGGTCCTCCTGCCTGTTTGACTATTCCCTCTCCATTTCTTTTGTAGTCTTATCATTCATTTTATTCTCCCTAAGGCTCTGTTCTGAACTCTCTTTTGTCTTCTCTCTAAATACTTTCTCTCTTCTGGTAACCTTATCAGCTTCCATGATCATTTGTATGCAGATGACTGACACACACGTGTGTGTATATACATACATGTTCACACACCAGAGAAAACTATCCCAAGTCTCCCTCCCTTGAGTTTCAGCATTATATGAGCTCTTTATCAGACATTTTAAACTGAATTTCCCAGGGATATCTCAACTCAATATGTCCAAAATTGAACTCATTATTTTTCTTTACTTGCCAATCCTTTCATTTTCCAAACTTCCCATTTCTGTCAAAGTCCCTATCATTCTTCTAGTTTCCCAGGTTGATAACCTCACACCTTCTCATCCCACAGATCTAATCAGTTGACAAATCTTGCCATTTCTAACCCTAAAACATCTCTTTAGCAACTAGGTGACACATAAACAGATTGTTGAATTTGGGGGTGGGAAGATTTGAATTTATAATCCTGCTTTAGATAATGACTAGTTGTGTGACGCTGGATAAGTCCTTTAAATTCTCTTAAGCTTGGTTACATTATCTGTTAAATGGCAGAAATAATAGCATTCACCTCATAGAGCTGTATAAAAGGAGTTAACATATACGTATTTTGCAAATCTTAAAAAAATGTATAAATACTAGTTATCATTATTGTTGTTGTTAAGATTCAACTCATTCTCTATTCACACAGTGACTGCCTTAAAGTCTTCACCACCTTTTGCATCACTTATTTTATTTTTTTTTTCCCCGGCAAGGAATGGGGTTAAAGTGACTTGCTTTAAGGTCACAACAGCTAGTTAATTATTAAGTGTCTGAAGTCAAATTTGAACTCAGGTCCCCCTGACTCCAGGGTCAGTGCTCTCTCCACTACGCCACCTAGCTGTCCCCTTGCATCACTTATTGTAACAGTCTCCTATCTGATTTTCCTGCCTTATCCTCTCTCATTCATACCTAGATACAAAAATCTCTTCTCTTATCCTTTTTCTTTCTTTCCCTTCTCTCTTCCTCTTCTCTCCTTCTCCATTCAAACCTAGACTACAAAAATCTTTTATCTTATCTTTTTTTTTCTTCTCTCCCACGCTGCCTCTCCTTTCCCTCTCTCCAATCATGCCTAGGCTACAGAAACTCCTCTCTCTCTCTCTCTCTCTCTCTCTCTCTCTCTCTCTCTCTCTCTCTCTCTCTCTGTCTCTCTCTCTCTCTCATAGACACAGTACACACATAGAAACACACAAACACACACAGAAACAAAGACACTGCTCAAGATCCTTCCCCACCAAACCAAGGGAAGTTACCCATTCTAATTAAACTAAAATTTCAAGAAGTCCAAAATCTATAATCCTCCTTCCCTACCCCTTACCCTCCAACCCCCACCACCATCCCCATTGCCACCCCTGCTGCCTGGAGGAAGCCCAGTCTGTCCCAAAGTCTGCAATATTCATATCAGTAAATACAAATACATTCTGATTCTAATGGGGCAAAACTACTTCCTCTATAGAGTCAGAAATGGCTGGGCAGTGGAATATTAGTTAAAACTATGGGTTGGGTATGTTCATTTATCCATTCAATAAATCTTTATTGAGTATCTACTCTATTTAAGACATTGTGGTAAATGCTCTAGGGAATATACAGTCACTAACTTCAACCTGTCTATAAACTTATACAGGCAAAAACTTACATATATATATATATGTATAATATTATATATATATATATATATATATATATATATATATAGCATCATATGATAAGAAGAAGTAATAGCAGAGAAATGAAAGATCATTCTCAGTTATGGAAATCAGGGAAAGCTTTAAGTAAGAAGTAGAAATATAGATGGAAGTAAAATTGTTAGAGCATCTTGAAATCTAAGTGAAGAGTTTTTTTTTTAATTTTTGAATGGGTCACAATAGGTACCTTTGGAAGATTAATCTGATTACCCCTTGCCAGAATAAAGAGAACTTGGGAGCAAATTGAGAAAATACCTTTAGAATGTTCTCTTTACAATTCATAGCCATATGAAAAATTGCTCTAAATCATTAATTATTAGAGAAATGCAAATTAAAGCTTCTCTGAGGTACCATCTCACACCTCTCAGATTGGCCAATATGACCAGAAAGGATAATGATCATTGTTGGAAGGGTTGTGGGAAATCTGGGACCCTATTACACTGTTTGTGGAGCTGTGAACTCATCCAACCCTTCTGGAGAGCTATTTGGAACTATGCCCAAAGAACAACAGAAACATGCATACCTTTGACCCAGCAATACTACTACTGGGTCTATATCCTGAAGAGATCATGAAAAGGGGGAAAAACATCACTTGTGCAAAAATATTTATAGCAGCCCTGTTTGTGGTGGCAAAGAATCAGAAATCAAGTAAATAACCTTCAGTTGGGGAATAGCTTAGCAAACTGTGGTGTATGTATGTCATGGAACACTATTGTGGGACGGGATTTCAGGGAAGCCTGGAGGGATTTGCATGAACTGATGCTGAGTGAGATGAGCAGAACCAGAAAAGCACTGTACACCCTAACAGCAACATGGGGGTGATGTTCAACCTTGATGGACACCCTCATTCCATCAGTGCAACAATCAGGGACAATTTCGGGCTGCCTGCAGTGGAGAATACCATCTGCATTCAGATAAAGAGCTGTGGAGTTTGAACAAAGTTCAAGGACTATTCTAATTTAGGGAAAAAAACAGATATCTTATTGTCTGATCTTGTTACCTTTTAGACTTCTTGTCTCTTCCTTAAGGATATGATTTCTCTCTCATCACACTCAATTTGGATCAATGTATAACATGGAAATAAAGTAAAGACTGACAGAGTGCTTTCCGTGGGGGAGGGGTGGGGGAGGGAAGTAAGATGGGGGAAAATTGTAAAACAAATAATACCTTTAATAAAAATAAATTTTAAAAAAAGCATGTTCTCTTTACAGCTGCCTTGATTTGACTTGTTTGTCCACAGAGGCTGGAGTAGCAGGTGGGCTGTAGTTGATGACTCCAGGTGTGCTGAGGTATGTGGGCTGTAGCATCACCTATGGGGGCTTGTGCTGCCAGATGAATTATTTATTTGCTGTACCTTAAGTCAAGCTGTGCCCCTGTGATCCAACCTTTGGTTGAGGATAGATCACTCCACATCTCCATCTCCAAGGTTACAGAGCCCAGGCAGATGGGAATGAATGATCCAAAAACAAATCTTCCCCTCCCCATCTTTTCCCCCACCTCTGGCTATATCTCCTCTTTGAGACCATGGGAGAGAGACTGGCCACAGACTGTACCTCTCAGCTCTTCAGCCTACATCTATTTGCATTTACTTGCAAAATCACAGGTGTATTGATTGTTTCACACACCTCATCAGACTCAGATTGGTGAAAATCAATGGGGTGAGGTCATTGATGGAGGCAGTTGAAGTCTTGTCCTCATAACTGGAAAAGAGACCTATTGTAAAGCCCCCACAGCCTCTAGGCCGGCAGCAGTAGCAGCACCTGGAAGAGCTTGCTTCTTTGTCATTTGCATTCTCAGGATTAAGTAGCAGCTGTCCCTTTTTGTCAGAATACATTTGAGGGCTTTAATCTCTTGGGGGGGGCATGCCATTCTCAGCTGCATCTGCTCTGGCATACTGCCTCAGAAAAGAAGCTGCCTCTTTCTGGGGTGAAGGTCATATCTGGCTCTTACCACCTCTGGGCACCTGCTTTTAAATGTGTCCAGCTATCTCTGCAAATTGAAAATCCCAGGGAAATGCAAAGACACAAATCATTGGTGGCCAGAGCTGAAACTGGGTCTGTGTACCAGCTCCTTAAAAGACAGCTGGGCACACACACACACACACACACACACACTCCCACCACATAGAACCTTCAGCCTAAGAAATACACAGCCTACAAAGCCATTCAGTTTTCCAAAAACACATCACCAGTGGTGTAGGCTGCTTAATAAATTGAAGATAAAGTGCTGACTTATATTGGAAGAGAGATTCCATTCACTTAGAAGCTCTCTATAACAGTCACTGGTCCAGTCCATATCTACACACATACACACACACACACACACACAGTTGGCAAATAAGGTGGAATACAGTTGATATAGTTAGATTTTAGCTTTTTGAAAAAGTAGAAAAATACATACACACAAATATTATCCAACTGAAATGACTGAAAAATGTTAGCAGCATGGAGAGGCAATGTTTTTTTTCCCCACGACTTTCATGCTTTTTTTTTATAAAGCAATCTTCAGCTGGAGCTTGTGTATTTCTTCCCCTGAACAGCAGAACAAAATCTTAGAGACTGAAATCCTCTGGATGTTAATTTATTTCAGGAGTTGGAGCAGTAGGCACCAGGAGGTTCCACTGGCAAGGAAGGAAGAAGGAAAGGAGTCTCATACTAAAATTCTCTCTCTTCAGGATCCAACTGGATTTCAGCATTTCTTTCTGAGATGGGAGGGGAGGGGGGGCCCATCCAGCCTGTTGCTGAGATCATTCAGCCCTCTTTCTGTTCATCACAGGAATGTTCTCACATGTACACACACACATCACCACATAGAACCACATTGCAGAACCCAATTGCCAGATGCCTAATTGATACTCTTGGGAATAAACCAAGTGAGATTGAAAGAGCTTTCTTGGCAAGACAGCTGTGCAAAGCCAGTCAGGTGGTGAGACAATTACTTCTTTCTTGGAGGCATCCAGAGAGTCATTTTCAGGGAATGATACTAAAAAGAAAATCTCTTCCTTTGGAGGAGAGATGCAAATACAAAGGCACCACCAATCACTGGAATACTGAGACAAGAGAGAAGCAATGGAAAAGTGGTGTGAAAGAATCAGAAGGTCCTGGATTCTGATTTTAACCCTGCCATTTATCATCCTCATGGATGAGTCATTTTCTTTCTCTGGGCCTCAGTTTCTTTATCTGAAGATGAACAGTTTGATATTATGGTCTCCTATGACTCTTAAATTTCAAGCTGTTTTTTTGCACAGAAATGGTCCTCTACTGCAGCAGCCTCCACCTGATTTGGAAATGGTCCATTTATCTCAAGCCCCATATGCAATCTAAGTATCTTTTCAGATGGTAGATTGTGAAATAGTTCTAAACAATCTCTTTATTTTTCTATTTCAACTTCAATTCTTCCTCCTGTTACTGTCTTAGCCTTCTCTGTATTTTTAAAAAAGTGTACAGATGTGGTATTTTCCTTTTAGTAAAGTTTGATATATAATTTTTTCATAAGCTTTCATCTGGTATACAAGATAGATGGTGGGGGTACTCCTAAGCCCTCATGGTAGTTGGTGGGTTGTAGATATCAAGGGAATTAATGAAAAAATGCAAAGGAAAGTAGGCTAGCCATACCATATCTAAAATTCTATCATAAAGCATCAGTCATCAGAACTGTTTGGTACTGGCTAATAAATAGAATGGTGGATCAGTGGAGTAGATTTAATGCAAAAGAAACAGTAGTAAATGACTATGGTAAATCTCATGTTTGATAAACCCAAAGACTCAAGTTTCTGGGATAAGAACTCACTCTGATAAAAACTGCTAGGAAAACTGGAAGATGGTGTGGCAGAAGAATAAGCAAACACCAACATCTCACACTTATACCAAGATAAGGTTGAATTGGGTACAGGATTTAAACATAAAAGGTGATCCATAAATCAATTAGGAGAATAAAGAGAAGTTAATTTGCCAGCTCTAAGGAAAGGGAAGCAGTTTATAACCAAAGAAAAGATAAAGAACATTATAAAATGCAAAATGGATAATTCCAATTACATTAATTGAAAAGTTTTTGCATAAATAAAAACAATGCAACCAAGATTAAAAGGAATGCAGTAAGTTGGGAAGCAGTTTTTACAGCTAGTGTTTTTGATAAAGGGTTCATTTCTAAAAATATATAAATAACTGAGTTAAATTTATAAGATACAAGTCATTCTCCAATTGATAAAGTGAAAGGATGTGAAAAGGCAATTCTCAGATGAAGAAGTTAAAGCTATCTAAAGGCATATGAAAAAATACTCTAAACCATTATTGATTAGAGAAATGAAAATTAAAACAACTCTGAGATACCACTTTATACCTACCAAATTAGCTATTATTGAGTTGAGATGGCCAGAACTACAACGATATCTGATTGACTCACCCAACACTACAGGAATCACAAGACTTTCTATGGTGCAGGTCCCACTCTCTGGGTGAAATTACTTCAGGGTAGCCCTGCCCATGACAAAGAGAACTTTCCCTGGGGCTCCCACCAGCTTCTCCAGGATTGGTTGCATTACCTCACTGGGATCCTCATGGCACCTATCTCCACTGTTCCAAATTCAGGGATCTGAACCCGACTCCCTTTTGATTGGCTGAGGGAATCAGAAGGCATCACCAATCCCTTTGGAACAGTGCTCACCTATCTCTCAGGACTGACTGACATGTTCATCACTTCACATTGGTCTTCAAAATTCTCATTTGGTTGGTTGGTTGGTGTGGTCGTCTTTGTTGCATAGGATTAGTAGGAGTACCAGATTAGTCAATATGACTAAAAGAAAAATGATCAATGTTGGAGGGGATGGGGGAAAACTGGGACACTAATGTACTGGTAGTGTAATTGTTAACTGATCCAACTTTTCTGAAGAGCAATTTGGAATTATGAACAAAGAGCAATAAAACTATGCGTATCCTTTGATCCAGCAATTCCAATACTAGGTCTGTACCCAAAGTGATCACAAAAAAAGGGTAAAAAGCCCACATGCACAAAAATATAGCAGCTCTTTCATAGTGGCAAAGATTTGGAAACTGAGGGGATGCCCATCAACTGGGGAATGGCTAAACAAACTGTGGTATATGAATATGATGGAGCATTATTGTTCTATAAGAAATCATGAGGGATGGGACTTCAGGATAGTCTAGAAAGACTATTCAGCATGAACGATGTTGAATGAAATGAGCAGAATCAGAAGAACATTGTAGACATTTAATGGCAGCTTTGCATGATGATCAACCATGACAGATTTGTTCTCATTAGTACAATAATCAAAGATAATTCTAAAAGACGTGTGAAGGAAAGTACCATCCAAATCCAGAAAAGGAACTATGGAGTTCAAATGCAGATCAAAGTTTACTAACTTCAATTGTTTTTAGATTTTTTTTTTGCAAGGCAAATGGGGTTAAGTGGCTTGCCCAAGGCCACACAGCTAGGTAATTATTAAGTGTCTGAGACTGGATTTGAAACCAGGTACTCCTGACTCCAGGGCCAGTGTCTTATCCACTGCACAACCTATCCGCACCATAACTTCAATTTTTAAAAGTTTTCTTATATTATGTTTTTTCCATTTCTATTTGATTCTTCTTTCATAACATGATTAATATGAATATGTTTACATAGTTATACATGTAAAAATAATATATAAATAAATGAAAATATAGGCAGTCAAAAAAGACAATCAACTAAATAATAAATCAAGTCCTAATTTGTAGTATTTGCTGATTTCTAAAGTATAAAAAGTGCATGCTGAAAACTGAACAATTGACTTTCTTGAATCTGACAGGCAGGCTTCAATACATCCATGCTTCTATGGCTAAGTTCCCTTTCTCTCCAGATGAAAAAACTGATGCCCAGGGAGACAACATAAATTGTTCAAAAATACCCAAACAGCAAAGCAGCAGAGTTAGGATTTGATCTTTTGACTAGAAGTCTGATGTTCTTTCCACTGCACCAGGCTATGAGATACACTTACCTTTAAGTGAGGCTGTTGCTGTTGAGGTGTGAAGCCACTTGGGGTTTTCTTGGCAAAGATACTGGAGTGGTTTGCTATTTCCTTCTCTAGCTCATTTTACAGATGAGGAAACTGAGGCAAACAGGGTTAAGTGACTCCAGGAACACACAGGTAGGTCATATCTGAGGCCAGATTTGAACTGAGGAAGCAGAGTCTTCCTAACTCTAGGTCCAAGACTAGCTTCCCAAGATATGGAGTCTGAGATCATTGCTGTTTGCTTCTGAAATTCCTCATATCTCCATACACAGACCCGTGGACCAGTCCCCATCTAAATATTACCTGGATTTGTAACCTGGAACTGGGAAGTGAATTACAAAGCTTCCAGTTTTCATTTGTCCCCATTGAGGTGACCCACTATGGGTCTGGGAGTGCCCTGGGATTGGTCTAGGACATTTTCTTGGTTTGGCACATAGTTTCTTCTTAGGTGGTTGAACACTCACATGTAGTCACAGACCCAGCCCCGGTCTGCAGAACACCCTTGTGTCAAGAGTCAAGTTGGGCTGAACAATGTTTTTTTTTTTTATTTCCCCAACAGGATTCAATCTGATGTATTTTCTAGATACATTTAAAGAAGTTTGTGAAGTGGAGCTCATGATATAACTTCCTATCATCCACCCTAAAAGTTTAACCCATCAGCTCTTGTTTTGCTCTGTGGAACAACACAGAAATATCTATTTCTTCCATATGACAGCTTTTCAACTTTATGAAAACAGTAAACAGCACCCTCCCCTATCCTTAAAGCCTCTTCTTCTCCAAACTAAATATTTCCAGTGCCTTCAACTAGTCATTATATAACATGGTTTCTACTTCCCTCACTATTGTCTTAAAATGTATTACTTTTCAAAAATATTCTTTAATATTTTAATAAATTGTTCCTTAAATTAAGTATTGGACATAATACAACAGATAAAATCTAATAAGCACAAAATAGAGAGGAATAATTATTTTGCTTGGATATTATATTGGATATTATACCTCTAGTAATGCAGTCCAAGATTGCTTTAGATTGGGGCGGGGATATTCGGGGATGTGTGTTTGTCTGTTTGTTATAAAGGCAGCAATCTGGAGTCAGAGAGATATAAATTCAAATCTGATTTCAAACTCTTAATTGCTTTATGATACTTCATAAGTCACTTCACTTTTGTTTATCTCTGTTTCCTCATCTGTTTAAAAAAAAAAAAAAAGGATAACAAGGGCAGTTAGGTGGCACACTGGATAGAACACTGGCCCTGGAGTCAGGAGGACCTGAGTTCAAATGTGACCTCAGACACTTAAATATCAATTAGATATGTAACCTTGGACAAGTCACTTGATCATTACCTTGTTTAAAAAAAATAAAAGAACAAAAAAAAAGAAGTCATTTCAAAACAAAACAAAAAAAGGATAATAATAATAGTACCTACCTCCCTGGTGTGAAGATCAGATGAGATAATATTTTAAAGTATTTTGCATACCTTAAAATATTATATATAAGCTAACAATTATTAGTTTAGCAATTATATTATAATGCAAGCTAGCAATAATTCTGCAATCAACAAAAATCTTTATGACTTTTTCATATGAACTACCTTCCAGTCAGGCACCTCTTCTCCCTAAACTTGCATAGATATAATTGATCTTTTAAATCTAAATGTAGGACTTTCAATTTATCACCTAGTTGGTTCAGACATTATGAAACTTTAAAAAATTCCTTATATATTAATGTTATTTCCTCCAGGTTTATGTCATCTACAAATTTGATGAAAGAATTTAATAAACATGTCAATTTTAGATCCATCCAAGTACTTAAAATCTGACTTGGATAAGGGTAAGGGCAGATCATGTTGGCATACCAGATGATAACTCCCTTTTGATTGATGTTATACAATTAACCAGTCCCTTTTTTAGATGTAGTTGTTTAGCCAGCTATAAGCCATAATACCTAGTCCATATTTTTCCATTTTACCCACAACAATAAAATTACAAACTTTGCCAAATATTCTCCTGAAATCCTAATGTGCTAGACTTATAATATTTTCTTTATATTATATTATAAAGTATATACTATATAGTTTAGTATTCCTATCAAAAGGGAAATGGAGTGATTTTGGCATAATTTATTTTCAATGAACCTTCCTGGATCCTAGTTTTCATCTCCTTTCCATTATAGAACATTTCCAATGATCACTGCCATCTTAATCAATTGGTTAGTTTCTAGGATTCATTTTCCTCCCCTTTTGAAAGTTTTTTTTGTTTTCAATAATTCTCAAAGATCACCAGAATGATTGATTGTGTGATTACCAGTTCTTTCAGTATGATGAGATGTAATTTGTCTGAGCCTGAAACCTGTATACATATAAAGTTGTTAAGTATTCTCTCATTATCTTATTTTCTGTATTCTTCAATTTCCTCTTAGTAATTCTTTCTATTCTCTATCCTCCTTGATATAGAAGAATGATACAAAATGAAGAGAGTATTTCTACTTTCTCTCCTTAACAACATATCATGTTTGTGTTGTAGTGGTGGGACTAGTCAATGAGTTGTTGTGTTCCAAAATTTCAATTGTGTCCAACTCTTTGTGACTCCAATTGGAGTTTTCCAGCAAAGATACTGGAGTGGTATTCTCTTCTCTAGTTTATTTTAGAGATGAGGGAACTGAGGCAAACAGGGTTTAAGTGACTTGCCCAGGATCATACAGCAAGTATATGGGTTGTTCAGGAGCACTAGCACCCCTGATGTAAGGGCCTGTCTAAAGGATTACTCATTCACCTTTGGTATCCACCTGATTCACGTAACTCTCCCTGTTACTCCAAGTTACAGAATGCTCAACAGCCACATCCAATAAACCTAGGCTAAACCAGGTCGAGGGTAACCAAAAGGTCTCAGATCTTTTGGTAAGTTAGGGGAATGTCTTCTCCAAGCATGTGAAGATTCACCAGGAGACAGGGCAGATGAGAACATTTTGTTCCAAAATCCATGAAGGTGACTAAGAGAGCTTGATCAGGAAGGTGACTAAGAGCTTGATCAGGCATCAAAGGCACCAAGGTCTTCTTCACTCTTGCCACTAGTCTTCAATGACTCTGGAAGAAAAAAAGTGACACTAATGACTTTGTACAATTTTGCCTCATTTACATGCAATTCATTATCAAGTCAAGATATCATTGGTCCTCTTTGAAGAACAAAGGACAAACAACAATAAATATATGAGACTGGAATTGAACTCCAGTGTTTCTGACTCCAGGTCTGGCATTCTATCCATTGCACTACCTTACTAACCAATGAGTGACCAGTCATACTATTCAAGTGGATGCTTAATGAGTCCTGTACTAGTAACACACAGGTACTTTATACTTCATGGTGGTTTACTGTGTTGCTATATTTTTAAAAAAATTTTTAACTGACTACTGAACCAGAATACAATGTACATGAAAAAGGTTTAAGGAGAAAAACTCTCTATTCCTTCCTTAGTGGAAAGACAAAAAAGTCTGTTGTTGGGGGGGAAATGTGGCAGGGAAAGAATCATCAGTAACCTGAGTTCTCTTCTCTTCTCCTTCCACACTATTTCACTTGGTGATCTCATGAGTTCATGGATTCAATTAATATTTATTTTTATGCTGCAGAGACGTGTGGTGAGGGGAGGCAGAGGAGGCAGAGCTATGTCTCATCTCAGATTGCACAATCCATCACAACCTGCATACAATAAGCTCGTGCTTGTGCTGCCTGCTCATACAGTACAAATCCTGCCTCCTCAGACATGGACTCCACCATATATCATTGCGATACCTATGATTCTCAAATCTATTTATCCATCCCTAAGTTCTCTGCTGACCTTCAGTCTTGCATCTCCAACTGCCTATTTGATACCTCAAACTGAATGTTTTATAGATATCTTAAATGTAATGCCCAAAATAGAGCTTATTATCTTTTCTCCAAATCCTCTTACCTTTCAAACTTTTTTTTTACCATCAGAGATTCCAACATCCCAGTCTCCCAGGCTTGCAACCTTGTGTTATCCTCAATTCTTACTTTTACCACCTCCTCCATATTCAAATATGCTGCCAAGACCTGTCGTTTCACCTTTTAACATCACTCATATACACACCCTTCTCTCCTCTAATACTGCCTTCAACTAGGACTATACCAATAGCCTTCTGATAGGTCTTAGTAACAGAAGTAATTTCCTTCTTCAATCCATGCCCCTACCTAACTATCAATCTGATCTTCCTAAAGCACAGGTCTTACCATGTCTTGTACACATACACACACACACACACACACACACACACACACTACTTTATCAACAAACTCTAGGCTTGTGGATCTCTATCACCTCTAGAACCAAATATAAAATCTTCTGTTTGGCATTAAAAGAATTTCACATCCAATCCTTGAATTCAAAATCCCAGTGACAGTGGCTTCCTGTTATATCAAGAACAAGAGATTTCATCTTTGGACCTTATGCACTTTAACTGGCCATCTGCCAATCTGGAACTCTCTTCAACTTTACCTCCTAGCCTCCCTGGCTTCCTTCAAGTCCCAGCTAAAATCCCATCTTCTACAAATAGCCTTTCCTTATGTCTTAATCTTATGCCCTTTCTCTGTTGATTATTTCCAATTTGTGCTGTATATAGTTGTTTATATACTGTCTCCTCCAGGAAACTGTAGGATTCTTGAGAACAGGAATTTTGTTTTATTTTTCTTTGTATCCCCAGTACATAGCATCATGTTTGGGACATAATAAGTGCTTAATAAAAATATATTGACTGACTATGCTCTTGGTTCAGGGTGTTGTTGTACTTTAGACTTTGTTATACCTCATCTGTAAATATCCCTTTATAAAGCTAATTGATGTTAGTTGTTTAAATGATATTGGGAAAATATTAAGTGGTATTTTATATTAGGAAAAATACACTAAATGGGGGCTTGAGAGTGATAACATTAGAGAAATACCCTTCATCCCTCAGGGTTACCTCTAGAATCCAGCATACAACTTTGAGACCTAACCTGATAAGTCTGAACATAAGCTAAAAAGAGAGCTAGAGATCCTGCACCACAGAAGGGATAGTCAGATAAATAAGAGGAGAATCAGAAAAGAATACTGTGACAAAATCCTAGAGAAAAGACAGCATCAAGGAGAAGAGAGTTGACAATGTCAAAGGCTGCAGAGAGGTCAAGAAGGATGATGATTGAGAAAAATCCATTGTATTTGGCAATTTAAAAATCATTAGTAACCTTGGAGACCAATTTCAGTTGAATGGATATATTGTTGTATGATAAAGGGGCAATAGACTCAAGACTCAATTTTGGTTTATACTTTTTAAAATTAGCTGTTTATAATCCAACTTTTCTGGAGAGCAATTTGGAATAATGCCCAAAGGGCAATAAAACTGTGTATACCCTTTGATCCAGCAATACCACTACTGAATCTGTATCCTGAAGAGATCATGAAAAAGAGTAAAAATCCCACATGTACAAAAATATTCATAGCAGCTCTTTTTGTAATGGCAAAGAATTGGAAATTGAAGGGATGCCAATCAATTGGGGAATGATTGAACAAATTGTGGTATATATATGCAATGGAACACTATTGTTCTATAAGAAATCATGAGGGACAGGATTTCAGAAAAGCCTGGAAAGACTTGCATGAACTGATATTAAGTGAAATGAATAGAACCAGAAGAATATTATACACACAATAACAGCATGCGGTGATGATCAACCAATAGACTCAATCATTTCTACAGTACAATAATCAAAGATAATTTTAAAAGACTTATGATGGAAAATACCATCCATATCCAGAGAAGGAACTGTGGAGTTTAAATGAAGACCAAAGCTTATTATCTTCAATTTTTAAAAGTTGTCTTTAAAAATATGTCATTTTTTCCTTCTCTAATGTTGTCTTTCTTCCATTTGGATTTGATTCTTCTCTCAACTTATGACCAATATGGATTTATTGTTTAGCATGGTTATAAATATAGAATCTATATCAAATTGTCTTTTGGCAGGGGGAGGAGGGAAGGAAGGGAAAGAGGGAGCAAAATGTAAGATTCAACTTTGCAAAAGGGGGCAGAGCCAAGATGGTGACAAGACCAGATCTTGTCTTAGGTGCTCTCTCATAAATCTTTGAAACTAAGGACTCTAACTAAATTTTCAAGAGACAGAACCCATGGAGGGACCCAGTGAGGCAGTTCTCCTGCTCAAGGTTACCTGGTAAAGAGCAGAAAGGCTCTGCTCCCTGGGGTTGGAGGGGCGGCCACCAGAGGGGTGGCCCGCCAGAGGGGTGGCCCACCAGAGGGAAAGAACTTCAGCCTCCTGGAGGCAGCTCCAGGATCCTGGGAGCCACAGCTCACAGCAGCTGGGGAGTTTTCTGAGCTCTGACCCAGGGAGCACCAGGCACAAATTGGGGGAACAGCTGGGGGACCTCTGCCAGAGTGAGCACTTGAAGCCCAGCCCTCAAGGCACAGCCCAGATCCAGGAAAAGAAGCAGGAGTCCCCAGGGCATGAGCCCATTGAACAAACGGAGGAGAGTGAAGAGAGAGAGACTGCAGAGCTCTACCCCTGGAACAGGACTCTGGGGTTCTGATCACATTCAGATCCTGATCGCAGTCTAGGCCCCCCCATAGAAAAGCAGGGGGCCCCCACCTCAGCCCTGTGGCAGGGGGGTGCATATGGTCATTCACAGACCAGGAGGGAGGATAGAGCCTCACACACTGAGACCCTTGTGGAAGTGTCCCAAAAGATCAGAAAGCACTCCCAAAAACAGGCTTAGGCTGGGAAAATGAGCAAGCAGAGAAAAAAGAGGAATAGCATTGAGAAATACATTATCTATGATCCCAAGAAGGATCAAAATACTCAGTCTGAAGATGAGGAAGCACAAGCTCCTGCATCTAAAGACTCCAAGAAAAACAGAAATTGGGCTCAGGCTATGACAGAACTCAAAAAAGATTATGAAAATCAAATGAGGGAGTTAGAAGAAAAACTGGGAAAAGAAATGAGAGAGATGTAGGAAAAACATGAAAATGAAGTCAGCAGCTTAGTCAAGGAAATCCAAAAAAATGCTGAAGAAAATAGCATGCTAAAAGCCAGCATAGGTAAATGGATAAAACAGTTCAAAAAGTTATTGAGGAGAAGAATGCTTTAAAAAGCAAAATTGGCCAGATGGAAAAAAGAGATAAGAAAACTCTCCGAGGAAAACAAATCCTTCAGACAAAGAATAGAACTCAGGGAGATTGATGAATTTACGAGAAATCAGGATTCAATACTTCAAAACCAGAAAAATGAAAAATTAGAAGAAAATGTGAAACATCTCATTGAACAAACAACTGATATAGAAAACAGATTTAGGAAAGATAATTTAAAAATTATTGGAATACCTGAAAGTCATGATCAGGAAAAGAGCCTTGACATCATTTTCAAAGAATTACTACAGGAAAATTGCCCTGGTATCCTAGAAGCAGAGGGCAAAATACAAATGGAGAGAATCCACCCCCCCGCAAAGAAAGAGATCCAAAAAAACCCAACCCCTAGGAATATCATAGCCAAGTTCCAGAACTCCCAAGTCAAAGAGAAAATATTACAAGCAGCCAGAAGGACACAATTCAAGTTATCATAGAGCTGCTGTCAGGATCACACAGGACTTAGCAGCAACTACATTAAAAGCTCAAAGGGCTTGGAATACAATATACTGGAAGGCAAAAGAGCTTAGAATGCAGCCAAGAATCAACTACCCAGCAAAACTGAATGTCCTCTTCCAGGGAAAAGGATGGACTTTCAATGAACCAGGGGAATTTCAAATGTTCCTGTTGGAATGGCCAGAGCTGAACAGAAGGTTTGATCTTCAAATACAGGACTCAGGTGAAGCATAGAGATTGGAAGAGAAGGGGAAAATATTAGGGACTTAATGATAATGAAATGCAAATATTCCTACATAGAAAATGACACTGACAATACTCATATGAACCTTGTCAGTTAATAGAGCAGGTAGAAGGAGCTTTTATAGTTGAAGCACAGGAGAAAGCTGAATTTGAAGATAAAATATGGTATAAAAATGGAGTCAATAGAAAAAAGGGAAATGTAATGGGAAAAAGAAAAAGGAGAGGGGGAATAGGCCAAGATATTTCATATAATAAGATTTTTCTTTATTACAATGAGCTATTGCAATGATATGGAAGGGGGGAAGGCAAGGGGGAATGAGGAAATCTTCACTGTCATTAGAGGTGGTTTGGAGAGGAAACAGCATATATACTCAATGGGGTATAGGCATCTGGAGTAAGAAGCGGGGACAGGGGGAAGGTGAGTGATGGAGGAGAGGATGGACCATGGGGGGAGAGTGGTCAGATATAACACATTTTCTTTTTTACTTCTTGCAAGGGGCTAGGATTGGATGGCCTATTCGGGACCATAGGACCAGGTATTTGCTGGGCCTAAGGGGTGGTGGGGGTCTTGGGGCCTCTTGGCCCTAGGACTAGGGATCTGTCTGCTGCACCATTCAGCTACCCTAAAGCAGAGTCAGAGTGAAAAGAGAGAGAAAATATAGTACCATGGTAGTAGAGAAATACCGAAGGAGGGAGTTGTGATCAGCAATGGCAATGATGGAAAAATATGGAAGTGACTTTTGCAATGGACTTATCATAAAGAATGTGATTCACCCACAACACAGTTGTTGGTGTTGGAACAAAGCACATATTTTATTATTATTATTTTGGGGGTGGTACAGGGCAAATGGGGCTAGGTGGCCTGCCTGGGGCTGCATAGCAGGGTGATCCTTGGGTGTCTGAGGCCAGATTTGGACTCGGGTGCTCCTGGCTCAAGGGCCAATGCTCTGTCTGCCACTCAGCCACCCCTACTATTATTACTATTTTATTTTATTTTGGGTCTTTTTTTTCTTTTTTTGTTTTTTTGCAGGGCAGTGGGGTCGGAGTGGCTTGCATGTCACACGGCTGGGTGATTGTTGGGTGTATGGGGCCAGATATGGGCTCGGGTGCTCCTGGCTCCAGGGCTGGTGCTCCATCCATTGCGCCACCTGGCCATACCTACAATTATTACTATTATTTTTTTAATTTTAATTTTTTTCTCTCCCCTTTACTTTATCGCTCAAGCGAGTCTATATTTTTTGGGGGGGAGGGGGTATTTTGTTTACTCTTAAACAAGAATATTTTATTAATGTATAAAAAATTATTTGTACAAAGTGAGAATAAATAAATATTAAATATAAAGTAAAAAAAAACAACTTTTCAAAAGAAAAAAATGATTACAACGCAGCTAGATGGTGTAGTGGATAGAGCACTGGCCCTGGAGTCAAGAGGACCTGAGTTCAAATCTGGCCTCAGACACTTCATAGTTACCTAGCTGTGTGACCTTGGGCAAGTCGCTAAACCCCATTGCCTTGCAAAAACAAAACAAAACAAAAAAGCTTAGTAAAAATTAACATTGCAAGTCGTTGGAAAAGCAAAGAAATAAAATATTTTCCAAAAAAAATTTGTTTATAATGAGATTTGCAACTTCATATGCAATACTCATTTTTGTTCTCCATATTATAGAAATATTAATTTGTTGGAATTTGTCAAATTCAGAAAAACCAAAAAAATAATTTAAAACATATACTTTCAAGATGTTGCACCATGATTTTCTGAAAAATAAAATAACTTAGAGCCAGAAGAACTGAATCTAATCCTGTCTCTGATATTAGTGATTTGAACCTGTACCTCAAGTTCCTTATTTGTAAAATGGGGTTAATAATACTTGCTTTTTTTTTTTACTTCAAGGTCATTTCAAGGAAAGTACTTTGTGAATTTTAAGGTAGCATATCAATGTGTTATTGGTGCTATATCTTCTTTGTGCATTATTTTATTCTGAATATAGTTCTTTATTATCCTTAAAGTTTTTGTAAATGTAGAGGGTTGGTTTGGAGAATACCTCATGGAGCATATGTGGTGATTGGCTTTCATAGGTATAAAGTATGAATGGATCTGAGCCTGTATCATCAGGCACTTCTGTCATTACATCTCACTCAGTGCTGAAAGTTTGAGTTTGGGGATGACACAGCAATATGGGTCCCCGAATACTTGCAATTTGGAATGATGCAGCAAATACTGGTTGATTCCTCTATCTGAGTGATGGGGGAGGAGGGAAGGAAGGATAAGAGGGAAAGGAAGACTGTGCCAAAGATGACAGGCAGAAAGTACTAGTGACTCTGCTTTCTCAAGGGCATCTAAGGGAGATCTCAAAGAGTCCTGACATACTCAACAGATGGGAGTTGAAAGGGCTCCAGAGAATGGATTCATTCCTTTTAAAGACACCCGAGTGGGTGGTTCTTCCTGACTCAGTGGCCAATCCTCTTTGGCACAGCTCCCTCTGCCCTTCAAAGGGACCAAGAAACCAAGGTTTGCTGTGTCATCCCAATGCTCAAGCCCTTCAGCAATGAGCCAGAAGCTGTAGGAATATAGACTCAGCTCCACACATGCTCCATGAAATGCCCCCTGCAGACCTATTCCCATTCAGACTCCATGGGATGCACACCAACCAAAACATCCTTCCTACATAAACCTCAGATCATCCCAAGATTTAACCTTTCTGACCCAATTCTCAGTTTAAGGTGTGTGACACACTTTGGTATTCATGCTTTGCTATGTGCCTTTCCTTTTATCTTTTATATAGTTATTTTTTAAAATAGTTGAGCTTATTTAGACCTTACTGGCTTCTCTAAATTCCTTTTTTCTTTTTCTCATTGAAACTATTCTGTTTTGTTATATTGTTTGTTGATTTTGATCAGCACAATTTATTCATAGCATTCCATGGGTCAGGAATCAAATCCCGCCCCCCCCCAAAATGTGTGCTTAGTCAATTCCCTCCCTACATCTTCGATTAGTAAATAGACATTTGAGAGCAGAAAAACTTAATACTAATCCTCTTGATAGAGAATGTCTGTTTATCAGTCATGCAAACTAGAGAGACATCACATGTTCAGGGCCTCCCAGAAATTAGATTGACCAACAGAAACTTGTTTGGTGTCCATTAAGAATTTTAACAAAGGGGCAGCCAGGTGGCACAGTGGATAGAGCACTGGCCCTGGAGTCAGGAATACCTGAGTTCAAATCCGACCTCAGACACTTAATAATTACTTAGTTGTGTGACCTTGGGCAAGTCACTTAACCCCATTGACTTAAATAAATAAAATTTTTTTAAAAAGAATTTTAACAAAAATGTAAAATCCACAGTGAGCAAAGCCACCATGGCTAGCACTATTCTTATCCAGAATAGAATGTGCAAGGGTTGAACAGTCTGTTAATAAGTAGTCCATAAATATTTATTAAGCATTCTACTATATTATAGGCACAGTGCTAAGTATTGAGCACATACTAGTTAGTCTTGCTAGATGAATCACTTTAAGTCAGGAAGAACTGAATTCAAATCCTACTTCTGACATGTTTTAGTTATGTGACTATGGAAATCATTTAATTTCCCTGACTCAGTTTCTGCCTCTGTAAACTGGGAGAAAAAAAGTTCCATAGTACCTAGCACATGACCATTATAAGGCACAAAAGATGATAATGTATGTAAAGGACTTTACAACACCTTCAAAGCATTATATAAATGGCTGCTACAAGTGATAGTAGGATTACCTGTCTATAAAGCTTTGTTAGATTTTCACTCTATTTGAAGGCCTCACAGTTTAAAGGATGCAGCCAAGTCTGAGTAAGACAATATTTTTTGTTTGGTTGGTTTTATTTTTTTGCAAGGCAATGGGGTTAAGTGACTTGCCCAAGATCACACAGTTAAGTATTTAATGTCTAAGGGCAGATTTGAACTCAGGTCCTCCTGACTCCGGGACCAGTGTTCTATCCACTGCATCACCTGGCTGCCCCAAAGACTTAATATTAACAATAACATTTATAGAGCACTTTGAATTATCATCTCATTTGAGGCTTTTAACAATCCTGTGAGATTGTTATGACAGATTTTTATGAAAGAGGAGACTTAGATCAATAGAGAAGTTAAATGACTTGTCCAGGGTCACATAGTTAGCTAGTATAGCCATTAGGTAAGATTTGAACCTACATTCAGCTCTCTATTCATTGAAGACAATGCCTCTCAAGAAGTAGCAATAATCACATTATTTTGACTTCAGTTTACCTGTTTATCCATGAAGAACTTATTTCATATCAGGGCTTGAAACTGGCATCCTGGAAGCCTTGGTAAGTCAAAAGCCTTGCTGAAGATGAGTTTAAAAGAATAACAATAACACCCGAACCTTTTTTTATACAGGACCTATAGCCTATCTTTTATAGATTTTGAGCCTGACAACTATTCTCAAGTGGGAAGAAGCTTACTTTAGGGCATGTTAACTCTTTTAGAACATTAAAATTCCAATAAATATGCTGACATCACCAACCCCCAGTATCTAGAAATCCAGCATTATGTCCCAAAGTAGGTTTATCATCCTTTCTTCCCTAACCTTATGCTAACTTCACTGTGACTACTGTTGTATTTCCATTCATTATGCTTGCCATTTGTGTAACCCTACCATTTATGTTTGACTCTTCCCTCTACCTCAAGTCCCAAATCAAATCAATCTGAAAAATCCTCTTTAACATCTCATATAATTATGTAGAATTTCCTTCTCAAATCTCATCTCTGTTGTTACTACCACTACCCTAGAATGGGTCTTCATTACCTCTGATCTGGATGTTTGTAATGATCTTTTATCAATTCTCTCTATTTCTACTGTCTTCCCCCTCCAATTCCATTCTTTTCATCATTTCCAAAATAATCTTTCTTCAGTAGAAACCTATCTCTTTAGTTCAAATTCCTTAGGCTGGCATTCAAGGGCTTCAATATTGATATTGCCTTAACTTTTAAATTTTATGTCCCATTACTTCCTTCTTTAAACTCTTTGTTCCAGGGCAGCTAGGTGGATAAAGAACCAGCCCTGGAGTCAAAAGGACCTGTGTTCAAATCTGACCTCAGAACTTAATAATTACCTAGCTGTGTGACCTAGGGAAGTCACGTACCCCATTGCCTTACCAAAAAAACTCAAAACCCTCTTTGTTCCACCTCTAACCCTGAGAGAGTACTGACCTAACTTAATGCCTTTGTTCATACTCTTCCGTATGCCTAAAATGGTTTTCCTTTTCTCCTTTTCCTGCTGCCCATCCTTTAAATCCAATGCAAAAGCTTTCCCTTCATGCCCCTAATTGATAATAGCCTTTCACCTTCAAATTACATAGAATAGTTTTATACCAGAATTAAAGGATTTGAGTATTGGAGAAGACCTCATCAAACATTTAGCTTAACCCAAAAAGGATTGTTCAGATTTTGCTTGATCTAAGGAGGGGAAATCCATCATTTCTTTAAAAAGCTTCCTATTTTGATTTTACATTCGAATTATTAGAATGGTTCCCCTGACATCAAGTCTAAATTTGCCTGTACAACTTCTACCCATTGCAACTGGTTCAATCCTCTGGGACCAACAGAAAAAGTCTAATCCTTTCTTTATGTGTCAACCCTTAAAATACTTGAAGGCAGTTAATAATATCATCCCAAGTCTTATTTTTCTCTAGGCCAAACATATCTAGTTCCTTCAATATATCCTCATGTCACAGCCTTAAGGCCATTGACAAGCCCAGTTATCCTCTTTGGGACAATCTCCAGTTTGCCAGTATCTTTCTTACCTATGATACAAGGCTCCAGCTAAGATCTTATGAGTACAGAGTACAATGGAACAATCACTTCTTCATATCAGGAAGCAAGGCAACCCAAGATTGCATTTTTTGACTGGTATATAATTATACTAGTATATACTAAGTTTGCAGTACATTAAAATCTCTAGATTGTTTTCAAAACATCTTCTTCCTAATCACTGTTCATTCATCTTCTACTTATAAATTGATTTATTAGTTTAGGTCCAACAATCTAGCCTATCAAGAGCCTCTTGAATCCTAACTCTGTCATGCACTCTTTTAGCTATTCTTCCCAGCTCTTTTTTTAAAGCATTTCATCTATCCAAGTCATTGATAAAAATAAACAGAACAGTAGCAAACTCAGATCTTTGGAGTGCTCCACTGAAGACCTCCTGCCATGATGACATTAAATTGCAAACTTCTGCTCTTTGTTCAGAATCTACCTGATCTCATCTAATCCCCATCCCTCTATCTTTTCCAGAAGAAAAATAAGAGATTATTTATCAAAAATTTTGCTAAAATGTAGATAAATATACCTAACAGCATTCTCTTCCCCTACTAATTTAGTAATCCTGTCAAAGAAGGAAATGAGGTGAGCATGGTAGGACCTGCTTTTGATGAATTAAACCCTGCTCTTTGTATATCTCTAAGTCACAGGTGTGTTTGTGTCTGGAAGCTCCTTGACTGCAGGAATTTTGTCTTATCTAAACTTTTTATCACTTGTTCTACTAAATAAAATGCTTTTCTCACAGCATGCTCTTAACAATTATGTTGAAAGAGGTTTCTAGGGGATGCAAAGGCTAGAGAGAAAAAATAAATACTTAATTTAAAATTTTAACTTAAATTGTTATGTCAAATGGATATCTTTAAAAGTGGGCACTTTTGCTCCGAATGGATATAAAGGGTCACACAATAAACAAATCAGAGGAGCAAAGAAGAAATTACTTTTCAGATCTATGAATAGGGGAAGATTTTATGATGAAATAAAGGAAGAGAGAAACATACAAGATAAAATGGGCAATTTTTATGATATGAAATTCAAAAGGTTTTATACCAAGATATATAATGTCCAAATAATTGGAAGGGAAATAGATCATTAGAAGGAAAAACCTTTAGAACTAGATGCTCTGGGGCGGAGCCAAGAAGGCAACAACAGCAGATCATGTCTTAGGCGCTCTCTCATAAATCTTCGAAACTAAGGACTCTAACTAAATTTTTGAGAGACAGAACCCATAGAGGGACTAAGTGAGGCAGTTCTCCTACTCAAGGTAACCTGGAAAAGAGAAGAAAGGATCTGCTCCCTGGGGTTGGAGGGGCTGCCTGCCAGAGCAAAAGAACTTCAGCCTCCCGGAGGCAGCCCCAGGGCACTGGGAACCACGGCTCACAGCAGCGGGGGAGTTTCCTGATATATGCCACCCAGAGCACCAGGCACAACTTGGGAGAACAGCAGGGGGACCTCTGCCAGAAAGAGCACATGAAGCCCAGCCATCAGGGCACACAGCCAGCAATGTGGTCTTGCAACAGCCCAGATCCAGGAAACAGAAGCAGGCAGAGCCCATAAGCAGGAGCCCCCAGGACATGAGCCCATTGAACCTAGGGAGTGGAGTGGAGACAGAGAGACTGCAGAGCTTTGCCCCTGGAAGAGGACTCTGGGGCTCTGACCACGTTTAGATCCTGATCACAGTCTACGCCCCTCCATAGAGCAGCAAGCCCCCCACCCCCCACCCCCGCCACCTCAGTCCCATGGCAGAGGGGTGCTTATGGTCATTCACAGACCAGGAGGGAGAACAGAGCCTCACACACTGAGACCCTTGTGGGAGTGTCCCAAAAAGATCAGGAAGTACCCCCCAAACAGGCTTAGCCTGGGAAAATGAGCAAGCAGAGAAAAAAGAGGAACACCATTGAGAAATAAATTATCTGTGATCCCAAGAAGGATCAAAATACTCAGTCTGAAGATGAGGAAGCACAAGCTCCTGCATCTAAAGACTCCAAGAAAAACAGAAATTGGGCTCAGGCTATGACAGAACTCAAAAAAAGATTTTGAAAATCAAATGAGGAGTCAGAAGAAAAACTTGGAAAAGAAATGAGAGAGATGCAGGAAAAAGATGAAAATGAAGTCAGCAGCTTAGTCAAGGAAATCCAAAAAAATGCTGAAGAAAATAGCATGCTAAAAGCCAGCTTAGGTAAATGGATAAAACAGTTCAAAAAGTTATTGAGGGGAAGAATGCTTTAAAAAGCAAAATTGGCCAGATGGAAAAAGAAATAAGAAAACTCTCTGAGGAAAGCAAATCCTTCAGACAAAGAATAGAACTCAGGGAGACTGATGAATTTACAAGAAATCAGGACACAATACTTCAAAACCAAAAAAAATGAAAAATTAGAAGAAAATATGAAACATCTCATTGAATAAACAACTGATATAGAAAACAGATTTAGGAAAGATAATTTAAAAATTATTGGAACACCTGAAAGTCATGATCAGGAAAAGAGCCTTGACATCATTTTCAAAGAATTACTACAGGAAAATTGCCCTGTTATCCTAGAAGCAGAGGGCAGAATAGAAATGGAGAGAATTCACTGATCCCCCCTGAGAAAGCAATCCCAAAAAACTCACCCCAAGGAATATTATAGCCAAGTTCCAGAACTCCCAAGTCAAAGAGAAAATACTATAAGTAGCCAGAAGGACACAATTCAAATTATCGTGGAGCTGCAGTCAGGATCACACAGGACTTAGCAGCAACTACATTAAAAGCTCATAGGGCTTGGAATATAATATACCAGAAGGCAAAAGAGCTTAGAATGCAACTGAGAATCAACTACCCAGAAAAACTGAATGTCCTCTTCCAGGGAAAAGGATGGACTTTCAATGAACCAGGGGAATTTCAAATGTTTCTATTGGGATGGCCAGAGCTGAACAGAAGGTTTGATCTTCAAATATAGGACTCAGGTGAAGCATAGAGATTGGAGGAGAAGGGGAAAATATGAGGGACTTAATGATGATGAACTGCATGTATTCCTATATAGAAAAATGACACTGATAATACTCATATGAACCTTGTTAGTTAATAGAGCAGGTAGAAGGAGCTTTTATAGTTGAAGCACAGGAGAAAGCTGAATTTGAAGATAAAATATGATGTAAAAATGGAGTCAATAGAAAAAAGGGAAATGTAATGGGAAAAAGAAAAAGGAGAGGGGGAATAGGCCAAGATATTTCATATAATAAGATTTTTCTTTATTACAATGAGCTATTGCAATGATATGGAAGGAGGGAAGGCAAGGGGGAATGAGAGAATCTTTGCTCTCATAAGAGGTGGCTAGGAGCGGAAACAGTATATATATATATACACTCAATGAGATATAGGCAATCTGGAGTAAGGGGGGGGCCTGGGGGAAGGGGGGGAATGTGAGTGATGGAGGAGAGGATGGACCATGGGGGGAGAGTGGTCAGATATAACTCATTTTCTTTTTTACTTCTTGCAAGGGGCTGGGATTGAATGGCCTGTTTGGGACCATAGGGCCAGATAGATGCTGGGCCTAAGGGGTGGTAGGGGGCTTGGGGCCTCTTGGCACCAGGGCTAGGGATCCATCTGCTGTGCCACTCAGCGACCCTACAGCAGAGTCAGAGTGAAAGGAGAGAGAAAACATAGTACATGGTAGTGGAGAAATATGAAAGAAGGGAGTTGCAATCAGCAATGGCAAGGGTGGAAAAATATGGAAGTAACTTTTGCGATGGCCTTATCATAAAGAATGTGATCCACCCATGACAGAGTTGTTGGTGTTGGAACAAAGACTGAAGCACATTTTTTATTATTATTATTATTTTTGGGGGTGGTGCAGGGCAAATGGGGCTGGGTGACCTGCCTAGGGCCGCATAGCAGTGATCGTTGGGTGTCTGAGGCCAGATTTGGACCTGGGTGCTCCTGGCTCAAGGGCCATTGCTCTGTCTGCCACCCAGCCACTCCTTATTATTACTATTTTATTTTATTTTGTTTTTTATCTTTTTTTGGTTTTTGCAGGGCAGTGGGGTTGGGGTGGTTTGCATTTCACACGGCTGGGTGATTGCTGGGTGTATGGGGCTGGATATGGGCTTGGGTGCTCCTGGCTCCAGGACTGTTGCTCTGTCCATTGCGCCACCTGGCCATCCCTACAATTACTATCAATTTTTTTTAATTTTAATTTTTTTCTCTCCCCTTTACTTTATCACTCAACGAGTCTATATTTTTTGGGGGAGGGGTATTTTGTTTACTCTTAAACGAGAATATTTTATTAATGTTTAAAAAACATTATGTGTACAAAATGAGAATAAATATTAAATTAAAAAAGAACTAGATGCCCTGAGAGAAGTCTGATTTCCAAGATAAACAAAAAAACTGGTTGAAATTTACAAGATTAAGAGTCATTACCCAACTGACAAATAATGGGCAAAAGCACATAGTTTTCAAAGGAAGAAATGTGAGCTATCCAGAATTATGAAAGAAGATTTTAAATTACTAATAATTAGAGAAATACAAATTGAAACTACAATTGTGGTTCCACCACACACCTATCAGTCTGGCAAAAACAGCAAATGTTTAAGGAACAATTGGTTACAATTCTATATGTACTCTATGGAAAAATAGGGGAAGACAGAATTCTGCCTAACTCTTTCTATGGAACCAATATGGTGTTGATACCTAAACCTGGAAAAATTAAAACAGAGAAAGAAAATTATAGACCTATCTCACTGATAAATATAGATGCAAAAATCTTAAATAAAATCTTAGCAAAACAATTACAACAAGTTATCACTAGGACAATATATTTTGACCAAGTAGGAATCAACACAGGAATGCAGGGTTGGTTCAATATTAGGAACACTGTTGATATAATCAGTTATATCAGTAACAAACCTATCAGAAATTATTTGATCATATCAATAGATGGTGACAAAATACAGCACCCATCCCTACTAAAAACACTGGAGAGTGTAGGAATAAATGGACTCTTCCCTAGAATAATAAGCAGCATCTATCTGAAACCATCAACAAGCATTATATTTAATGGGGAGAGGCTAGAGGCATTCCAAATAAGATCAGGGGTGAAATAAGGGTGTCCATTATCACCACTACTATTCAATATCATATTAGAAATGTTAGCTTCAGCAATTAGAGAAGAAAAAGAAATTGAAGGAATTAGAATTGGGAAGGAAGAGACAAAACTCTCACTCTTTGCAGATTACATCATGTCATGGTATACCTAGAGAATCCCAAGAAATCATCCAAAAAAAAAAAACTACTGGAAACAATTAGCAATTTTAGCATAGTTGCAGGGTATAAAATAAACCCTCATAAATCCTCAACTTTTCTATATATATATATATATATGACTAGCAAGATACAGCAGGAAGAGCTAGAAAGAGAAAAGCCATTCAAAGTAACCTCAGATAATATAAAATACCTGGGAGTCTATTTGCCAAGGCAGACTCAGAAACTTTTTAAAAACAATTATAAAACACTTCTCACACAAATTAAATCAGATTTAAATAACTGGGCAAACATCAACTGCTCATGGATAGGTAGAGCTGATATAATAAAAATGACAATTCTACCAAAACTAAATTACCTGTTTAGTGCCCTACCAATCAAAATTCCAAAAAACTACTTTAATGAGTTAGAAAAACTTGTAAGTAAATTCATGCAGCGAAATAAAAAGTCAAGAATTTCCAGGGATTTAATGAAAAAAAGTGCAAAAGAAGGTGGCTTAGCCCTATCTGATCTAAAATCATATTTTAAAGAATCAGTCATCAAAACTGTGTGGCATTGGCTAAGAAATAGAGTGGTGGACCAGTGGAATAGACTAGGTGCAATAGCAGGAAATGATTATAGTAATCTGCTGTTTAATAAACTCAAAGAGTCCAGCTATTGGGATAAAAACTCTCTGTTCGACTAAAAACTGCTGGGAAACTTGGAAGTTAGTATGGAAGAAACTTAGATTAGACCAACACCTCATACCCTATACCAAGATAAGATCAAAATGGATACAGGATTTAGATATAAAAAACAATACTGTAAGAAAACTAGAAGATTAAGGACTAGTTTATCTGTCAGATCTATGGAAAGGGAAGCAGTTTATGACTAAGGAAGAGATAGAGAACATCACTAAAAACAAACTAAATGATTTTAATTACATTAAATTAAAAAGCTTTTAAACAGACAAAAACCATTGTAACTAAGATCAAAAGTAAACTGGGAAACAATCTTTACAACTAATGTTTCTGACAAAGGACTCATTTCTAAAATATATAGAGAACTGAGTCAAATTTTAAAAAAAAGTCATTCCCCAATTGATAAATGGCCAAAGGATATATACAAAGGCAATTTAAAGATGAGGAGATCAAAGCAATCCATAGTCATATGAAAAATTGCTCTAAATCATTACTTATTAGAGAAATTCAAATTAAAGCTTCTCTGAGGTACTACCTCACACCTCTCAGACTGGCCAATATGGCCAGAAAGGATAATAATCATTGTTGGAAGGGTTGTGGGAAGTCTGGGACACTATTACATTGATGGTGGAGCTGTGAACTCATCCAACCTTTCTGGAGAGCAATTTGGAACTATACCCAAAGGTCAACAAAAATGTGCATACCCTTTGATCCAGCATACCACTCCTTGGTCTATACCCTGAAGAGATGATGAAAAAGTAAAAACATCACTTGTACAAAAATATTCTTAGCAGCCCTGTTTGTGGTGGCAAAGAAATGGAAATCAAGTAAATGTCCTTCAGTTGGGGAATGG
Organism: Macrotis lagotis; assembly: GCF_037893015.1. Classification (NCBI taxonomy): domain Eukaryota; kingdom Metazoa; phylum Chordata; class Mammalia; order Peramelemorphia; family Peramelidae; genus Macrotis; species Macrotis lagotis. The sequence continues at coordinate 225,278,839 of NC_133659.1, read as the reverse complement.
TTTAGCAAACTGTGGTATATGTATGTCATGGAACACTATTGTTCTATTAGAAACCAGGAGGGATGGGGATTCAGGGAAGCCTGGAGTAATTTGCATGAACTGATGCTGAGTGAGATGAGCAGAACCAGAAAAACATTGTACACCCTAACAGCAACATGGGGGCGATGATCAACCTTGATGGACTCACTCATTCCATCAGTGCAACAATCAGGGACAATTTGGGGTTCTCTGGAATGGAGAATACCATCTGTATACAAAGAAACAACTGTGAAATTTGAACAAAGACCAAGGACTATTACCTTTAATTTAGAAAAATAAAACTGATATTTTATTGTCTGATCTTGCTATCTCTTTTACTTTTTCTTCCTTAAGGATATGATTTCTCTCATCACATCCAATTTGGATCATTCTATACCACGGAAATTGCCTTCTGTGGGGGGTGGGGAGAGGAAAGTAAGATCAGGGGAAAAACTGTAAAACTCAAAATAAATAAAATCTGTATTAAAAAATAAATAATAAAAGGTACTTAAAAACAGCAAATGTTAGAGGGGCTATAGTAAAACAGGTATACTTGTGCAATCTGTATCAAATTGGGGATTGGTTTAATGATTCTAGAAAGCAATTGAAACTGTCCAGAAAGTTGCCAAATTCTGTAAATCTAGCTTTATGCTAGGCCCATATGAAAAGGAAGGAGGAGGAAGAAGAGAGGAGGAGGAGGAGAAGGAGGTGAATATGAAAAAATTATACATATATATAGATAGATAGATATTTACACATAGATATATAAATATTTTTTTGCAGTAGTCAAAAATTCAAACTAAAGGGCTGTCCTACTATTGGAAAATGGCTAAATAAAATTGTGATAAATCAATGGAATGGAATATGATTGTGCCAGAGGATATGATAAAATGGACAATTTCCAAAGAAGTTGAGAAGACATCTGTGAAGTGATACAGATTGAAGTAAGAAAAATGATGAGAACAATGATAAAATTATAGAGAGAAACAATTTTGCAAGATGTTAAAACTCTGGTCAGAAAAATAATAATAAATCATGAGTCCAGAATATTAAAGATGAAACACATTATTCACAACCTGACAGAGAGGTGAGTTAACTTGTTTTGCTGAATTATGTACATATGTATTGAGGGATGTGTTTTGGGGAGGATTAATTTGCTTAATTGGAATGAGAGTTGAGAGGACAAATTAATTTTAAAAAAACAGTGCTTGAAAAACTAAAAAAAGTAAAAAATAAAAAGTGAGCATATTATTCAAAGTTATTTCAATCATAGAAATGTATATTAGAATTAGGAGGGTTCCCAGGAATCACCTGATGCAAAACATTACCCTAAACAAAAATTGATGGCCTTCAAATGGCCACTGATGGCCTTTTCAACTCTAAATACATCTTATGAATTCCTTCAACTGTATCGCAACAAGTGATCATATACTGTCTTGTTTTTATACTTTCAGTTATATGAACCTTGCTATTCCCACCAAAAAAAGACATCCCCTTCCAATTTTGCACCAATACTCTGACATATAGAATAGGCATAACATATTGATTATAGTCAGTAGCTAGACTTGCAGAATAACCTTGGAGTCAGAAAGACCTAGGTTTAGATCTACTAGCTTTGTGACCATGACTTAAGCTCTTTTTGCTGCCCAGTAACTCTTTCGGCTAAGTGGCACAGTGGACAGAGCACAAGCCTTGGAGTCAGGAGTATCTGAGTTCAAATCCAGCCTCAGACACTTAATAATTACCTAGCTGTGTGGCTTTGGGCAAACCACTTAACCCCGTTTACCTTGCAAAAAAAAAAAAAAATAAAAGAATCTAAGTTAGGGGGCAGCTAGGTGGAGCAATGGATAGAGCACTGGCCCTGAAGTCTTGAAGACCTGAGTTCAAATCTAATCTCAGATATTTGATACTTACCAGTTGTGTGACCTTGGGCAAGTTATTCAACTCCCACCCCCCAAAAGGGACTAAGTTATAGATGAGTTGCACATTTACCTTTTTGAGAGAAATTCCATACTTGGACTTTAAACAGAGATAAAATTGAATGCTGACTCAAAAAAGTAGATAGAAAGCTATTTGGTGTAAATGTGTAAATCGTGTCTTTCTATAACTTCATTGATCCTAGCATCTTCCTCTTTAACGTAGCATAATTATTCCTTTAGATTAGATTAGCTAACTCACTAGTAGGATTTGTCTTCTTAGTGCACTAATACCAACACATTCCTTCATTAATTCTACTTTTTTTTTTTGGTTTTTGCAAGGCAAACGGGGTTAAGTGGCTTGCCCAAGGCCACACAGCTAGGTAATTATTAAGTGTCTGAGACTGGATTTGAACCCAGGTACTCCTGACTCCAGGGCTGGTGCTTTATCCACTACGCCACCTAGCTGCCCCAATTCTACTTTTTTGTGACAGAGTAATTAATATTAAACTACAAAATAAAATGAGTTACATTTGATAATGATGTTATTTATCTATTTTTCAAGAAGGCTAATTTTTGAATTGTCTGTCTAGAAGTATCAATGAATTTGCCTTGGTTTCTTCACCCTTTCACTTAGTTTATCTGGTGACCAATGGCAAAAATGTATGTAATTGTTTAGGGTATAGGCTATAGACCTTTGTGCCTTTAAAAGAGAATTCAAGGGCTGGCTAGGTGGCGTAGTAGATAACAGCACCGGCCCTTGGAGTCAGGAGTACCTGAGTTCAAATCCAATCTCAGACACTTAATAATTACCTAGCTGTGTGGCCTTGGGCACACAGCTTAACCCCGTTTGCCTTGCAAAAATAAAAATAAGAAAGAAAATTCAGTGGTTTTTGCAGAAGTCAAACCTGCAGGCTTAATCTAATTAGTTCTATTGATTTATGAGATAATTCTTGTTTCAGTCATATTCAACTCTTTATAATCCCATTTTTAGGAGTTTTCTTGGCAAAGATAAGCCCTCTCCAGTTCATTTTTTCAGATGAGGAAAATGAGGCAAACAGAGCTAAGTAGCTTGTCAAGGATCACATGGCTAGTAAATATCTGAGACCAGATTTGTATTCGGGAAGATGACTCTTCCTAATTCTAGGATTGGTATTTTAACCACTTCGTCACCTAGCAAGATTACCCATCCTCAAGAGGAAAATCATAGTTATTTAACATCCTTAGTATAAATGGTTCTATACCAAGTGGTCAGCAATACAACTCTTATTTTTAATAAATAACTTAACAAAAGAGGTTGGAGGACTTCTACTGTACTTGTCAAATAAAACAATGATGAACCTAGGGACAGATCATTCAGGACAAGCAATCTCAAGAGTTCATACAAATCCAAAGTTGGAAGGGACCTTGGAGGTCATCTAGTCTCACCTCCTACTCAAAGCAGGAATCCCCTCTGCAATATCCCTGACATATAATCATTCAGCCTTTGCTTGAATGTTTTTAGTGACAGAAAAGTCATTAGCAGTGAAATCTCTAGGCAGTCCAGTGATTGGCAAATCCTACAGCTTTTGCTACTAAGGCAACCCAGCAAATGGAATATCCTGGGGCTGTTGCTGTTCCATGAGCTTAGGCAATTCATTTAACCATACAAATGTGACTGAGGCAAACAGATCAAGCTGTCCCCTATGGGTCACATCAAGGGGCAGTGGGGTTCAGATTCTTAAGTCTCAGTAGCCAGAGTAGAAAACATTGAGATATCCAAGAAGCAAGGGAGACAGGAAGCATCCTACTTACTGGCTGTCATCAGCAGAGCAGTTCCCAAGTATTGCTACTCTATTCAGTTTGTATTCCCAAAAGTTAATAAAAACCCATTCAATCTTGCTCTTGAGTCCAGATGATGCTGAATCATTGACTAGCTGCAGGTAAATATATCCCTTCCCAACCCCCACTTTCCATTCTCTCATTGCTAACCATCTCAACCCTATCTTTCAAATGTCCCACTTCACTTCTTCCCATCTCCTTTCCATGGGTTCCTCTGAAATTCCTATTCCATAATAAATAAACTTTCTTCCACTGTAAACCTCTTCTCCTTATGTTCTTTCCATCTTTTTTGCACTGTGAGAGCTGACTTCCCTTGTATGAAACTAAATCCCTGGACATTCTTTTTCATTATACCTTCTATTATGGGCCCTCATAGACTGATCCTAGGGAGGGGAGAATACTGCCTGCCTTCCCATTTCTACCTTCAAACTCTCCCAATGTCATCATCACTCAGGAGACTTCCTCCTTTAAGATTCTCTTTATCAAAATTTATTAGTGAATCCAGATCCTGATGGCTGTTATGATCATCTCCTTGATGCTCTCTCCTTTCTTAGTTTTCAAGACACTGCTCTTTCTCAGTTCTCTATCCATTTTGATCACTCCTCAGTCTCCTTTACTGGTACATTATATGTATTGTTCTCCTTCATTGTGTTTATAATCCATGGCTCATATATTCTTTTACTTGGTGACCTCATCAGCTCTTCTAAGTTTACTTTATCATCTCCATGCAGATTGACATAGCTTGACAAATCCAGACCTAACTTCTCTTCTGAGCTCCATTCCTAAATCATCAACTACCATAGATATTTTCTAACTGGTTTTCACTGAGACAACTCAAATTTAACAAAGTTAAAATCAAGCTCATTGTCTTTCATACTACCCTCATATGCCTTCTAAACCTCCCTATCTCTGTTGGGGACACCATCTTCCATCTACCTACATTCCCAGCCTCTATGATCCTCCCAACATATCAATTTAGTTGTCAACACTTGCTGGTTCTGCCTCCATATATCTGGCATCTATCCCCTGCTTTCAGTTTACCAACATAATTCAAGTCTTCAGAACTTCCTTTCTAGATTTGACCTCTTTACCTTCAGCATGTTTCCCTCTCCAAACCATCATCTCAATAGTGACCAAAGTGAAAAAAATAATAATAACTAATATTTATATAGTATTTACCATGCAAAGTCAAGTGATCTCCCATTTTTATTTCATTAGTTCCTCACAATAACCCTGAGAAGTAGTACTATTATTTTCTCCATTTTACAAATGAGGAAACAGAGGCAAAGAGTCATATCTTGCCCAGAGTCATTCAACTACTAAGTGTCTGAGGTGGGATATGAACTCAGGTTTTTCTGTCTCCAGATTTGGTATTTTACCCATTAAACCATCTAGTGCATGTCTGAACATGTCATCCTCCTACACAATAAATCCCAGTAGTTCTCTATTATGTTTTAGATCAGATAGAAACTCCTTTGTTTGGCACTTTAAGTTCTTCTGGCCTCAGTCTATCTCTCCAGTCTTATTCCACAAAATATCTTTTTACCAACTCCATAATTAAGCTTAACTGGCTTTTTTGGGAGGGGGTCTCTTCTCCATGCCTGAAATACATCCCCTAAGTTACAGAATCTGATGCTGAGTGAAGGGAGCAGAACCAACAGAACATTCTACACATTAACAACAATGTTGTGAGTTGATCAATCTTGGTGAATACAGCTCCCCTCAAGCAGTTCAGAGACCTAGGACAACCCTATTAGATCAGCTAAGGACAATGCTATCCCCTTTCAGAGGAAGAAAAACAAAACAAACATATAAATAAATAAATGAATAAATAAATAAATAACCCTTCATTCACTTTTTAAAATATTTCTCTTATTATTTCATATCCCATGGTATTCTTCCTTTTCCCTTAATTCTAATTCCCCATACTGAAAATGACTAATTTGTAAACATGTTTAATAAAATGTATATATACAATATTCATCTTGAGGAGAAAGGGGAGGAAGGGATGGTGGAAGGAAATTATGTAACCTAAAAATATGCATATACATATGGATGAACGTTGAGAAACATTCATAACATGTATTTGGAAAAATAAAATATCAATTAAAAATAAATATATTTGCAATATATAAAAAATTAGATTCCCTCCTCACTGCTGCCTCTTAGAATCCTTGGTGTCCATCAGGATTCAACTCAATCATTGTTATATTCATGAAATCTTTTCTGACTCTCAGCTATTAGTGCTTTCCCTCACAACAACAACAAAGATCTTGTATCTATTTGGTATATGACAATAAACATACAAGTTGTCTTCAGGAATAGAACATAAACTCCCTGAGGTCAAAAATCTATTTCTTTTTTACATTCTGGTCCAGGCACCTGCACAGAAGAGACCCTTAATAAATGCTTGTGGTTTGACCCATTGAGCAGGGGCACCAGGATAAACTCTAGGCTTCTTCTACTTGCTGGCTAATTTGACTGTTTTGTAAATGTTTTATAAAAATATTCCTTTCAGGAATTGACATTTACCATAATGCTAAGATGAAGCTCTGAATCATGTAGGTCTCCTGTACTCATTGTTTGACCTTGTATAATTTCCATCTTCTATTAACTTCCAATTTCTTTGTTGTTGGAGGTATTTGGTGGTGCAACGGATAGAGCTCTGGGCCTGAAGTCAGTCAGGAAAACTCAAATTCAAATCTGACCTCAGATATTTCCTAGCTGGCTCAGTTTCCTCAACAATAAAACAGGGATAATAATAGCAACTAACTCCTGAGGTGATTGTAAGATTAAATAAGTCTATCAGGCCACATGATAGATGATATAACCAGTATTCAAAAGGATGGCCAGGGATGCAGTTTGGTGGTCCCTGGGTGCCATAGTGAATAAATTAATGATCAGTATATTATGGGTTCAAATTTTGCCTCAGACACTTACTAGAATTTGGAATGCAAATTTTTTAAAAATTATTTTAAAAATTTTTTTCATGCAATTGGGAAAAAATAAAATATTATTAAGGAAAAAAATTAATGCTTACTGATTAATTCCCAAAGCTATGACTCTAAATCCTATATTCTTTACAATTAACTATGATGCCTCTTGAGGTATTTTGTTGCTTTCTTATTTGTATCTAAAGCACTTAGCCTAGTATATAGTAAGTTATGAATAAATGCACTCTCTCTATCTAGGTTGGAAGTACTAGAGATTCAAAACAGGCAAACCTAGGTTGAAGAGACCAGAGTTCTGCCTCCAATGTGCTGAATTTAGAAATGCTGGCAACAATTGTAGCCCTTCTGTAATGTAGAAACAAAGGAACTTGACACCTGGTTTGCAAGAAAAATTAATTAGAACAGAAATCTACCTCCCATAAAGAAGTGTTTGGTATTTATGGGAGGACAAGAATAACACAAAAGAACAGAATGGATGGGTTGTGATTTGCATTACTGGTAGAAGCATCATAGCTCCATCAGAGCAGGAAGCTACCAAATAGAGAGCTGAGATAAACTCTTCTCCCCAGACCATATGGTGGCCTCACACTAATAAATATTCTGGAGTCTGTTACCTCCACAAAAGGTGAATGTGCCTCCTCAACCCTATCAACTGAAAACATTCTCTATTCTGCTTTCCTGGAACATGATTTTTAATAAATTTGCTCAACACTCAGAAATTTCTAGTCATAGCTCTGTTTCATAGCTTTGCATAAATGGTGATTCATGATGAAACCTCTTTTTTTCTTGAGAACTTATTGGTCCTATTATTTCTTTTCTTTGGGGGGAGGGTAATATGAAATTAAATTAAAGTTTGTAAATTTAACAATTGTTTGGTCTTCAATTATAAAAGCACTGAGAAAAAATTGTATATGGTTCAGTTTAGACTGCATTTTCCCCTCCCCATTCCTTTCCCCCATTCCCCTTACCTACCCAATGGGTTGTATAACCAAAGAACAGTCAAAGAGAATTTAGAGGAAATACTCTCCTTTGTCTAAAAAGGCTGATGAGTTCCATGCTCTGTTTCAACACAACTAGATGGTTCCTCTTTGTGGGAACACAAATTAAATCCAATTATTAGCACCTTCCAAGCTGCCTGCAACTCTATCGTGAGGACCTTTGATAATTATAGTTTTAGCAGTACAGAGCAGTTTAATAATGGCAGCTAAGCCAGACTGCATTGATTTTTTGTTTTGTTTTAAGTGCAGTTAATCTTATAGTTAATTTATTTAAATTGATAGGTCAGAGAGGAATTACACCTCTATTTTTCTATTTCTATTGAGTAACAGATTCCCCCCCACACACACTGTGTAAGATATGCACTGCAAAAGGGTTGGATTAAAGTCCTGAGTATATCCTTAGAATTGCTGGCTTTAACACCTCACAATTTTTTCAATTCATTACTGCTACTTTAGCAAAAAAAAAAAAGTATGGATTTTATGTTGTAACAGCTCCTAATGTGGTAGGCATGCATAGATCTGTCTTAGCCTGTTAGAGTAAATCTTTCCCTATAGAAAAGTGATCTCCTAAAGCAAGAAAAGAGGAGAGAGAATTCAGAGGTTGAAAGCAGCCTGGCAAGCAGAAGCCTGGGTTCATTGTAAATTACAACAGGTAGAAGTTTATTAATAGACTTAGAAGCATTAGAAATGTTCATTGATGAGGTATCTGCTTTTCGCAAAGTAGCTCTTGATGGACTAGTGGCCCTTCAAATGATAATAAGCATGTACCCAGTACTGTGTCTTGAAATACAAAGAAAGGTAAATACACAGTTACTGCCTTCTAATAACTCAAATTGAGAAATGATATAAAGAGATGATTTTTTAAAAAAAAGTTCTATGTATGAGAGACATGGGAGGGGCAGAGCCAAGATGGCAGAATGAGGGTAAGAATTCCCAGAAACTCATCCCCAAAAAGCTCCAAAAGCTGTAAAATTATGACTCCAGTCACAATTTAGAAACAGAAACTATGAGTGATACAATTTCCCAGCACAAGACAACTCAGATAATCCACAGGAAAGGTCTGTTCCATTGGGACCAGGGGTTGGAAAGAGCCACAGCACAGCCAGGCCACAGCCAAGCTGTGCAGGAGTAAACCAGCTCCAGACTTCTAGGAATAGCCCTCAAGGCGCCAAGGTCCCTGACAATGGGGCAGTTTCCAGACTTTCCAGACTCTTGGCCCAGGGATCACTGGGGAAGACTTCAAGAGGTGGTGAGAGAACTCTAGTGTACCAGAGTAAGTGCAGAGCCTGAACCAACCCTGGCCTTGGAGCAGCCCTGTGGCAGGAACCTATGGGGCCACCCAGCAGCCACTTCTAGAGCATTCAACCCACAAAAAGTAAGGGGTGGGGAGAGACCACAGAGGTCTCTCTGCTATCCCTGGGATAGGACTCTGCTTCTTTGTCCACACTCAGATCCAGGTCAGTCTGGGTCCCCATACCACCATAAAGAAGCAGGGATCCTCCTCACACTTCAGAACAGAGGGGAGGGATTAAGGTCATCTACAGACCAGAACACTGACCAGGAGAGCAGTCAGAAACTCTCATAAGACCTTGAAGGAATTAAGGAATTAATGTTTTAAAAAAAACTAAAGCTTTGGAAGTACACTGAGGAAATGAGTAAATAATAGAAAAAGAAAAATCTGACCATAGAAAATTACTTTGGTCCTATAGAGAATCAAAATACACACTCAGAAGATGACAAAGTCAAAGCTTCTGTATCTAAAGCCTCCAAGAAAAATAGGAAATGGACTCAGGCTATGGAAGAGCTCAAAAAAAAAAAAGACTTTGAAAAGAAAGTAAGGGAGGTAGAGGAAAAATTGGGAAGAGAAATGACAGCAATTCTGGTGAATCATGAAAAACAAGTCAGCAGCTTGGTGAAGGACATACCAAAAAAATGCTTAGGAAAATAACATGTTAAAAACAGGGGCAGCTAGTTGGTGCAGTGGATAGAGTACCTGGAATCAGGAGTACCTGAGTTCAAATCCAGTTTCAGACACTTAATAATTGCCTAGCTGTGTGACCTTGGGCAAGTCACTTAACCCCACTGCCTTAAATAAATAAAAAAAATTAGGTCAGGAAAAAGCAACCCAAAAGGCAAATGAGGGGGAATACCTTAAGAAGAATTGGCCAGTTGGAAAAGGAGACAAAACAGTTCTCTGAAAAAAATAACTCTTTCAAATGCAGAATGGAGCTAAAGAAAGCTGATGATTTTTGCAAGAAATCAGAAAACAATAAAACAGACCCAAAAGAATGAAAAACTAGAAGAAAATGTGAAATATTTCATTGGGAAAAACAACTAACCTGGAAAACAGATCCAGAAGAGATAATTTAAAAATTATTGGGCTACCTGAAAGACATGACCAAGAAAGGAGCCTGGATTTCATTTTCTAAGAAATAATCCAGCAAAATCACCCTGAGATACTAGAAGTAGAAGATAAAATAGAAATTGAGGGAATCTACCAATCACCTCCTGAAAGAGATTCCCTCCCCAAAAAAATTCCAGGAATATTATAGCCAAATCCCCAAACTCCCAAGTTCAAAAGAAAATACTTCAAGCTGCCAGAAAGAAACAATTGAACTACCATGGTGCTACAGTCAGGATTACACAGGATTTGGCAGAGTCTATGTTAAATGCTCTAAGAGCTTGGAATATGATATTCCAGAAGGTAAAGGAGTTTGGTTTACAACCCAAAATCAACTACCCAGCAAAACTGAACATCCTCTTTCAGGGGAAAGGATGGACTTTTACTGAAACAGAGAACTTTCAAACTTTCCTGTTAAAACAACCAGAGCTGAACAGAAAGTTTGATCTCCAAGTACAGAACTCAGGTGAAGCATAGAGAAGGTGGATGGGAAGGACTAATTATGGGAAATTTAATGATGTTCACCTGCATGGGAGGATGATACTGATAACACATATGAACCTTCTCATTTATAAGAGCAGTTTGAAGAAATATATATATATATATATATGCAAGGCACAGGAGAGAGTTTAATATAATGGTATAGATAGTATAAAAATGGAGTCAATGGGCAATAAAGGAAAGTACTGGGAGAAAGGGAAAGGAGAGGTAGAATAGGTTAAGATATTTCACATAAAAGAGTCAAGAAAAAGCTTTTGTAATGGAGTGAAAGAGGGGAAGGCAAGGGAGGGATGAGTGAGCTATCTTTCTCATTAGAAATGGCTCAGTGAAGAAATAACATATACATTCAATAGTATATAGAAATCCAGCTTATCCTAGGAAAAAATGAGAGGAAAAAGATGGGATAAGGGGGATGGGGGAGAAGGGGAGTAGGTGATAGAAGAGAGGGAAGATCGTGGGAGAGGGTAGTCAGATATAACACACTTCTGAGGAGGGACTGGATGAAAGGAGAGAGAGAATAGAATAAATGAGAGGGGTAGAGGAATAGAATGGAGAGTAATACAACTAGTAATAGCATCTGTGGGAAAAGATATTGAAGCAACTTCTGTAATGAACTTATGATAAAGAAGGAAATTCATCCCAGAGACAGACCCGATGGAATCTGAACACAGACCGACGTACACTTTTTTTCCCTTTGTTTCATTTCTCTTGAGGTTTCTCTATCTTTTTGGGGGAGGGGGGTTTATGTTTACTTTCCAATAAGATTATTGTAATAATATGAAAAAAATAAGAATAATTTTTAAATAGCTCTATGTACATGTAAGACATATATAGAGTAGGTGAAAAGTAGCTTCAGAGGCAGTGACTAGAATAAATGGAGAAAAAGTGATATATATTAGATAAATTGTGAAAGTAGAAACTACAGTTTCTAGCAAAAGGTTAAATAAATATGGAGAATGTGTGAGAGGGGGGAGTCCAGAATGACACTAATGTTTCCAATACAGCTTAGTAGAAGGATGGTGGTAAATTTGATAATAAAAGGGAAGTTTGGATTAAGGAAGGTTTGGTGGGGAAATAATGAGTTCCTTTTTTTGAACATGTTAAATTGGAGATGCCCACTCAGCAACCAGTTTAAGATATCTAAAAATCAGTTAGTTGCAAGGTTCCAGAGAAATTGGAATTGGATAAATAGATCTGGGAATTATCTTCATAGAAATAATCACTTGATCTGAGCTAAATGAACTAATATAATTACTAAGTGGAACAATATTGAGAGAAAAGAAATCAGACCAAAACCTGGATGAATATCCAGTGAATGGCCTAGGAGAGGCCAGACAGATAGGAGAAGAAATAGGAGTGTCACAAAACCAAGAGAGAGCTTTTTGAAGAAGAAATTGAACAATAGGGTCAAAGGCTGCAGAGAAGTCAAGAAGGATGAGAATTGGGAAAAATACATTAGATTTGGCAATTACATTATTATTAACTTTGGAGGGAGCAGTTTCAGTTAAATGTCAGATTATGGAGGATTTAAGATCAAGTGAATGAAACACGATTCCAGAGAATCCATAATGAAACATGTTACCTACCTTCTGACAAAGAAGTGATGGACTGAGGGGCTGAATGAGACATATAAGGTTTTAGACATTAAAAGTTCATGAATTTATTTTACTTTACTATGTATGTTTGTTACAAAGATGTTACCCCCTTAAATAATCATATGAAAATAGGAATATCATAGGAAAAGGTATTTTTGTTCATTAAAATAATATTTTTTTGTTTGTGAGAGAAGACAAGGATCTGAACTAGGATGGTGGCCACATGAATGAAGAAAAGAAGATAGATGTATAGGATGGAAGAGAAGAAAATTGAGGTTAACTCCAAGGTTTTGAACATAGGGCCAGGGTGTATGGTAGTATTCTCAAAAGAAATAGGGCAGTTAGAAAGGTGGGGAAGGTTTGGAAAGGATGAAAATGAGTTTTGAACATGCTAAATTTGAGATGCATAAAGGATACCCAGAAGAAAGTTCTAATAGGCAGCTGTAACAAGGGACCAGAGATCAGGAGAGACTAAAGCAATATATGCATTTTTTATTGATTAACTGAATCATTGCAGCCATGGGAACTAATGATGAGAGAGAAAGAGAGGGGAAGAGAGAGAAGACAAAGTATATGTTGAAAAAGAAAGTGCAGGGAGAGAAAAGATGCCCAGGAATAGAACTTGCAAACTTTCTCATTCAAAGGGTAGGACATGATGATAAGGAGATTAAGAAGTAGCAGCTGGACAAGTAAAAGAACCATGAGAATGAGAATGAGAAGTTATTCTAGAGGGGAATAAATAATTTGAACCACTTGATCTATAGAAGAAGGCATGGTTGAGAAGATCTATATAAGTAAAATTTCTGTGCCCCCAAGAACCACCCCCCAAATTGCAGTCTCCAGATGTCAATCCCAGAAATCCTGGATCGTGAGGACCTCTTATTTTACAAGATTCTAAAAGCACCCTAGGGACTACTTGGAAAGTCAATATACCTGTAAATGTTCAAGCTCCATCAGGGCTTTATCTCTATTTATCGCCCCATACATCTGGCCTATGGCCCTCAGTCTCTCATCTCCCTACCTCAGAGTCTTACAATATTCCAGTTAGCAGTGGCCCATTCCTCCTGGTGGCTGGCAGATGAGCTTTGATCTGGAGAGCTTTTGCCATTGGGCCCCCTAAGGTGAGGGGTTTTCTCTCTCCCGGCAGGTCCATGCGTGGGCTGTGAGAAGGAGAAAGGAAGTCATTATGTGCATACACAGAAACTCGGCTTCTACTTTGTGACTTTGGCAGCCTCAATTATACTCTCTGCATGCTCTCTACTGCCTGAGTTTTTTCCCTAATGTGGTAACTGAAACGAAGTCTTTGTCAAAGGAGGGAGGAAACTAATCTTAAAAAAGAATGAAAAAGTTCCAACGAAGACCTAGAAACAGAATCTGTTCCTCCAGCTTCAGGTTTGACACAAGCTGGACTTTATCTTCTTGTTTCAAATGTCATCTGGATAGAAAGTAGTTTCTAGCTTTCTCATAAGAAATATCTCAGAATCCAATTTTCAGGATCCCATCCAGACCACAGGAACTGGGACAGTTTAAAGACAAAGAGTTCTGAGCTTGGATTCAACTTATTAGCTGTGTGACCTTAGGCAAGATGCTTCACTCTCTGGAGATCAGTTTCCTTATTTGTAAAATAGGTGGAAGGGTGGACTAAACATCCTTTGAGGCCAGAGATGCTGGTAAATATTTAACAACTGGCTTTCTGAAGAAAAAAAACTGGATAAGATATGCTTTTAACATTTAATTTGCATTAATAATATTTTCTCCAACATGTTCTCAAGTCAAGACAATTAGAAAAACAATAAATTAAGCCCTGGTTTTCCAAATTAAGCCCATTATTTGCCAAATTACACACACACACACACACACACACACACACACACACACATACATATATATATATATACACATATATATGTTCACACTGAATATATAATAATTGCCTCTCCTGAGCTACTTCAGGTTGGTTCCAGTACACTCCATTGTCCCTTCCAGCTATAACATTTCAATATTCTGTAATTGAAAAATCCACACTGATCATGGAGGGTTGAGAAAGGAAGGGGAAAGCCAATCTGTGGCCAAGTGATGGTAATTGTCTACCTGTTCTTCTCTGGTGTTATAAACAAAACAAAGAATTGGGTAGCTCCCCTTTAATAGGTCCTTCTCTTTTTTTGGCTCCAGTGTTCTAGCCATTAATGCTCTATGCCAGGCACAAAGAAACAGAGTCACATAAAGTGTAGCACTTAAAATGGTAGGCCAGTATAATAGATTGAGCATTGAATCTGGAATCAGGGATACCTAGGTTTGAATCTTATCTCCGACACTTTCTAGTTGTATGGTTCCCTTCCTTTGACTTACTGCATCCTATTTTAAAAGAAAAAACAAACACATACTCACTCAGGTCAGCCATGTTTTCATTCCTCTCCAGGTTCCAGTCCTAATTCTCTGAATTATCTCTGCCAGGATTCCATGGGTACCTTTTATCAGTTTCCTTTTAAGTGTTGCCTTCCCCAATCAAAATATAAATTCCTAGGAAGCTTGATTGGAGGCAGTGAAAGAAGAATATTGGGAGTGGGGAGGAGGTTAAAAAAAAAAGAAACAGAATTCATTATCAAAAAGAAGAGGTACTTTGGGAACTTCTGTGACCATTCAAGACAAAACAGAATGCTAGGTAACAAAGGAAGAATTTTCTTCTCTAACACGCCACAAAAGTTTCCTGACTATGTAACCTCATTCCTTCCCTGGAATTCTCACACTAAAAGTCCACCCTGTGCTTTTAACCCCTTCCTTTGACTTACTGCATCCTCACAGAATCTCTATTTTAAGAGAAAAAACAAACACACTCAGGTCAGCCATGTTTTCAGTCCTCTCCAGGTTCCAGTCCTTAAATGTCTGAATTATCTCTGCCAGGATTCCATGGGTACCTTTTATCAGTTTCCTTTTATGTGTTGCCTTCCCCAATCAAAATATAAATTCCTTGAGGGCACTTAAAATTGTTCCTGAAACATAGTTAGAGCTTAATAAATGGTTGTCTACTTAACTTGAAATGGCTGAAGGTGTCAAATCCAAGACTTTATTACTGAAAGAGTTGTACTTGTAAACTGGAAACTTAGGCCTCTCAGAAAGAGACAAAGAAGGAGGAAAATATGAAAGGTGAAAATGGAAATGAGAAAGGATGAGTTACTCTAATCATGCTTATTTTTCTAGTTATTGTAGAGGTAACAATAAACCAAAGGACTTTCAACTATGCACCTGGTTCTCACAAAGAAGAAGCTGATTACTAGGGTGAAAATTATAGGAACCTTGTGAGGAAGTGACCATTCATCCTAGAATCTATAAAATAAACGAAAGATAGGCAGAGTCTCATATGCTCCCTAGATTTGGGGTGAATAGGCTTCAAGAGATGCAAAGAAAAGATTACAGTTGGACTACATTTTACAGGCAAAATTGCCTCCAAAGGTATGGAAAGCATTAAAAATGAAATTCTAAATACACAAATAGAAAATATTCTAATGAGAAGGAAATGGAGTAGTCAATAAACATTAATGTAGCTAACTTCAATCCTAAAAGTCATACAGAAAAGATGAAAGCAATGTGAGGAAATGAATGATAAATACAAAAGGGTGTCATGGTCCTATAAAAGTAGTATTAGCATCACTAAAATTCACAACTAACTGAAACTAGAGGGAAAAAAACAAAAGGTCAATAAAAGAGTAAGGAGCATTATATTTAGGAAAAGAACAGAATTGAAAAAGTGAGACACTTTAGTCTCTGCTCACATGTGAACCCCTAGAAAACAACTTTAGATTCAAGGTACTCTGTAGGCTAGAATACATATAAAATATTTCATAAGTCCCCATTAATGTGTTTACATTTACAAGTCTAACCACATGACACCCTAATTCAAAACAAAAGATATTTAATCAACCAACATAGTAAAGAAAATGACAAAACTTATTTTCCCCTTATATAAATTTCCCACACACACAGAGGTATACAAATTACCACAATACAAGTGAGGAAGAGTACACATATTGAAATCATGCATGACTAGGAAACATATAAAAGGATATGGTGGAGAAAAGATGCAGCCAAGGCAATTTATCTCCCAATCTTGTAACCCCACCAATGTCCTCTAATGGTATCTTCACATTGTTCTCTATTAGCATCCCTACTGAGTTATATCCTGGATTCTCTGCTAAACTGCCATCTGCTAATCTTTAGTTATGATGATCCCATCATCTACATAGAGAAAGGTATCTAATAGCTCTTTAGCTTATAGTTCCTAGGGTCATATATCCCTCTTTTATAATGTAGAACTCAGTTCACTATAATTGACAAACTTATTCAAGAACTAGGTAAGTTTTGAAATACTCTTTTCTTACTACCACTGAGATGTTTTCGTTCTTAATTATGTTCTGAAATTCCTTTTATTTCTAATCAAACCCCTGGTTTGCTAGTTCCATTGCCGCTCAAACAAGTCAGACTATTCCTTTTAGCAAAATAGCAATGACTGGGATTAGGAGGGAAGCAACGTGATACTCAATCAACAACATAATGGCAAAAAGTGTCAAATAAAGACCTGTTATGTTAATTCAGGATCATGTCACCTCTTCCAGAATTGTAGAGCATTATCCTTAAGGAGTCTAGATCTATTGATCAATATAGAATATGCAAGAAAACCACAGAATCTCTATAATACATCACAGTAAGTTACTAAAATGAATACCTAACAAATAACTAGTAAAACATAACCCTGGTTTAAGGTTAGAATTAATTTAAGGGTTATATCAGAAGCTCAGTATATTTCATAAACTAGCATATAACAAATTTCTATCCTATAAATGAAGACCTCAGAAATAGCCTTGAGAATTTGAACTGGACCATTATCAAAACTGTTGCCCATAGATGCCCTGATAAAAATTGATCCATAATAAATTTAAGACCAACATTTTTTAATAGATATCATGCCAGATGCTCATAATCACCAAATCACTAAAATTAAAGGCTTTCAAAAAAAAAGATCTTGTAGAAGAAGTCAAAATCATCTGGAAACAGGACAAAATATGAAACATTCCTGTTGCTCTGTATCCTGCTGCAATTATCTCAAAGAAGCTTTCAATGATTATACAGAAGACAACTTTATATTCCAAAATGTTCATTCATTTATTAAAAAACCTGTTATTTAACCTATTTGTGTCATATTGTCTTTATAATATTAAATATATGAGAAAAATTGCAGGATATCGACTTGTTCTAAGGATATTTCTATTTGAATTCCAGTAAAAATGAGGATGAGTTAATAATAAAAATAATATGTATGTAATGCTTTAATTTAACCAAGTACTTTAATTGCAGTATCTCATTTGATCTGCATAACAACACTATGAGGGAGGTAGTGCTGGTCTTATGATCCCCATTTTACAGGTGAAGGAACTGAGGCTGTGGTGGGAGAGGTACTGGGTTAAGTAAATAATGTCCCTATTATCCCACACAATAATTGTTGCCTCTCTTGTGATGTCAATTTTTTTTAACTGAAGAGTTATATTTTCCATTTATGCTAAGACATAGGATGTTTAAGTTGGGGTCAGAAAGACCAACCCAAGTAGTCATGTAGCATTGCTAGCTGGGCATAGTGGATAAAGTTCTGAAACTCAAGTCAAGAAGACCTGAGTCAGATCTGGATTCAAAAGTCCTGGCTCCCTGAGTCAAAGCTGGCTGGCAGCAGGAGGAGTTTCTATATGAGCAATGACAAAGAAGAATATCCTGTCTCCTGACCTGACATGGCAGAAGATAAAGAATTTAAGAGAGATAGTGCAGAGGGGAGGTAACTGTGGAATATGTATTCATCAGTCCCTCGTGTTTTGAGGTTTCAAGTATCAATTCCCCAGGAGATAATAGCCATAGTTATGCATCATTTTGCTTATTTAAATTTCTGTCAATGTAATTTTTGAGTCTTGTTTTAACCACTTCTGTGTGAAGAAAAGAGCTGTGATAGACCTCATTAACATCATCCATTGAGTTCCCCTTTTGAGAAGACCCTAGACATGAATTGAAACATAAACTTTATTTCCCCTAGACCTTTAGCTTGAAGGAAGAAGAGCCTGAGGATGTGAGAAAAAAAAAAAAGCTTGTGCCCTTTCTTTAGGGGCCAGGTGTCTCCAGGACTATCCATGAGCATAAATGTGTACAGCACTGAGAGGAAGGAGAGAATGAATGCTTCTGCCCCCCAGGAGCTACACTAACAGTTATACTAACAAGAAAAACCTAAGGCAGATGGTATCACAAAAAAAGAGTATTTGATGAGGTATCACTGAATCCCTTAATACCTTTGTGATCTTGAGTGACTTTCCCACCTCAGTTTCCTCATTGGCAGAAAAAGGAACTAGATATCCTTTGAGGCTCTTTCCAAATCTAAATATTATGCTCAAAGGAGATTGAAGCAAATGAGGGAAGAAGGAAGATAATAATTGGGGAGAAAGAGCAAATATATTAGAAACTTATTAATAAATTTCACATCTATACCATAGGTACATAAAATATGAACTAGATCCTCTTCCTCACTGTATCATAAGGATAAAATTTCACTGAGTGGCAGAGGAAAAAGAGGAATTTTAAAGGAATAGGGAGCATTCACTCAAGGAAAGGAAGTTGACAGAAGGAGGAATTAGGATAAAGGCAAAATGGAGTGAGGACCAGAGTATAAGCCAGAAGGTGGAGAGGTGACCTTGAGGACAGGAGCATTAGCACACACTGCCAACTAGATTGTCCTTCTCTCCTGCATGCCTCACCTTGTTTCCCTAACCCTCTTCAGCACCAGTTCATTTTCTAGGGGCTTTACTGCTGGGTGCACTCATGCTCCAGACAGGCTGGAGGTGGCCTGTAGGTCATGTGCTATCATCTTTTTTATTATACTATATTATGGAAATGCTTGTTTTATTCCATAAATTAAAATTTAAATAAATGAATAAGGAGAGGCTGGCAACTTGACAATGAAGTATTTAATATCTTATCTGTACTTTTCAAATGATCTATACATTTTTTTTCTTCAAAGTCACAATTCACTGAGCAATAGCAAGGAAAAAGTAATTAAACAGTCTATTCCATTCAGGCATAAAATGAAGATGTCAAGGAGTGGCGGGGGGGGGGGGGGAAGAGAAGTATATAAATTAAATTAAATTAATTTTTTAGAATGGGAGGGAAGAAAAAAAACAAAAGTCAACAATATTCAAGTATAGCCTTAACCCAAGGTTCAAACCTGAGTCATTTGAGTTAGACTCTCCTAAAGATAGAGAGAATGATGTCCCCAAATTGTGTAAGACACCTAATTGTTACGTTTGAGAGAATGGACTTCTTTTTGGGAAATAAGTGAGCAAGTAGAGGAACCAATGCCTCAAAATATCTCTGATTTCTATCTTGTCACACTAGAAACTTTGGAGAATTTCCTCTTGGGTGAGACTGGGAACTCTCTCAGTTGAGCTGAAATATATTGATTCCATTGGGTAAGCTTATTCATTCTGTATTTTCTGGTATGTTTTAATCTGAGTAACTTCTCTGATTTCTACCTTCTATAAGTTTAGATAAATGTAAGTATTTGCTTTTCATTATTTTTGATGATCTTCACTAATAAGCATTTGCTGGAAAGGGAATCAAACCTTCAGATAGAACTTTGGGATGCTGTTTCCTCATTAAGACTTAGAGACCAAAAAAGTGGTTTGAATCTGAAAACTATTTCTTTAAGACTAGAAATACTTAGGGAAACAAATAAATATAATTTAAGTTTTGCATCCCCTCTCTGAAGAGAACAGAATCAGTCAGCATCATGGCTCCAATCTCCAGGCAGGAATCAAAATTTCCCTTAAAGAGTGATGGGCAAGATTCTAGAAATATCTACTCCTACCTCCTTGCCAGTTATACTTAGAAAAACCCTTGTAGATATACATAAGACCTATAGCTAAGGAGTCTCCTCTCCTACACTCTTAGCAACTCTGCCCTTCAATACAAGACTGGAGTGTTGAATAATCAATCATTAACTCCACTAATGAGGACAGTTAAATTCATATGTACCAGGGTTTTAAGAATAATATGATAAGAAACATTGAGAAATTTTTAAATACACAAAAGAAAACAAAAGGAAGTTCAGGCAGAAACACAATCAAGATAGCTGTGAAAGGAATTAGTTGAATTTATTATATATATATATATATTCATATATATATATATATTCATATATTAAAAATAAGTTTTATGTAACAGAAATTTGTGATTTCACATAAAATTCTTTTATGTTCTACTGTGTAAATGAAAAAATCCCTTTTTAGTGTTCATTAAATTAAGAATAAAAAATATAAAATTTTACATAAGGGGAATGAGTGCCCAAGCAAGAGCAGTAAAAGTAAAATTCTGCAAAGGTTAGTAGACAAACACAGAATAGTAAAATGGAAACTGCATAAACAAAACAGAAATCCATCCAACAACAAAAGGCAGAAAGTTTAAGTACCTTACTTGCATATGAAGAAGTCACCAAGACAATGTACATGCTAAATAGATTGTTCCTAGTCATTCATCTACATAAGATTCCCAAAGGAATATGAGTTAAAAAATATTAATCACCCAAAGGGTACCTGGAGATATTCAGAGTGAAGAGAATTTTGAGCAGGAATAAATTGTTGAAAATGAAAAATACTTCTTGCCTAGTGGTGAGTCTTATTCCCAGAGCTAAGACTGAGTCAAAAGGAGGAAGCTTCTGATGATCCTAAGGATTTTTACCCTTAAAAAGCTGTAGTCTTGTTGATCCTATAGCTGCAAAGCTAAAAGGACTTTTAACTTCACTTAAAACAATATGGTAATATTCTAGTTGAAGGGACAACAGTATCCCTCTCAGGTCAATCTATGGTGAAGGTAGAAAAAGATTATAGTTGTTCATGGAAGAGTCAAGCCCAGGAGACCAGTAATTAATCCATCTAACAGAGATGCCTTGCCTGGAACTGTCCAGCCTCCTCAGTCCAGTCGAGCAGCAGAGCAACCTGGCGAGTAGACCAAACACACACCAAAAACCCAGCCAAGGCATGACACTGGGGAAAAGAAGTCTATCTAATCACTGGTCCAGCAGAAACACTGAGGTTTGTAAAGAGTCATAATCTGGTTAAACAATGAAGGAACATAGAATGAACTTTGTGAGAAGTCTCTAGACAAAGAAGGAACACATAAAAGCCTTACTTCCTGAATTGTAATTACTTTGCTGGGGTTAGGGGCAGCAGATGAGGTTCCTTCATAATCAAGGTTGAGACTTAGTTTTGCCTCACCTGCTGCCCCCTTATCACACATCCCTGCTTTGACCACCCTTACTTGTGTGGCTCAATACGATTGTCCTTTATGTTTCTGTCTACTGTTTCTGCTTTCTGGACTTGGAGTACATTTAGGAGAAATTATACCACTAATTAATGGAGGAAATTTTTTTTGTAATTTCTATTAACAAATAGTTGATTTGAGTAAACGCGTTAAGTAGTTATGGATAAGGCACTAGGCCTGTAGTCAGAAAAAATTTAGTTCAAATCCAACCTCAGACACTTTCTAGCTATGTGACTCTGGTCCATTTGCATCTGGAGAATGGAAAGGCAAACCATGCCAGTATACTTTCCATGGACAGCATTGGAATACTATGGTCAATAGGGTCATAAAGACAAATAACTGAACAATTAAAACCTGAGTCTATGGGCTAAGGAAGCATGCTAGTAGCCTAGTGGGAATTAACTACCCACAGTGTTTCCCTGAGAAGCCTGGAAATTCTAACACTCCTTTGGCATCCAATTGATCAGGGGAGTGTAAGTTGGGTGACTGAACTAGGGGCTGTTGTTGTTCAGTCATTTTCAGTTATATCCAATTGTTTGTGAACCCATTTGGGGTTTTCTTAGCAGACACAGGAATGGTTTGCCATTTGTTTCTCCAGCTCATTTTACAGATAAAGAAACTAAGACAAACAGGATTAAGTGACTTGCCCAAGGTCACACAGCTAGTAAGTGTCTGAGGCCAGATTTGAACTTGGGAAGAGAAGGCTTCCTGATTTCAGGTTCAGCACTGTATTCATTGTACCACCTAGCTGCCTAATGGGTTGTTATATTTAAAAAAAAAATAACCCCAAAAGTGGTAGGGGGAAAAACACAAAGGGATTAGGAATTCTCTAGTATGGCCAAGATCTGTGTATTCATTTTGAAAAATGAATTCTATATAATGCAGACAGAATAACATGTATCTAGGTAAATGGCATGAGCCTAAGATTATTATATTGGTTTACTGCTTTAATTAGCTTTTCAAGGCTTTTGGTTAGAACTAACTTTTTAGTTCAATTCTACTTCAGCTTAGATTGACCCCACCTGACATTTCCATCTTTTCTACTCAATAGAAGCTGATAAGTCTGTCCCTCAAGGTCAAGTGTTCTCTGTGGCTTCCCAGCATGTCGTGGCTTGCTAGCTTCTGTCATTTCCAGATAGGAACATCTCCCCTTGTGCCTGAGTGAGTTTTTGGTGTGGGACTACCCTGTGGGAAGAGGAACAGTACCCAGGCGCTCTTCTCATCAGAAAGTTCTAAAGGTGGATTTGCCCAGTGGGTTACTTCCCATGCCAGCTGGAGACATCATCAAAGCTTTTGCCAAGCACATGGGGTTCCTGGACATCTCAGAGTGAACAGCCCCAAATCCATTTGTCTTTACTCTCTGAGTCTGTAGGAAGGGCATTCTGTACTTCAGCCTCATCCTTCTTTTTGAAGAATTTGGAGTTTATAGAACTCATCTCATTCAACCTCACACAAGCCCTTAGAACTAGTGTCCCTAAGGTTCCAATAGCAGCCCAAAAGCATAATCCAGGCCATGTGGCCTGGCATAGTCATTCAGCAATGGGGAAAACTGAGAAGAATGGATCGTTCGTTTAAATGGTATGGTCAGTCAGTTCTTGAACAGGGAAGTGACGGAGAATCACAGAATGTGAGAGTTGAAAAAAATTTCTATTGTCATCTAGCCCCTATGCCTGAAAGGAATTCCTGTGACAAAGAGCTGTCCAGCCTCTGCTTAAAACATCCCTGAAGTGGGGGAATCTACCACCTCTCAAAGCAACCTATTCCAATTCTGGATGGCTCTAATTGCCACAAACCTTTTTGTGACACCAATTTTAAAAATTCCTTTTTGCAACTCACTGTTTGTTTTGCACTCACTGCTCCTAGTTCTGCTCTCTGGAGCCATACAGACAAATTTAATCTCTACTCAACATGACAGTCCTTCAAATTCTTGAAGACAGCTATTCTGTGCCCTCTGATTCTTCTCCAACCTAAACTTTTCCAGTTCTTCCAACTAATTCTTCTATAACCACCAAGACACCCCATGTCCCCTCACCATCCTGAATGCCCTTCTCTGGACACTCTCCAGTTAATCAAAGCCCTTCTTATATCATGGCACACTGGGCTGAGTACAATACTTCAGAAGAGCTCTGATAAGGATACACTACCATGGAACTGTCACCTCTTTTTTCCTGGATGCTGTCTTCCTAGTAATGGAAGCTAAAGTCACATTTGCTTTTTGACTGCTGATTCATATTCCACTTATAGGCCACCAGAACTCATTGTCCATGCTTCCCCCAACTTATGTTGGTAAAGTCGGGGGAGGGGGGCTTTCTGTAACCACTTTTCCACACTGATTATGATTTCATTAGATTCAATCCAATGCTATTTGAGTCCTGGCTATTTCAGTTAATTTAAGCTATCCTTCCCAGCTTGGTATCATCTACAAATTTGTGGGACCATGCCACCTATAGTGGTGTGAAATTAATTGGATGATAAATAATAATCTTTACAAGTTTTTAAATCTTAAAAAATATTTTAAAATGTAATATATCCTTCAATTGCTATATTCACTTGTTTTACACAACAGCAATAAATTCACAAGATTTTGATATATATATTCTTTAATTGATATAATTGATACATATATTAATATTGACATATTGATATTTAACTGATATATAATTTTAAATATTCTTTAATCTTCACCATAGAACCAGACTTCTGTCACACTGGATATTAAGCATACCTTTAACAAACAGTTCATTTTTTCCCCCAGGTAGACCTTGATTCTAGCTCATTAATTTTAAATGAAGTTTAATCTCATGTGAGTTTCTAGGACATTAAAGCATATTTATTTCCATCTCTTGAATTCTTAACCTTTCCTGATATGTTGCATGTCAGAGCCAAGGCATGGAATTCACTTCATCAATTCTCTTGATAGCTGTGAGATCAAATTTGTGTTAAGACCCCTAGCTCCTCTTGCTTGTTGCCTAAACTTTTGGCATTTGTGAGTAGAAAGTTGAAGCACTGGATTTTACTCCTTGGATTTTGTCTTCTATGAATCTGGGAGTGTCTCAGCTGCTCTTCCTTTTCTTTATGGCAACTCTCTTTTGTTTCCAGAGAGATAAATTATAGAAAAGTAAACAGATAGATGTAATATATTTATTCATACACACACACACACACACACACACACACACACACACACAGACATTGTTGTTCAGTCATCTCTTTTTGATCCCATTTGGGATTATGAGCAAAGATACTAGAATGATTTTCTTCTCCAGCTCATTTTTCAGATGAGGAAACTGAGGCAAACAGGGTTAAGTTACTTGCCCAGGATCACTCAGCTAATAAGTGAATTAATTTAATTAATTCTGTGTCTGAAGCCAGATTTGACCTTAGGGGAGATGAGTGTTCAGATCCATCACTCTATCCACTGCACAACTTAACTGACCTACACTCAAACACACACACACACACACACACACACACACACACACACACACACACAGCCTTTCCTTCCCTCCATTCTTTTCAGTTTAACATCATTTTCATTAGATTTGCAAAACACCTGGCACATACATTCTCATCAGTTTTTGTTAGGTTACTCTAATTCTTGCCAGGAATGATAATAGTCTTCTCTCTGAATTTCAGATATGCTTAAAAAATGAATAAAGAACATTTATTTTTCTTTTATGGTTCCTCCTTTCTCTATCTTCTATCACTCACCCCTCATTTCCTTGTTTTTTCCTAGCTACTAGTAACTCCTCCACAAAATTTATTTACCCTTATTTACTTTGTATATACTTTTTTGTGTACATCATTTCCCCTATAAAATGTAAGCTTCTTGAGGGGCAGGGATAACTACTTTTAAAAAAAAATTTGAATTCTCATTCAAAATTCCTAACAGTACCAACTCCATAATAGAAACTAAATAAAGCCTAATTGATTAATGTTAAGTTTACCTTCAGAGGTAAAACTTCACTCTGATGGCATCATCCAAGCTGAAGACCCTTTTTAACTTTCCATTAAGTGATGCAAAGTATAGAAGATCTGGATTAATTCAGAAAGTTTCCTGTAGAATGTGGATTCTAAGGCAGGAGAAAACAAATCATTCACAGACTGACTGAAAAAAGGATCAATGGTGGAGGAGAAAGGAAAAAATATAGAGCAGGGAGAATAGATCTGATTAACTGTAACAGAAGCTGAGGGGCAGGGGGAGTTGCAATGAATAAGAAGATGGGAAGAATTTAGTATAGAAACATATGGTCATTTCCTTAGGGGATAAGATCCAACTGTTAGGTATTGGTGGACTATACCTTCACAAATTTTTTATGGATCTAAAAAAATTTTAAGGGGCCTGCATTTTATGGAATTTTCTCTAGTCCCCTGATACACCCTTTCTCATGTGATAAGTTTGATTTGTTGCCCATTTTGCCAAGATAATTAATTTCCTGTGAATCCAACACATATGGTAACCTGACATCTAGGCTATGGATTTAGACAAAAAGCAGGCACATCTGTCCTCACTGTCTTGAAGACTAATTAATTATATCAAGTGGATTACATTATCTCCTTGGCATGACTGAGCTGGAGCAGGTAATGAACAAATTTGATTTAACCACTTGTTTTTAATAAGTTTTATTAATATCTTTTATTTTTATATCACATTTCTGCATATTCCCAGCACAGTCTTTTTTCTTTTGTATCAAAGAAAAAGATCAAGAAAAACCAAGTGACATAGTAACTGGGTCTGACAGTGTATGCAATATTCCGGATCTTGAGTTTGTCATCTTTCTACTGAAAGAAAGGAAATGCATTTCATCCTCTCTATCCACACTTCCCTCTTGTAGACTACTGGAAGAGAAAATGGCTGCCTTCACTCTATGGGTGTTTTGGTGATCCATCTTTCCAACATTTACCTTTTTTCTCTCTTTTCTCAAACCACCAAAGCCCAGAAACATCTTAATTCTTAAAACCAGACTCCCTTTGCTAGAGGACAAGGCCACTAAGAAAGAACAGTGATGCCAGATCCTCAGGGGGATTTACCTCATGGTTAGCTGAGCTCTTTAAATTCCTTACGAAGTTTTCTTTCCCTTTTTTCCTTTCTCCAAAGAAATGCACCCAAATGTCCCTCCTATCTCAGGTCTATAGGTAAAAAGGTGCTAACCAGAACCCTTTACCTATATCATGGTAGTATCAGGATTAACTGAGGGTGGGGGTGGGAAGAGAAATAGACAGAGACAGAGAAGAAAGAGATAGAAAGACAGAGAGACAGACACCTAGACAGAGAGGAATTTCAGTGTATTACTAGCCAGCCATAGACAGTCATTTTTAGTTAAGAAACGAATTAGTGGTGTCTAGTTAGGGATTACTGAAGATTATGCTATTTGATTTGTTGGGGGGGGGGGGGGGTTGCAAAGCAATGGGGTTAAGTGACTTGCCCAAGATCACACAGCTAAGTATTAAATGTCTGAGGTCAAATTTGAACTCAGGTCCTCCTGACTCCAGGGCCTGTGCTCTGTGCCACCTAGCTGCTCCAAGATTATGCTGTTTAGCAATCAAGAGAATTTAAATTAAAATTTTGTTTCAGATACTTGATGTATGACACTGGGCAAGTCACTAAATTTCTTTCTACCTCACTTTATTCATCTCTTCATAAAGATAATAGTACCTACCTCCCTGGGTTGTTCTGCGAATGTAAAATAGTTGTTGAATCTTAAAGCATTATATGAATGCTATCTATAAAATTGCTCTCCTCTACTCTTTTTTAAATTTCCCATTGTAGCTGTCTCCAGTTTTTCCCATGCTTTTCAATCTCTCAACCTATGTCCATCGCCTACTTTGATGGTCTCTTATCCTATTCACTGATGAAACTGAACCTATTTAACATGTTCTTTCTCTACTTACCTCTTTTCCATCTCAAAAAACGATCTAGCTTTATTTTCTTTTTTCTCTCTGGTCTCAGAAGGGAAAAAAAGTGTTCCTCATTTACAATCTAATCTCTCCACTCTGCATTTAACTCCATTAATTCTGTCCCTTTCATTCCTCCTCCTGAAGTTTGCTCCAATAATCATACCATTGCATTTTCAATTTATCTCTTCCCATTGTTGCTTTCCTCCTTTTCCTAAGTATGATCAATTTTTCCCTATTCTAAAACAAACTTCCCTAGATCCAATTACCCTTATGACATTTTAACCATCTTTCTCCTTTAGACATAATTACTTGGATTATGTTAACTTAGAAAGAAATATATAATGAAATGTCCAAGTGATCTATATTTGTTCCTTTCACCCTTTATATCAATGACATGAAAGTATGCATGACCTGCTTATCCAAACTACATATGAAAGAAATCTGGGAGGTGATAGCTAATTGATATAATCAAGATTGAAAAAGATCACAGATGAGCTGGAAGGGAAATGTGAATCCATCTAATAAAACCCCGTTATTTTACATGTAAGGAAACTGAGGCCCAGAGATGTCAAGTAATTTGCATAGTAGTAGAGAATAGTAAAAAATTATTAGATAGTAAATGATCGGACCAGGATTTGAATCCAAGTCTTCTGACTCCAAACCCAGCCCTCCTTTTACTGCCATGTTGCCTCTGGATCTTGACAGACTAGAGCTTTGAGCTAAATCTAATGTGAATTTTAATATAGTCTTGGCTATGTGATCTTGGACAAAGTCCTTAATTTCTAAGTGTCCTAAGGCAACTTCTTAGGACTCTAAAATGATGAAATCACAGACCTGGTTCATATCCTCTCCCTAATTATAAAGTCTAACATGCAAGTTCAAAAACATCAACTTTACAGGTAAAAACTGAGGGTGGTATTTTTAGAAAATATCTAGGCATTTTAGTAGATTGTAGTAGATTTAGTAGACTGCCCATTATGAATGATAGACCAAAAACATTCTTATAAATTATAAAAAATATATTGGGCTTTCCACCATCTTTTGGCTAGGCTCTATCCAGCTACTCCAATGAAGACACCATAAATTGAACCAATGAGAGGGAAAAGATTCTCCTGCTTATAGCTCTGAGAAATGGATCTGATGCTGTCTGTTTCTTTCTGTCTGTTTATTCTCAAGTGGCCAAGATGATCCCAAGGGAGCTGGGAGTTCAAGCTATAATGACTTTAAAGCCAGGATTTCAGGAACAAGTAGTTAGCTATCTCAGCATGGAAGTACTGGGAAACAGGGTGCTTTAGACTAAAACTAATACATGGAACTGGGACTGTTAGCTCTATAGCAAGCTATACTTATGAATCTAATCCTTGTCTACTTGCTAGACACTGAGGTGGTACAAGGGGGACAGAGATATTATATAAATTTATATATTGGGGTAGTAAGTTTGTATATTTGTGATTTGATCTTTTAAAGTAAATACTCCTGTGTAAAAGGTTTCTCTCTCTCTCTCTCTCTCTCTCTCTCTCTCTCACACACACACACACACACACACACACACACAAACACAAAGACAAATATTTGTAGCAGTTCCTTTAATAACAGTAAAGAACTAGAAACTAAGCAAAGGGCAACCACATATTGAGGAAAAGCTATACAAATTATGATACATGAATTTAATTGAATATATTTTGCCAAAGGAATGACAGAATGTATGAATTCAAAGAAACTCTGCGTCATAAAACAACTGAAGTAAAGTAGACAAGACCAAAAGTGCAAACTACAAAATTATCTTTTAAAAAGATTATAAAATTAAACAATAGTGAGACTTTAGAACTTTGATCACTACAACAAAAAAATTTGATTCCAGACAACCAAATATGAAGCACTTTGCTCACCTCTTGCCATAAATATAAAGAATGAGACATGAATTTTTAGACATAGACAATGAGGCATGTGACTACTATATAATAAAAATGTCCTGGTCTAGTAATGATTTTGTGAGTTCTGAAAGGTCAAAGGTCCTGGGAATCCATTAATGGGGAGGCTAATGATAGCAGTGGAAAAAATAATTGCATCCAGAAATGAGAGATATATCAAAGACACACAAGGATATTGTTAGACTTCATGAAGGAGGCAGCTTCAAGGAACTTACCCTCTCATGATAGAGAGAAGTTTCCAGCTATAGACTCAAGAAAGTAGTAGATTATGGGAACCTAGTTTATTAACTCACTCAGCAGACCACCTAAATCTCCTTTCTCACTACTCATCTATTCTGTTTGAGCCCATTCTTCTCATGAACTTACGTGTATTTGTGGCAGAGTGAACTCTAGAAATTTTTGGAGGGAGGAGGAGGAAAGATGCTTTGTACCAATTTTCCTTGTTCTACTATTTTAATAAATGCCTTTCCTAAAAGCTAATGGATGGATTGATAGCATTTAACTATAGGGCATATATATGTGCGTGTCTGTGTGTGTGTGTGTGTGTGTGTGTGTGTGTAATACTGCATATATAATAATACACATAAACTCCTCTATAGTTTAAAATAGTTTAGAAAGCTATTACTAAGAGATAGAGGGGGCGGAGCCCAGATGGAAGCAGGAGAAGAACCTCTTCTAGGTGCTCTCTCCAAAATATTTCAAAAATCTTAAAATTATGATTCTAACTAAATTTCTGAGAGACAGAACCCACAGAAAGATCCAGTGAGGCAGTTCTCCAGCCCAAGGTAACCTGGAAAATAGTGGGAAAATGCTGTTCCACAGGGTTAGAGAGGCGACCTGGCCAGAGTGAAGAAACCTCAGCATCCTGGAAACAGCCCCAGGATGCCCAGGAGCCCTAACTCCCGGCAGCAAAAGCAGTTTCCTGACCTGCACCCCAGGGAACACAAAGCACAAGTTGGAAGATCAGCAGGGAGACCTCTGTCAGAGCATGAAGCCCAGACCATCAGCATGGTCATGGCAGTCAGTGCATCCAGATCCAGGAAACGTAAGCCATGGAGCCAGCAAGCAGGAGCCTCCAGGCAGCTGTGCCCTGAGTGCTCAGCCCACCAAAGGCAAGAGAGTGGAAGGAGACTTCCAAGGTCTGTCCTGTGTTCCTAGAACAGGACTCTAGGACTCTAACCACTTTCAGATCCTGATCAGTCTAGACCCCCCATACAACAGGGACCCCACCCCACCCCCAACCCCTGGTGGAGGGGTGAGATTGTGGTCATTCACAGACCAGGAGACCAGCCAAAGCCTCATATACTGAGGTCCCTGTGGAGGTACCCCAATAAAACTCAAAAGCTCAGGAATTACCCCCAAATCTGGTACAGGCTGGGGAAATGAGTAAACGAGGTGGGGGAGGAACCTGACCATTGACAAATACTTTGTCTATGATCCCAAGGAAGATCAAAATACTCAATTTGAAGGTGAGGAAGTGCAAGCTTCTGCATCTAAAGACTCCAAGAAAAATAGAAGTTGGGCTCAGGCTATGACAAGAGCTCAAAAAAGATTTTGAAAATCAAGTAAGGCGAGACTTCCAGCCAAGATGGCAGAGAGAAGACAGACGTTGTGATAGGTCCTCTTTCTTTCCCCCTCAGAAATAACATGAGAGAAACCTCTTAATAGAAATTCAATGAACAAAACCCAGAAAGAGAAGGTAGGAGAAGAATACCTACCAAGAAGGTCTATCTCAAGGGACCGTGGATGAACCAGGAGATGACAGCAGAGGATCAGCATGGGGACAGCAGCTGGGGGAAGTCAGAGGGTCAGCCTCAGCCATAGAGACTTCAGTAAGTGGTGGGTACGAGATTCAACTTTAGCTGAGGAGTGTTTGGCAGGGGGGGAGAGGAGCTATGGGAGGGTGAATTCTAGCAGAGAGTGTCAGAGCACACCTGGAGAACAATCAGCTGAGCCAGGGACCTGAGCTCCATACATTCAGCAGAGCCCTTTGCCCAGAACAAACGATAAACAACCCCCCACCCCCACTCCCTCAGGAGAGCAGAGCTGACTCAACAGAAAGAGATTCTCCCTCCCCCAGGGCCCATCCCAGCATTCAAGGTCAACTCAAACCCTGCTGCTGAGGAAAGCAACCAGGACCCCCACTGGCTGGCCCTTGGAATGACTAAGCCAAATGAACAAAGCCTCTAGGATCCTGAAAGGTAAGCCTCTAAGAGCCAGCTCCACCCACCCCAACACAAGATGAAAAAAAGGCCAGAGAAAAGGGGGGGCCCATGGAGAAATACTGAGAAGAGATAGATTCTAACCCAGAGAGATCTAGCACTGCTAAGAAGAATATGAATTGGTCTCCAGCCCAGAAAGACTTCCTTAAAGAAATCAGGAAGGAGTTTAAAAATCAATTAGAAAAATTGGGAAAAGAAACTTAAGAGAAAATTAATACTTTGCAAGAGAAAATTAACATCATGCAACAAAAAAACAAATCCTTGGAAAATACAATTGAACAAATACAAAATGAAACTAACTCAGATCTTCAATTGGGCAAATGCAAAAAGGAAATGATTCTCTCAAACCTATATTTGGGCAAATAGAAATGTCCTTCAAAAATAGAATGGACCAACTGGAAAAGGAGATGCAAAAGATAAATGAAGAAAAATCTCTAAAAAAAAAAGAATGGAATTGGCGGAAACTAAAGACTTCATGAGACAACAAGATTGTGTTAAACAAAACCAAAAGATAGAAAAATAGAAAAAAATGTAAAATACCTCATCGCAAAACCACTGACCTCGAGAACCAATCAAGAAGGAAGAAGCTGAGAATTATTGGCCTTCCTAAGTACACTGAAGGGGGAGGGGGGGAAGCCTGGACTTAATACAGGATTTAGTGATGGAAAACTGCCCTGATATCATAGAACCAGAGGGCAAAATAATTATTGAAAGAATACATTGATCCCCTCTGGAAAGAGATCCTAAAATGAAAGCACCAAGGAATGTTGTGGCCAAATTCCAGGACTATCAGATAAAAGAAAAAATTCTACAAGCAACCAGAAAGAAAAAATTTAAATACCAAGGAACAACAGTAAGGATTACATAGGTCCTGGCCACAGCAACATTAAAGGATTGAAGGGCCTGGAATGAGATATTCTGAAGAGGAAGGGAACTTGGAATGCAGCCAAGAATCCAATACCTGGCAAAACTGACCCTTCTCTTCTAGGGAAAAAGATGGACATTTAATGAAATGGGAGACTTCCAAGATTTCATGATGAAAAGACCAGAGCTAAGCAGAACATATGGACATTAAACAAGAGGCTCAGGAGACACATGAAAAGGTAAAAAAACAAAAAAAACAAACAAACAAAAAAAAAACAATTGCTATACAATAAGATGAAATTGATTGGAGCTGTGAGTTCTTCCACCCAGTGTGTACTTGCCTCCCCCTGCCCCCAGGTGCAGCACCACCACCTTTCTCTCTTGTAAGGGTTTAGACTTGCCACCTACAAGTTCACCATGGATGATGACATTGCTGCTCTCATGGTTGACAATGGCTCTGGCATGTGCAAAGCTGGCTTTGCAGGAGATGACACCCTTTGGGCCATCTTCCTTTCCATTGTTGTCCACCCAAGGCATCAGGGTGTGATGGTGGGTATGGGCCAGAAAGACAGCTAAGTGGGAGATGAAGCTCAGAGCAAGAGAGGTATCCTGACGTTGAAGTACCCCATTGAACATGGTATTGTCACCAACTGGGATGACATGGAGAAGATCTGGCATCATACTTATGTTGTTTTTTATTAAAAATTTTATTTATTTTGAGTCTTACAATTTTTCCCCTAATCTTACTTCCCTACCCCTACCTCCACCTCCCACCCCCACAGAAGGCAGTTTGTCAGTCTTTACATTGTTTCCATGGTAAACATTGTTCCAAATTGAGTGTGATGAGAGAGAAATGATATCCTTAAGGAAGAAACATAAATTATAAGAGATAGCAAGATCAGACAATAAGATATCAGGGCTTTTTTTCCCTAAATTTAAGGTAATAGTCCTTGGTCTTTGTTCAAACTCTGCAGTTCTTTCTCGGGATACAGATAGTATTCTCCATTGCAGACAGCCCCAAATTGTCCCTGATTGTTGCACTGATGGAAGGAGCAAGTCCATCAAGGTTGATCATTGCCCCCATGTTGCTGTTAGGGTGTACAGTGTTTTTCTGGTTCTGCTCATCTCACTCAGCATCAGTTCATGCAAATCCCTCCAGGCTTCCCTGAATTCCCATCCCTCCTGGTTTCTAATAGAAAAATAGTGTTCCATGACGTACATATACCACAGTTTGCTAAGCCATTCCCCAACTGAAGGACATTTACTTGATTTCTAATTCTTTGCCACCACAAACAGGGCTGCTATGAATACTTTTGTACAAGTGATGTTTTTAACCTTTTTCATCATCTCTTCAGGGTACAGACCAAGGAGTGGTATGTTGGATCAAAGGGTATGCACATTTTTTTTTACAAATAATGTTTTTTATACCTTAATAAAATGTTCTTGTTTAAGAGTAAACAAAATACCCCCTCCTCCAAAAAATATAGACTCACTTGAGCGATAAAGTAAAGGGGAGAGAAAAAATAAATTAAAAAAATAATAGTAATAATTGTAGGTATGGCCAGGTGGCACAATGGACAGAGCACTAGCCCTGGAGGCAGGAGCACCTGAGCCTATATCCGGCACCATACACCCAACAATCACCCAGCCGTATGACATGCAAGCCACAACAACCCCACTGCCCTGCAAAAACCAAAAAAAAAAAGACCCAAAATAAAATAAAATAGTAATAATAGTAGGGGTGGCTGGGTGGTGGACAGAGCATTTGCCCTTGAGCCAATAGCACCTGGGTCCAAATCTGGCCTCAGACACCCAATGGTCACCCTACTATGTGGACCCTGGCAGGGCACCCAGCCCCATTTGCCCTGCACCCCCCCAAAATAATAATAATAATAAAGAATTTGCTTCAGTCATTGTTCCAACACCAACAACTCTGTCGTGGGTGGATCACATTCTTTATGATAAGTCCATTGCAAAAGTTACTTCCATATTTTTCCACCATGCCATTGCTGATCACAACTCCCTCCTTTCGTATTCCTCCACTACCATGTACTATATTTTCTCTCTCCTTTCACTCTGACTCTGCTGTAGGGTAGCTGAGTGGTGCAGCAGACAGATCCCTGGTCCTGGGGCCAAGAGGCTCTGAGCCCCCCTACCACCCCCTAGGCCCAGCATCCACCTGGCCCTATGGTCCTGGACAGGCCATCCAATCCCAGCCCTGTGCAAGAAGTAAAAAAGAAAATGTATTATATCTCACCACTCTCCCACCACGGTCCATCCTCTCCTCCAACACTCACATCCCCCCTTTCCCCCTGTCCCCCCCTTCTTCTTACTCCAGATGCCTATAACCCATTGAGTATATATGCTGTTTCCTCTCCTAGCCACCTCAGTTGAGAGCAAAGATTCCCTCATTCCCCCTCTATTGATATGATCAAATAATTTCTGATAGGTTTGTTACTGATATAACTGATTATATCAACAGTGTTCCTAATATTGAACCAACCCTGCATTCCTGTGTTGATTCCTACTTGGTCAAAATATATTGTCCTAGTGATAACTTGTTGTAATTGTTTTGCTAAGATTTTATTTAAGATTTTTGCATCTATATTTATCAGTGAGATAGGTCTATAATTTTCTTTCTCTGTTTTAATTTTTCCAGGTTTAGGTATCAACACCATATTGGTTCCATAGAAAGAGTTAGGCAGAATTCTGTCTTCCCCTATTTTTCCATAGAGTACATATAGAATTGTAACCAATTGTTCCTTAAACATTTGCTGTTTTTGCCAGACTGATAGGTGTGTGGTGGAACCACAATTGTAGTTTCAATTTGTATTTCTCTAATTATTAGTAATTTAAAATCTTCTTTCATAATTCTTGATAGCTCACATTTCTTCCTTTGAAAACTATGTGCTTTTGCCCATTATTTGTCAGTTGGGTAATGACTCTTAATCTTTTAAATTTCAACCAGTTTTTTTGTTTATCTTGGAAATCAGACTTCTCTCAGGGCATCTAGTTCTTTTTTAATTTAATATTTATTCTCATTTTGTACAAATAATGTTTTTTAAACATTAATAAAATATTCTCGTTTAAGAGTAAACAAAATACCCCTCCCCCCAAAAATATAGACTCGTTGAGTGATAAAGTAAAGGGGAGAGAAAAAAATTAAAATTAAAAAAAATTGATAGTAATTGTAGGTATGGCCAGGTGGCGCAATGGACAGAGCAACAGTCCTGGAGCCAGGAGCACCCGAGCCCATATCCAGCCCCATACACCCAGCAATCACCCAGCCGTGTGAAATGCAAACCACCCCAACCCCACTGCCCTGCAAAAACCAAAAAAAGATAAAAAACAAAATAAAATAAAATAGTAATAATAAGGAGTGGCTGGGTGGCAGACAGAGCAATGGCCCTTGAGCCAGGAGCACCCAGGTCCAAATCTGGCCTCAGACACCCAACGATCACTGCTATGCGGCCCTAGGCAGGTCACCCAGCCCCATTTGCCCTGCACCACCCCCAAAAATAATAATAATAAAAAATGTGCTTCAGTCTTTGTTCCAAAGCCAACAACTCTGTCATGGGTGGATCACATTCTTTATGATAAGGCCATCGCAAAAGTTACTTCCATATTTTTCCACCCTTGCCATTGCTGATTGCAACTCCCTTCTTTCATATTTCTCCACTACCATGTACTATGTTTTCTCTCTCCTTTCACTCTGACTCTGCTGTAGGGTCGCTGAGTGGCACAACAGACAGATCCCTAGCCCTGGTGCCAAGAGGCCCCAAGCCCCCTACCACCCCTTAGGCCCAGCATCTATCTGGCCCTATGGTCCCAAACAGGCCATCCAATCCCAGCCCCTTGCAAGAAGTAAAAAAGAAAATGAGTTATATCTGACCACTCTCCCCCCATGGTCCATCCTCTCCTCCATCACTCACATTCCCCCCCTTCCCCCGGGCCCCCCCCTTACTCCAGATTGCCTATATCTCATTGAGTGTATATATATATATACTGTTTCCGCTCCTAGCCACCTCTTATGAGAGCAAAGATTCTCTCATTCCCCCTTGCCTTCCCTCCTTCCATATCATTGCAATAGCTCATTGTAATAAAGAAAAATCTTATTATATGAAATATCTTGGCCTATTCCCCCTCTCCTTTTTCTTCTTCCCATTACATTTCCCTTTTTTCTATTGACTCCATTTTTACATCATATTTTATCTTCAAATTCAGCTTTCTCCTGTGCTTCAACTATAAAAGCTCCTTCTACCTGTTCTATTAACTGACAAAGTTCATATGAGTATTGTCAGTGTCATTTTTCTATGCAGGAATACATGCAGTTCATCATCATTAAGTCCCTCATATTTTCCTCCTCTCCTCCAATCTCTATGCTTCACCTAAGTCCTGTATTTGAAGATCAAACCTTCTGTTCAGCTCTGGCCATTCCAACAGGAACAGTTGAAATTCCCCTGGCTCATTGAAAGTCCATCCTTTTCCCTGGAAGAGGACATTCAGTTTTGCTGGGTATTTGATTCTCAGTTGCATTCCAAGCTCTTTTGCCTTCTGGTATATTATATTCCAAGCCCCATGAGCTTTTGATGTAGTTGCTGCTAAGTCCTGTGTGATCCTGACTGCAGCTCCACGATATTTGAATTGTGTCCTTCTGGCTGCTTGTAGTATTTTCTCTTTGATTTGGGAGTTCTGGAACTTGGCTATAATTATTCCTAGGGGTGGGGTTTTTTGGGATCTCTTTCTTGGTGGGGATTGGTGGATTCTCTCCATTTCTATTTTGCCCTATGCTTCTAGGACATCAGGACAATTTTCCTGTAGTAATTCTTTGAAAATGATGTCAAGGCTCTTTTCCTGATCATGACTTTCAGGTATTCCAATAATTTTTAAATTATCTTTCCTAAATCTGTTTTCCATATCAGTTGTTTTTTTCAATGAGATGCTTCACATTTTCTTCTAATTTTTCATTTTTTTTGGTTTTGAAGTAATGAGTTCTGATTTCTTGTAAATTCATCAATCTCCCTGAGTTCTATTCTTTGTCTGAAGGATTTGTTTTCCTCAGAGAGTTTTCTTATCTCTTTTTCCATCTGGCCAATTTTGCTTTTTAAAGCATTCTTCTCCTCAATAACTTTTTGAACTGTTTTATCCATTTGACCTAAGCTGGTTTTTAGCATGCTATTTTCTTCAGCATTTTTTTTTGGATTTCCTTGACTAGGCTGCTGACTTCATTTTCATGTTTTTCCTACATCTCTCTCATTTCTTTTCCCAGTTTTTCTTCTAACTCCCTCATTTGATTTTCAAAGTCATTTTTGATCTCTGTCATAGCCTGATCCCAATTTCTGTTTTCCTTGGAGTCTTTAGATGTAGGAGCTTGTGCTTCCTCATCTTCAGACTGAGTATATTGATCCTTCTTGGGATCATAGATAATGTATTTCTCAGTGATGTTCCTCTTTTTTCTCTGCTTGCTCATTTTCCCAGCCTAAGCCTGTTTTGGGGGTGCTTCCTGATCTTTTGGGACACTCCCACAAGGGTCTCAGTGTATGAGGCTCTGTACTCCCTCCTGATCTGTGAATGACGATATGCACCCCCTCTCCTACAGGGCTGAGGTTGCAGGGCCGCTGCTGTTCTGGGGGGGGGGGGGGGGGGGGGGGGGGGGGGGGGCCTAGACTGCAATTAGAATCTGAATGTATTCAGAGCCTCAGAATCCTGTTCCAGGGCCAGAGGACAGAGCTCTGCAGTCTCTCTTCACTCCCCTCCCTCAGCTCAATGGGCTCATGCCCTGGGGGCTCTTGCTTACCAGCTCTGCCTGCTTATGTTTCCTGGATCTGGAGTGCAATGGCCATGCTGTTAGCTGTGTGCCCTGAGGGCTGGACTTCACATGCTCGCTCTGGCAAAGGGCCCCAGCTGTTCCCCCAATTTGTGCTTGTTGCTCCCCAGGGTGTA
The DNA here is from genome assembly GCF_037893015.1 of Macrotis lagotis. Taxonomy (NCBI): domain Eukaryota; kingdom Metazoa; phylum Chordata; class Mammalia; order Peramelemorphia; family Peramelidae; genus Macrotis; species Macrotis lagotis. The sequence goes on along the minus strand of NC_133659.1, from coordinate 225,240,438 downwards.
GCTCAGGAAACTCCCCCGCTGCTGTGAGCCCCAGCTCCCAGCGCCCTGGGGCTGCCTCCGGGAGGCTGAAGTTCTTTAGCTCTGGCGGGCCACCCCTCCAACCCTGGGGAGCAGAGCCTTTCTGCTCTTTTCCAGGTCACCTTGAGTAGGAGAACTGCCTCACTGGGTCCCTCTGTGGCTTCTGTCTCTTGTTAAAGCCCTTAGTTTCGAAGATTCATGAGAGAGTGCCTAAGACACAATCTGCTCTTGTCGCCATCTTGGCTCTGCCCCTGGCATCATACTTTCTACAGTGAGCTCCGTGTGGCCCCTGAAGAGCACCCTGTGCTGCTCAAAGAAGTTCCCCTGAACCCCAAAGCCAACAGAGAAAAGATGACTCAGATCATGTTTGAGACCTTCAACACCCCAGCTATGTACATTGCCATCCAGGCTGTGCTGTCCCTATATGCCTCTGGTCATACCACTGGTATTGTGATGGACTCTGGTGATGGTGTGACCCACAGTATGCCCATCTATGAAGGTTATGTCCTTCCTCATGCCATCCTCCTTCTGGATCTGGCTGGCTGTGATCTGGCAGACTACCTCATGAAGATTCTGACTGAGAGAGGGGGCAGTTTCATTACCACAGCTAAAAGGGAAATCGTGCATGACATCAAAGAGAAGCTGTGCTGTGTCGCCCTAGACTTTGAGCAGGAGATAGCCACTGCTGTCTCCAGCTCCTCTCAGGAAAAGAGCTTCAAGCTCCCTGATGGGCAGGTTATAACTATTGGCAATGAGAGGTTCTGATGCCCAGAAGCTCTCTTCCAACCTTCTTTCTTAGGTATGGAATCCTGTGGAATTCATGAAACTACTTTCAACTCCATCATGAAGTGTGATGTTGACATCCATAAGGATCTATATGCCAATACCGTATTGTTTGGTGGTACCACCATGTACCCAGGCATTGTTGACAGGATGCAAAAGGAGATTACAGCCCTAGCCCCCAGCGCAATGAAAATCAAGATCATTGCTGAGCACAAATATTCTGTCTGAATTGGAGGCTCCATCCTGGCATCTCTTTCTACCTTCCAGCAGATGTGGATCAGCAAACAAGAGTAGGATGAATCTGGGCCTTCCATTGTCCACCACAAATGCTTCTAAATGGACTATTTGTGTTTGTTTTTGGTTATTTTGGGGGTTTTTGTCAATAAGGTGTGATAATGGCCCAAACAAAAGAGATGAGATTGGCAGGGCTGCTATAAATATTTTTGTACAAGTAATGCTTTTATCCTTTCTCATCATCTCTTCAGGGTATAGACCCAGTAGTGGTATTGCTGGGTCAAAGGGTATGCACATTTTTGTTGCCCTTTGGGCATAGTTCCAAATAGCTCTCCAGAAGGGTTAGATGAGTTCACAGCTCCACCAACAGTGTAATAGTGTCCCAGATTTCCCACATCCCTTCCAACAATGATCATTATCCTTCCTGGTCATACTGGCCAATCTGAGAGGTGTGAGGTGGTACCTCAGAGAAGCTTTAATTTGCATTTCTCTAATAATTAACGATTTAGAGCATTTTTTCATATGGCTATGGATTACTTTGATCTCCTCATCTGTAAATTGCCTTTGCATATCCTTTGACCATTTGTCAATTGGGGAATGGCTTTTTGTTTTAAAAATATGACTCAGTTCTCTGTATATTTTAGAAATGAGTCCTTTGTCGGAATCATTAGTTGTAAAGATTGTTACAGAGTTACTTGCCTCTATGAAGGTGGCTATCCTACTCTTAAAGAAAAGGAGCTACTTAACAAAACATCCAGAAGGGGGGAGGGGAAAGTACTAGTATTGCTTTTCATGGAAATTAATGTAATCCTTTAAAAAAAACTTTTTGTATCTTCTGCCTTAATACTTGTTACTTTTATTTTTAATTGTCAACCATCATGGATGGCCCCCTAAAATCCCTCCCTACCCCCAACATAGATGTGAATGAAGACTTTTTTTTTCAGTCTTCCCGGGAGTTTAATAAGATTGGTGCCAGTACTTGGGGGAGGGGAGGAGCTTTACCTGTACACTGACTTTAAGACCAGTTCAAATAAAAGTGCACACATTAAAGGGGAAAAAAAGATTAAATTGGCTATATACCCACTTGGGAGAAAGAATCTCATAACTCTTGAGAATTGTAACTCTATTAGAGTGAATATATATAGCCAGAAGTGATGGACACTCATAACTTTTCTGTGATTCAGATAGAATGATTTAAAAACAATACCTTCTTTAAAAGGGGGACAGTGAGGAGAAGGGAGGTTGGAGGGAGACTGAATAGGGTGAATCTCATCACATCAAGAGGGGATGTAATTGAGGGGAAGAAGGGAAGAGGTGAGAACCACCTGAATCTTCATCTAATCAGACTTGGCTTAAAGTTAATTTAGACACACTTAATCAAGTTAAGAAACTTATCTTACCTTTCAAGCATTAAAAGGGGAAAGGGGGAGGAAGGGACAGGAGGGGGAGAAAAGGGGGAACTAACAGAAGGAAGGGAAGAAGGGGAAAAGGGAAAGGGGAAAAAAGAGGAGGGGGGTTGATATAAGAGGGCAAACACACTGAAGGTGGCGGTATTCAGAAACAAAACACTGGGAAGGGAAAAAGGGGGGGATACATAGAGAAGGAAGATAGTATGGAGGGCAATAAAGAGTTGGTAATTATGACTTTGAATGTGAATGGGATGAACTCTCCCTTAAAAGTAGGCAGATAGCAGAGTGGATTAAAAACCAGAATCTTACAAAATGCTGCTTACAAGAAACTACTTTGAAGCAGAGAGATATATAGAGAGTAAAGGTAAAAGTTTGGAGCAAAATATATTTTGCTTCAGTTGAAGTGAAAAAAAACAGGGGTAACAATTTTTATTTCAGACAAAGCTGCTGTGAAAATAGATGGCATTAAAAGAGATAAGGAAGGAAACTATATCCTCCTAAAAGGTACCATAGACAATAAAGTAATTTCAATACTAAATATGTATACACCCAATGAGATAGCATCCAGATTCGTAGAGGAGAAGTTGAAAGAGCTACAGAAAGACATGGACAGCAAAAACTTTACTAGTTGTAGGGGCGGCTAGGTGGCACAGTGGATAGAGCACCAGCCTTGGAGTCAGGAGTACCTGGGTTCAAATCCGACCTCAGACACTTAATAATTACCTAGCCATGTGGCTTTGGGAAAGCCACTTAACCCCATTGCCTTGAAAAATCTAAAAACAAAAAAACAAAAAAATGCTTTACTAGTGGGAGACCTCAACCTCCCACTCTCAGATTTAGATAAATTGAATCATAAAATAAACAAGAAGGAAGTTAAGGAGGTAAATAGATTGTTAGAAAACCTAGATATGATAGACTTATGGAGGAAATTGAATGGGGATAAAAAGGAATATACTTTTTGTTCTGCAGGACATGGCATTTACACAAAAATTGACCATGTACCAGGACATAAAAACCTAAAGATCAATTGCAAGGCAGAAATAGTGAATACATATTTCTCAGATCAGAATGCAATAAAAAGCATATGCAAAACTGGGCCAGGGAGATACAGACCCAGAACTAATTGGAAACTAAATAACCTCATTTTAAAGAATGAGTGGATCAAGCAAAAAATTATAGAAAGAATTAATTATTTCATCCTAGATAATGACAATAATGATACAATATACCAAAACCTATGAGATACACTCACAGCAGCTGTCAGAGTATATATTATATCTTTAAATGCTTACAGGAATAAATTAGAGAAAGAAGAAATCAATGAACTAAATATGCAACTAAAAAAATTAGAGAAAGAACAAATTAAACCCCCCCAATTAACTGTCAAATTAGAAATTCTAAAAATTAAAAGGGAAATTAATAAAATCAAAAGCAAGAAAACTATTGAACTAATAAATAAAACCAAGAGCTGGTTTTATGAAAAAACACAATAAATTGATAAACATCTGGTCAATTTGATTTAAAAAAAGAAGAAAATCAAATTGCTAGTATCATAAATGAAAAAGATGAACTAACCACCAATGAGGAAGAAATTAAAGTAATAATTCAGAATTATTCTTCTCAACTCTATGCCAATAAAGTTGACAATTTAAGTGAAATGGATGAATATTTACAAAAATATAAGTTTCCCAGATTAAATGAAGAGGAAATTAGAAACCTAAATAATCCTGTCTCAGAAAAAGAAATTCAACAAGCCATTACTGAACTCCCTAAGAAAAAATATCCAGGGCCAGATGGATTCACAAGTGAATTCTATCAAATATTTAAGGAACAATTGGTTCCAATTCTATATAAACTCTTTGGAAAATTAGGTAAAAATGGAACTCTGCCTAACTCTTTCTATGACACCAATATGGTACTGATACTTAAAGCACGAAGATTTAAAAGAGAGAAAGAAAATTATAGACCTATCTCCTGATGAATATAGATGCAAAAATCTTAAAGAAAATCCTAACAAAAAAGATTACAACAAGTTATCACTAGGATAATACGTTGTGATCAAATAGGATTTATCCCAGGAATGCAGGGTTAGTTCAATATTAGGAAAACTGTTAGTATAATTAATTATATCAATAGCATACCTATCAGAAATCATATGATCATATCAATAGAAGCTGAAAAAACTTTTAACAAAATATAGCACCCATTCCTAATAAGAACACTAGAGAACACAGGAATAAATGGATTGTTCCTTAGAATAATAAGCAGTATCTAACTGAAACCATCAACAAGCATTAAATGCAACAGGGATAGGATTTAGGCATTCCCAATAAGATCAGGGGTGAAACAAGGATGCCCATTATCACCACTACTATTTAATATCATATTAGAAATGTTAGTCTCAGCAGTAAGAGAAGAAAAAGAAATTGAAGGTATTAGAATAGGGAAGGAGGAGACAAAACTCTCACTCTTTGCAGATGACATGAGGGTATACCTAGAGAATCCCAAAAAGTCATCTAAAAAAATTACTATAAATAATTAGCAACTTTAGCAGAGTAGCAGGATATAAAATAAACCCTCATAAATCCTCAACATTTCTATATGACTAGCAGAAAGAGCTAGAAAAAGAAATCCCATTCAAAGTAACATCAGACAAAATAAAATAGCTGGGAGTCTATCTGCCAAGGCAGACTCAAAAACTTTTTGAAAACAATTGCAAAACTCTTCTCACACAAATAAAATTAGATTTAAATGCCTGGGCAAACATCAACTGTTTATGGATAAGTCGAGCTAATATAAAAAAAAAATGACAATTCTACCAAAACTAAATTACCTGCTTAGTGCCCTCCCAATCAAAATTCCAAAAAATTACTTTAATGAGTAAGAAAAAGTTGTAAGTAAATTTATATGGAGAAATAAAAAGTCAAGAATTTCCAGGGATTCAATGAAAAAAAGGGCAAAAGAAGGCGGCTTAGCCTAACCAGATTTAAAATTAAATTATAAAGCATCAGTGCTCAAAACTGTCTGGTATTGGCTAAGAAATAGAGTGGTGGATCAGTGGAATAGACTAGGTACAATAGTAGGAAATGATTATAGTAATCTGCTGTTTGATAAAACCCAAAGAGTTCAGTTATTGGGATAAAAACGCTCTCTTCAATAAAAACTGTTGGGAAAATTGGAAGTTAGTATAAAAGAAACTTAGATTAAACGAACACCTCATACCCTATACCAAGATAAGATCCAAACGTATACAGGATTTAGACATAAAAAAATACTATAAATAAACTAGAAGATCAAGGAGTAGTTTACCTGTCAGATCTATGGAAAGGGAAACAGTTTATGACCAAGGAAGAAATAGAGAACATCATTCAAAACAAACTGGATAATTTTTACTACATTAAATTTAAAAGCTTTTCTTTTGACAAAATACAGCATCCATTCCTATTAAAAACACTAGAGAGTGTAGGAATAAATGGACTGTTCCTTAAAATAATTAGCAGTGTCTATCTGAAACCATCAACAAGCATTATATTCAATGGGGAGAAGCTAGAGGCAGTCCCAATAAGATCAGGGGTGAAACAAGGGTGCCCATTATCACCACTACTATTCAATATTGTATTTGAAATGTTAGCATCAGCAATTAGAGAAGAAAAAGAAATTGAAGGAATTAGAGTTGGGAAGAAAAAGACAAAACTCTCACTCTTTGCAGATGATATGATGGTCTGCCTAGAGAATCCCAAGAAATCATCCAAAAAATTACCGGAAACACAATTAGCAATATTAGCAAAGTTGAAGGTTATAAAATAAACCCTCATGAATCCTCAACTTTTCTTTATATGTCTAGCAAGATACAGCAGGAAGAGCTAGAAAGAGAAATCCCATTCAAAGTAACCTCAGACAATATAAAATACTTGGGAGTCTATTTGCTAAGACAGACTCAGAATTTTTTGAAAACAATTATAAAACACTTCTCATACAAATTAAATCAGATTTAAATAACTGGGCAAACATCAACTGCTCATGGATAGGTAGAACTAATATAATAAAAATGACAATTCTACCAAAACTAAACTGTTTAGTGCCCTACCAATCAAAATTCCAAAAAATTACTTTAATGAGTTAAAAAAATTGTAAGTAAATTCATATGGAGAAATAAAAAGTCAAGAATTGCCAGGAGCTTAATGAAAAAAAGTGCAAAAGAAGGTGGCTTAGCCCTACCTGATCTAAAATTATATCATAAAGCATCAGTCATCAAAACTGTTTGGTATTGGCTAAGAAATAGAGTGGTGGACCAGTGGAATAGACTAGGTGTAAAAGCAGGAGATAATTACAGTAATTTACAGTATTATTACAATATTACAGTATTACAGTAATCTGCTGTTTGATAAACCCAAAGAGTCTGACCATTGGGATAAAAACTCCCTCTTTGATAAAAACTGCTGGGATAATTAGAAGTTAGTATGGAAGAAACTTAGATTAGACCAACACCTCACACCCTTTACCAAGATAAGATCCAAATGGTTACAGGACTTAGACATAAAAAACAATACTATAAACAAATTAGAAGATCAAGGATTAGTTTACCTGTCAGATCTATGGAAAGGGGAGCAGTTTATGACTAAGGAAGAGTTGGAGAACATCACCAAAAACCAATTAGATGATTTCGAATACATTAAATTAAAAGGCTTTTGCATGGATAAAACCAATGTAACCAAGATCAAAAGAAATGTAGTAAATCGGGAAACAATCTTTACAACTAATGATTCTGACAAAGGACTCATTTCTAAAATATACAGAGAACTGAGTCATATTTTTAAAACAAAAAGCCATTCCCCAATTGACAAATGGTCAAAGGATATGCAAAGGCAATTTACAGATGAGAAGATCAAAGCAATCCATAGCTCTATGAAAAAATGCTCTAAATCATTAATTATTAGAGAAATGCAAATTAAAGCTTCTCTGAGGTACCACCTCACACCTCTCAGATTGGCCAATATGACCAGGAAGGATAATGATCATTGTTGGAAGGGTTGTGGGAAATCTGGGACACTATTACACTATTGGTGGAGCTGTGAACTCATCTAATCCTTCTGGAGAGCTATTTGGAACTATGCCCAAAGGGCAACAAAAATGTACATACCCTTTGACCCAGCAATACCACTATTGGCTCTATACCCTGAAGAGATGATAAAAAAGGGTAAAAATATTACTTGTACAAAAATATTTATAGCAGCCCTGTTTGTGGTGGCAAAGAATTGGAAATCAAGTAAATGTCCTTCAATTGGGGAATGGCTTAGCAAACTGTGGTATACGTATGTCATGGAACACTATTGTTCTATTAGAAACCAGGAGGGATGGGATTTCAAAGGAAGCCTGGAGGGATTTGCATGAACTGATGCTGAGTGAGATGAGCAGAACCAGAAAAACACTGTACAGCCTAACAGCAACATGGGAGTGATGTTCAACCTTGAAGGACACACTCATTCCATCAGTGCAACAATCAGGAACAATTTTGGGCTGTCTGCAAAGGAGAGTGCCATCTGTATCCAGATAAGGAGCTGTGGAGTTTAAACAAAGTTCAAGGACTATTCCCTTTAATTTAGAAAAAAACAGATATCTTATTGTCTGATCTTGTCACCTCTTAGACTTCTCTTCTCTTCTTTAGGGATATGATTTCTCTCTCATCACACCCAATTTGGATCAAGGTACAACATGGAAACAAAGTAGTCTGACAGAGTGCTTTCTGTGGGGGGTGGGGTGGGGGGGGGGAAGCAAGATGGGGGTAAATTGTAAAACTCAAATAATATCTTTAATAAAAATTAATTTAAAAAATTAAAAAGCTTTTGTATAGACAAAACCACTGTTACCAAGAGCAAAAGAAATTTAGTAAATTGGGAAACAATTTTTGCAACTAGTATTTCTGACAAAGGACTCATTTCTAAAATATACAGAGAACTGAGTCAAATTTTCAAAAAAACAAGCCATTCCCCAGTTGACAAATGGTTAAAGGGTATACAAAGGCAATTTACAGCTGAGGAAATCAAAGCAAACCACAGTCATAAGAAAAATTGCTCCAAATCATTACTTATTAGAGAAATGCAAATTAAAGCATCTCTGAGATACCACCTCACATCTCTCAGACTGGCCAATATGACCAGAAAGGACAATAATCAATGTTGGAAGGGATGGGGGAAATCTGGGACACTAATACACTGTTGGTGGAGCTGTGAACTCATCCAACCTTTCACCAGAGCAATTTGGGATTATGCCTAAAGGACAACAAAAATGAACATACCCTTTGACCTAGCAATACCACTATTGGGTCTATACTATGAAGAGATGATGAAAAAGCGTAAAAAACATCACTTGTACAAAAATATTTATTGCAGCCCTGTTTGTGGTGGCAAAAGAAATTGGAAATTAAGTGAATGTCCTTCAATTGAGGAATGGCTTATCAAACTGTGGTTTATGTATGTCATGGAACACTATTTGTTCTATTAGAAACTAGGATGGGGGCAGCTAGGTGGCACAGTGGATAAAGCACCAGCCCTGGAGTCAGGAGTTCAAATCTGGTCTCAGACACTTAATAATTACCTAGCTGTATGGCCTTGGGCAAGCCACTTAACCCCAATGCCTTGCAAAAAAAAAAAAAAACCAATACTAGGATGGATGGGAATTCAAGGAAGCCTGGAAAGATTTGCATGAACTGATGCTGAGCAGAAGCAGAAAAACATCATACACACTAATAGCAACATGGGGGTGATGATCATCCTTGATGGACTTGCTCATCCCTTCAGTGCAACAACCAGGGACAATTTTGGACTATCTGCAATGGAGAATATCATCTGTCTCCAGAGAAAGAATTTCGGACTTTGAGTAAAGACCAAAGACTATTACCATCAAATTAGGGGGTGAAAGCATTATATTATTATGTAATTTTACTATTTCATACTTTATTTTTCTTCCTTAAGGATATAATTTCTCTGTCATCACATTCAACTGAGATCAATGTATAACATGGATGTGGATGATAGAGGAGAAGGTGGATCATAGGAGATAATAGTCAGATATAACACATTTTCTTTTTTACTTTTTGCAAGGTGCTGGGATTGGGTGGACTGTCTGGGACCATGGGGCCAGGTGGTTGCTGGGTCTCTGGACTGGTATATAAGCTTGGGGCCTCTTGGCCCCTGTCCACTGAGCCACCCAGCTACCCTACAGAACATTTTAGAGGAGGGACAGAGTGAAAGGAGAGAGAAAAAAATAATACATGGTAGTGGGGAGGAATGGATGGAAGGAATTACAATCAGCAACTGCAATTGTCGAAAAATAGGGAAGTAACTTCTGTGATGGACTTATGATAAAGAATATGATCCACTTGAGATGAAGCTGATGGTATCAAAACACAGACTGAAACTCATTTTTTCTCTTTCTTTTGTGTTGTTTCTCATGTGGTTCTGTATTTTTGTGGGGGGAGGGGGTGTTATAGTTGCTCTTGAACAGGAATATTTTAGTGCCTTCTATGGGGGGGTGGGGGGAGGGAATCAAGAATAGGCATAAATTTGTAAAACACAAAATAAATAAAATCTTTCATCGGAGAAAAAAAAGAGGTAGAATGTCAAAGACTAAGGAGATGCTAGTCCTACTGTCCTCTTCCTGGATAGAATCCTTCCAGAGTTCTATGTTTAGCTCTTGACTGATACATTTTAGGCCAGATAAGAATAGGCTGTAGAGAATTTAAAGGAGAGCTGTCAAATGGTAAAACACCTCAAGATCATTCAATATCAATTAATCAACAAATATTTATTAAATGCCTACTGAGTGAGAGTCACTGTACTAAGTGCTGGTGATAAAAAATGCAACAAAAATGCAACAGTTTCTGCCTTCAAGGAGCATACATTCTATCAAGAGAAATGAAACATGTACATATATAATAGTACATATGTAATAGTTGAAGGAACTGGAGATCCTTAACCTGAAGAAGAAAATGGGATTATGATAGATAAATGTCTTAAAATACTTGAAGGATGGTTACACAGCAAAGAGATTTGATTTGCTTGCTCTAGATGGCAAAACCATGAGCAACAGATGGAAGCTGCAAGGAGACCCAAGAAGGACTTGATGTAAGAGAAATTTCTTAACAGAACTATCCAAAAGTACAATATGCTGCCTATGTAGGCAGTGAGTTTTCCACAGCAGAGGCCAAGTAAAGTCTTAATGACTACTATCATTGCTTCTCTTCAAGAATGAAGGATGACCAATAAAAGTGACCACTTAATCAGGGATGTTGCAAGGGGGATTAGTGTCCAGATATAGTCCTTGGACTAAATGGCTTCTAAGCTCCAGATTCTCTTTACCTCACAAAATAGCTTGCACTTGAAGCCTTCATTTTATCATTGTTGTTTAATTGTTCAGTCATGTCTGACTCTACAAGACTCAATGGACAAAAGTCCTTGGCAAGGATACTGGCTAAGAATGGGACATGATAGCCAACTTAAGAATTTGAAGACCTATATTTCTACTTGTCCATGGAGGCACGAGTGGTAGAAATATTGAGAAGAAAGGCATTTAGGTTTGAGATGAGGAAAACTTCCTCACAAATAGATCTGTCCAAAGTAAAATATGCTATCTCAGAAGGTGGGTGATTCCCTCTCATTGGAAGTTTTCAATTAAAAGTTAAATGACTATTTGTCGAGTAAGTTTTAAAGGGAGACTTTGTCTTGAGGTCTCTGAGGTCACCTCCAACTCTGAGATTCTGGTCTCTTAGACACTGTGTATTATTATTATTTGTGAATGTATTATTTTGCTTTGTGACTTCCTCAAAAACAAGAACCATAACTTTTTCATCCCTGTATCTCCCCCAATGCTTAAGATATTCCTAAGCATGTGGTAGTAACCCAGCAAATATTTGTTAGATGAATGAATAACACAATCAGTTATAGCTGGGATTGGGCAATTGACCCCCAGAAATAAGAGTACAAGATTGTTCCTATGGTTTTGGCTACATCCTTCTATGGCTCATAACAGAATAGCTTTATACCATATGACCAGTGAAATGACTAAGAGTGTTCCCTTTACCCTTAGAAATGAATGCAAATAATATAGGATAAAATTTAAACTTCACATCTTGAAATTTAAAGCCCTTCATATTCTAACTCCATTCTAATTTTCCCTTTTTACTCTTCTTCAAACACACTACATTACTTTTTTCATTAATTTTATTTTTAATTTATGAAATAAAAAGTATTTTTATAACTGGAATAAAGTAAAGATGGTTGTATATGAAATTATAAATCTATTTTCTTCAACTAGCTATACCTTTTAAAAATATAATAAAGTTGTCATATATAATTTCCTTTTTTTCCTTCCCTCTCCCTCCACCTTAGAAATGGCTATCATTAGTCATAAATATGTGCATATATGCATGCATTAAATCATTCTATACATACTCTTATTTATCAGTTCTTTGAGGTACATAATATCTTCTTTCATATGCCCTTTGTAGTTATTTTTAGTATTTATAATATTCAAAATAACTTAGTCACTCAAAATTTTCCTTTAAGTTGTTCTCAAAGTTGTTCTTAAAACTATTACTGTACACAATCTTGTCTTGATTCTGTTCATTTTGCTCTTCATGATTGTAAGTTATCCATCTTCTTTTTAAAGCAACAAACTTATCCTTTCTTATAGTACAATACATCATGATCACACAACACAACTTGTTCATTTATTCCCCAATGGGAAGCATCCCTGCAATGCCTAGCCTGAAATCCAGCCTCCCTTTGACCCGGATATGCATTTCCCCTCTCATTTCTTAGAATCTTTAGTTTTTCTTCTAGGTTTAGCTCACGTGCTATAGCCTAAAAGAAGGGAGTTTTTCCTTTACCCTTAGTTTTCCTTTCCTTCTCCTCAAATTATCATATAAATACTTCTGTACTTCTGTTTATAAGATGTATTCCCTCTAGTGAGAGACAGAATAGTGGTTGATGATTAAGCCTTGAAAACAGGGTTTCTCAGTTTCTAGATTCAAATCCTCTCTGATACGCACAAGCATAATGGTCAAATGACCATTAGGCAAGAATTCAAATTCCCCCCCAAATTAACAAAATATGGCCTATTTTGTATGGTCTATGAGCCATACAAAGAATGTTTTTTATAGTTTTAAATTAAATTAAAATTTTAAATTGAATATATTATATTATATCTTAAAAAAAAATTTATTTAAGGCAATGGGGTTAAGTGACTTGCCCAAGGTCACACAGCTAGGTCACACAGTTAAGTGTCTGAGGCTTGATTTGAACTCAGGTCCTTCTGATTTCAGGGCCAGTGCTCTATTCACTGCGCCACCTAGCTGCCCACCTATGTTGTATTTTAAAATGTTAAAAACAATTCTTAGCTCCTGCATCCTACAAAAACACATGGAGAGCTAGATTTGGCCCCCTACTAAGCAACTCAGTTAACATAAAAATTGCTCTATTGATGGAAGGATTTTCTGATCCAGAAGACTTCTACACACAGGTCTAGGACCCAGTCTATCCAATGTGCAATGGAAGCTCACTAAGATAGGAACAATTTTTCCATTTTCATCATTGTATACCTAACATAGAACCCAAGTTTTTTACTTTTTTTTTAGTTTTTGCAAGGCAAATGGGGTTAAGTGACTTGCCCAAGGCCACACAGCTATTTAATTATTAAATCTCTGAGATAGGATTTGAACTCAGGTACTCCTGACTCCAGGGTCCGTGCTCTATCCACTGTGCCCAGCTGCCCCTACAACATATTCTTAAAAACAACCAAAGAATTATTCTTTACCAATGGGAGCATACTGGCCCATGATTATGAGAAAAGTTGCAGGGATTTCATAATTCTTATACATTTATTCCCAACTGTAGTATTTGTAGTTTTCCAAACTTTGCCTTCCATCTTTTGCCTCCATGCTTTTGCATAGACTGTTGCCTATGTTTAAATGCATTCTCATCTCCACTTCTTAAAAAACTTAGCCTCTTTTAAGACTCATCTCAGGTATCACTTCCTCTCGAAAACCATTCCTGGTTCCTTCTTCTTATCTGTCCACTCAGTTTTTGAACTTTCTCCTTCCTCAAATTAACTTGAATTTGCCCATTCCTTTACCTATTAAATCCCTTTCCTGAAATGTAAATTCCAGTAGAATGAGTCTGTTTGGGAGTAAGAAGAAAGAAGGTTACTTGTCTTTTCCTTCCCCAGCTTCTAGAAAAGTACTTTACACATAAGAACCACTTTAAAATGAATGCTGAATTGTATTATATTGAATCATTAATCATGAAAGATTTCATTTGGATGGAACCATCAATGACTGTACTACCAGCCAATTAGTCCAAGCTCTTCAATTTACTGAAGAGGAACCTGAGCCCCCAAGAGCAGAATTATCTTGCCTAAGATCACAAGGAAATTTCAGGGTGGAACTGAGTCTAGAACCATCTTCTAACTTTTAATCCTTTGTTCTTTCTGCTCTACCATAGTGAAATAAAAGTCAGTATTAGCAAAGATTCAAAGTTGGTATCCCCTCTCAGATGCTAGCTGTGTAATTCTGGGCAAGTCACTTAACCCTGTATGCCTCAGTTTCCTCATCTATGAAATGAGCTAAAGAAATAAATGGTAAGGGACGGCTAGGTGGCACAGTGGATAAAGCACTGGCCCTGGAGTCAGGAGTACCTGGGTTCAAATCAGGTCTCAGACACTTAATAATTACCTAGCTGTGTGGCCTTGGGCAAGCCACTTAACCCCATTTGCCTTGCAAATAAATGGTAAACCACTCCAGTATCTTTGCAAAAAATATCTCAAATGGGGTTGCAAAGAGTAAGATAAGACTGAAAAATGACTCAACAACAAAGATTCTTATTTTTTAATCCCAAGTATGAAAAGGATGACATCTACTCCTGTTTCTAAACTGAACCATAACAAATCACTCCAGATAGGCATCCTTAGGATTTTCTAGGTGCTCTAGAACAGAGCATTCTACAACCCATGAATAATGACTAGAATGTTGCTTGAATTCTACAATCTTTAACCAGGAAAAAAAATGCTTTCCTTGTCATTCTCTGCCTGGCAATGCAAACCTAGGCAAGACCCTGTGCCCTTTTAATGCTGGCTCCCATAAGCCTCATTCCCTCAATTCTGCCTAAATTGCTCAAAAAACAGTCCCCCCAAACCAAACACTAGCCAGCTGGAGTATTTCCCCTGCAGAAGGAAATCACTCTGGTCATTTAGTCCAGGAAACCTCCAGAGGTGATTGAAGGCTCCATACGCCACCTCCATCTGAAGTATCTATTCCTAAATCAGACATTTTATTAAAAAGTGGTTCCTGATTGAGAATTAAAGATACCAAGCAGCACCTGATTCCTTATTTTCTTCTCTACTTTGTGTTTTGTATCCTTTAGCAGCCTAGGGTTCAGCATCAAGTCCCAGAATCTAAAAGCTTGGCTGCCTTCTGCTGCAGTGCATAATGAGATGGATTTGGACTCTGGCAAATTTGTTCAGTTTTATGGAGTATTACATGAAAATGCTGTGAAATTAAGTTTTGGCTCTAATATCACACTCTGCCCATCAGTCTGCTTTTATGTCCAGCACTGAAACTAAAAAGAAGAGAGCTGGGTGCTGGCTGCACTAATGTGCTGAAGTGAAGAGCTAAGAAGGGAAGGGGGAGGGAGAGACAGAGAGACAAAAAAGAGACAGACAGACAGACCAGCACACACAGAGAGAGAGAGAGAGAGAGAGAGAGAGAGAGAGAGAGAGAGAGAGAGAGCCAATCTTATCACCCAATTTTTTTTAACCCCACAGTCACTTTGGAAGAAAAACCACTTTCCCCAGGCTATAAAATGCTATTTCTTTAACCCAATCCCATCACTGGTGGACATGGTTCACCCATCTTAGGCAAACTCTCAGAACTTCCCCCTTTCAGAAGTTTCCTTTGGCATCAGACAGTGAGGGTGCCTGACTGGTATAACTGTATTGCAGCTCAGAACTCTAGGCTCAAGCAATCCACCAATCAGCCTCCTCAAATACCTGGGATTACAGGCCTTTTTAACCATACCCTGTTACAGAAAATCAAGACTCTGGACTTGTGGCATGGTGAATAGCAAAGGCAATCAGAGCAATTCTGACAATCCCACATAGCATAACTGGAGCAAATAACACAATTCCTGTTGAACTGGATGCCCAAAGTGTGGCTACTACATTGCCAATGGGCTCTAGAGATAACTGAAAGGTTGAGGTTGTCTTTTTGGCACTCTCACTCACAAGACTTCCTTCTTTATGTGGTTTTCCCCTAGGCAACTAGGTGACAGTATGGTTTGAGGGTCAGAACTGACCTCAGGAAGACCTGGGCTCAAATCTAGCCTCAAGCACTTCCTAGTTATGTGATGGGTAAAGTCTCTTAACCCCATTTGTCTCAGTTTTATCATCTGTAAAATGAGTTGAAGAAGGAAATGGCAAAGCACTCTAGTATCTTTGCCAAGAAAACCCCAAATGTGGTCACAAAGAGTCAGACACAAAAGAGTAACAACTCAACAATAACAACAATCATTTATTCAATCAGATTCAATTAGCTTTTTGGAAAAAGGTCTTTTCTAAGGGGAAGGAAATTAACATTTATTTAGTATCTATGTACCGGACAATATGCTAAGTGATTTACAAATATTTTCTCATTTTGAGTGTCATAATAACCCTGGGAGGTAAGATGCTATTATTTCCATTTTACAGATGAGAAAACTGAAGCAGAAAGAGTTTAAGTAAGTTATTTGAGGCCCTATTTGAATCCAGGTCTTCCTAACTCCAAGTTCACCTAGCTAGTTATTATTGTTAGTAGCAGTAGCAGCAGCAATAGGAATAACAGTAGTAGTAGTAGTAAGAAATAGTAGTAATAGCAGTAGTAAGAAATAATAGTAGCAGTAGAAATCATAAGTAGTATAGAACAGTAGTTAGTAGCAATAAGAAATAGTAGTAGTGGCATAATTAGTAGCAGTAAGAAATAGTAGTAGTAGTAATAGCAGCAGTAGTAGTCACAGTTGTAGCTGTGGTTGTAGTCATAGTCTCAGTCATAGTAGTAGTAGTAGTAGCAGTAATAGTAGTAGTAGTAGTAGTAGTAGTAGTAGTTGTGGTAGTAATAGTAGTAGTAGTAAACAGTAGTAATAAGTAGCAGCAGCAGCAGCAATTAGTAATATGGTAAGTACAATTACCCCCAAAGTCTATGACACACTCTTACACATAAAGAATCCAGGGGAAATTGGTATGTGAGGAAAGGGGTGACTCACAGCATCTAGAGGTCTTTTTGCCAGAATTCTCAGGCTATTCCCCTTTAGTGTCACCTAGCTTTCTTGCTGGGCTCCTCAAATAGCTATGTCCAATCTATCACTTTCATACTGGGCTCCTTGAATAACTATGTACAATCTATCACTAATTCCCAATGAAAACACTGCCATTCACTGATCCAAGGATTCTGGGACAATTATGCATAATATAGCACAATCATTACAGGATAATAATAGCACCTATCTCTCAGGGTTGTTCTGAGAACCAAGTGGGATAATAATTACAAAATGTTTTCAGTACATAGTAAGCACTATATAAATCCTAGCTTATTATTAATTATTACTCAGATGGTGATGGGAAAATGAAAAGTTCTCTGATCTTCTACATTTCAAGAAGCCTTCCTCTAATCAAGCTAGGGTTGGGAGAAAAGGCAACGTATTTGAGAAAATATTGACTGAGTCTGAAACTGAAGCTTGGATCTCTGCTGTTCCCCTTTACTCCCAGACCCTAATCAATCCCTCTTCAGAGGTTTAGACCAAATAGTCTCTCTTCTTTGCTTTTCTCAAATCTTTCCAGCCTGAACTGGCTAACATGGCTCAACCCACTTGGGATGACCAAATTTCCTCACCAATCTGAACATGCTGTAGTCAAAGTCACTTCATCCAAAGACTTTACACACGGTCTAAAGTCTTTTCTTGATTGATTGAACAGAGATGTTTTTTTGCCTCCTTGATATTTGTGGTTTTATTGATACAATCAAGATATGTTCTCAACTGGATAAATATCTCAGGGCTTAGCATCTTCTGGTGGCACAATGGAAAGAATGCCAAGTACCTGGAGTCTGAAAGATTCATCTTTCTGATTTCAAATCTGACCTCAGACATGTGTGATCCTAGACAAATCACTTAACCCTGTTTACCTCAATTTCTCATCTGTAAAATGAACTGGAAAAAGGAAATGGCATACCACTCTAGTATCTTTGAAAAGGAAACCCCAAGTGCTGTTACTTATTTTAAATAAAATGTGGTGACTTGATTGATTAATTCAATCAGTTCCCATCCTGACCACCCCAAAGAAGACAGAATATGTGAAATATAGTTGGAAAGCTACTATGAGAGTGAAACAAGAGAGGTGATAACAGACAGAAAAAGAATTAGTGGAGGGAACAGTGACCTTCAGAGGTTAATCCTAAACATGTTAGCATAAGAGAACAATACTTTCATGGAGGATCCTTCCTTTTTCCTTTGGAAATGACTTCCCCCCAAAAAAGGAATGGGGAGTTATTAAAAAGGGGAGAAGTGGTGCCAGGCTGATGAAATAAAACAGCATAGGAAGTGATCAATATTTCTTGCACTATTATTCCCTGAAAATGTGTCATTAAGAATGAGGCCATTTTGGATCAGCAGCTGAAATAGATGGCTTAGAGGATGGCTAGGCGCATAGCTCAGACCAATGTGGTGATCAACATTTGTTTGACTCACTCTGAAGGTAAAAATATGGAGAGGCAAGTGCTTGAAATGAAAATGTATCCAATTCACAATCAAATGGCAAAGCTACGGGCCCACGGCCAGAGAGTATTCTTGGATTGGACTTTCTTTCAATGCCCTAAATTTAACCAGCTGGAATTCTTTTTTTAAGTTGCATCCTATTCAACCTTTTGAAATAAAGATTTGCCTTTTGCTGGAAAATCTGCATTTCATTGTAAAGATGGAACATAGCATTCCTGGCTTAGTTATTCTTCAACAAAGCAGACTCCTTTCTTGACTACATATCACTGCCAATGTATTTCTGGCAATGCAGACTAGAAGCATACATATGGAAAGATTGGGGAAGACAAGAGTCTCTGATCCCATTGTCTTGAATGCCAAGAATGAGACTTCTGAGTTGACCACCACTAACCTCCAGTTTCACAGACTTGAGTCTAGTAAGAAAAATAAGCTAGAAGAAAAATAGTTTAACAAAAGTGATAGATGCCATGAAACTTGTGGCTAAAAAAATGACTTAGGGAGAACAATTCAATCAACATCAAGGAATAAAGAAGTTTTGTCCTCCCCAACCCTATTTGGGGTTTCCTTAAATTCTTATCTACTATAAGTACAAAATCAGTGTTCAGTCCTTACTGAATAATGTTGAATGGTTACATGATTTACTACATTAGTACAAATCAGACAAGAAATCTTGGCTGAAGAGGCAGGAATTCAGGGCAAAGGCTATCACTCAGCCTGGACTCCCTCAGGGTGGCTGAAGTTTTCACTGGGGTTTGTCAAGGACTCAGGGTTATTTGCATGACTTTTGTTCAAAATGCCAAAGGAATAGAGTTGAAAGGAATTTACTCATCCCCAAACAATAGGAGGTAAAGGACTAGAGGGCAACTTTCTGGTAAAATCTTTTTATGTGCTAATCAGGAATAGATGTAGGTTAGGCTGGACCAAAAAAAAAAAATCTGAAGAAATGAAACATTAGACCAAAGACCTATCAACTAAATAATCTCACAAAAGAGTAAGAAGAAGCTTAACTAGGAGAGGACTGTTTTTCAGGCATCAGTACCTCAAGTTGTAACTTTGGAGGCCAAGAATGGCTCCTACAGAGGTAGAGTAGAGTAACAGAGTTGTGGGAGGTGTTGCATTCATTCAATCAAACTTTTTTCTTTTTCATTGTTTTTCCTTGCTTTTTCCCCACCAGAATATGGCTAATTTGGAGATGTTTTGCATGATATCAAGTGTATAATGAGCACTGTATTTCTTGCCTTCTCAATGGTGGAAGAGGTGCTGGAGAGAGGGAGAGAATTTGGACCTGAAAATTAAAAAAAAAATTTAAAAAAAAAAAACGAGTATTTTCAGTTGAGCTTGAAGGAGGATAAGAAACTGGGAGACCAAAGAGATGGTGGTGCCTTTGATGAAAATAGAGAACACTGGTGGAAGAAAGATGGTCTGAAGGGAGGTATAATGATGTTGTACATCATCCACATCCACTTATCTATGCTACTAACTTCTTCCCACCAAAAAAAGGCTTTCTATAATCTCTGAGCACAGAGTCCACTGCGGTAGTGGTGGGGTAAAAGGAATGGGGAAAACTAAGATAGAAGAAATGGAATGGCAAGAAGAGGGAATTTTACTTTCCTGACTGCTATGAGTGACTGCACATGATTAGAATATAAATTTTTCTAGGGGTTTTATGCCAGGGCTGAAACACAGAATGCCAGTGGTGAGAGCAGGAAGAATAAGAAAATGTTAACGGATTAGGGGAGCTGGAGTCAGGAAGACCTGAGTTCAAATTCAACCCCCTCCCCAAACTTACTAGCATGTGACCCAGGACAAATTGTATAACCTCTGTTTGTCTCAGTTTCCTTATATGTGAAATGAGGACAATATTGGCACTTAGCTCACAGTGTCTGACACACATTAAGTGCTATATAAATGTTAGTTATCATTATCATCATCATCATCATTATTATTATTATTATTAATAACAAGCTCATGCTGTTTTGGGATGGGATATAATTCATCTTCCTAATTTCTGATTGACTGAGTTCACACTCTTTGGGATCAAATTACAATTCCCTTGTTGTCATTCTCTTACCCCCCTCCCCCATTTTGAAGACCACTGTCCTATTGGATAAAATACAAACTGCTCCAATCTAACATTTAAAACCCCTTGACAAAGCTTTCATCTCTGTGTTTTCTATAAGATGTGCCCTATCACTGAAATGTTCTCAACTTATTTCCATTGCCTAGAATCCCTGGATCTGTCCCAAGGTTCAGATACCATTTTCTTAGACTTTTCCTAATTATTTCCACTGCTATCATGAACCCTAAGATCACTTTAAATACACCATTGTATTTCTCTGTGTATCTGTGGCATCTCGTCAATAAAATCTAAGTTCTGAGGACAGATCTTTTATCTTTAAAACACCACACCCAACACAGTTCCTAGGAGATAGATAATTTATAAATGTTTATTGAATTGAATTTGCCAGGCAATTTACCTTAAGCAATAAGGAGAGTCTAAAGAATTTTTGTGCAAAGGAATATGATATGAATAGAACTTCACATCAGAAAGTCATCTGGCATTAGTGCTGAAAATAGATTGAAGGAGGGGGATATAAGAGATGAAAAGATCTGTCAGGATGTTGTTGAAATCATCTTGTTTTTAAATAGTATTAGAGGTCTATAGGTGAGTGAGAGAAATGGAATAGAAAGGGGAAACAGTTGAAAGAGAAACAAGTCTTTGTGTATTACTGGATAAGAGAAATAAGAAAGGAGCAAAGGACAGAATCAAGGTTATGAACATAGGTCAAAAGGTAAATAATGCTGCTGCTATCAGAAATAATTATCAAAAGATGGAGCAAGTTTAGGAAGAAATTAAACAAGTGTGGTTTTCAGATACATTGCCTTTGAAATACTAGTAGAACATTTTGATAATCACAAAATTTGTAAGTTAGAAAGGAGCTCTGCATCTATCTAGTTCAAATTCATATCCAAAAGGAATCCTTAATTTAATATTTATTATAAGTGGTCATTCAGGTTCTTCCCAAAGTGAGTAGGAAACCACCAATACCTGATACAGTCTATTACATTCTTAAGACTACTGTTATTGTTAGTCACTGATATTAGGTTTAAATTTGCCTCTGTGTAACTTCCATCTATAGTTCAGAGTATATCAAATTTTTTTTCTCCACATGTCAGCTCTTCAAATAGTTGAAGATAGCTTTCACACACACACACACACACACACACACACACACACACACACACACACAATCTACAATATTTTTTCTTCAACCTGGAAACTCTGGATTATGACTATGACATTCCTGGGAATTTTCATTTTGGAGTTTCTTTCAGTAGGTGACCAGTTACCTGATTCTTTCTATTTTCACCCTCTAATAAGAGTTGGGAAGTTATAATTTATTATTTCATGAAATATGATATTCAGGTTCTTATTTGGTCATGGTTTACAAAGAGTTCAGTGATTTTAAAATGACCTGTCCTGAAATGTTTTTCGAAGCAGATTTTTTAAAAATAGTAAATAACATTTTTTCTTTTCTCCATCACTTTGATTTTGTTCTAATATTTCTTGTTGTATCTCTTAAGAGTCATTGATTTCTGTTTAATCTATTCTAACATTCTGAGGATCTGTTATCCAAATAAGGTTCACTACTATTTATTCTCCTTCCAAAGCTCTTATTTCACTTTTTATTTCTTGCTTCTCTGCTTTCTGGTATTTTCATAGTCCTTATGGCTGTTATTTATTTTCTTTTAAATCCTGCCTACATTAATTTTGCATCTATTTTTCCCTTGAGGTAGATTCTTTGGGATCTTTAGATCCATAATATTCTTTATAGTGTTGCACAGAGAGGGATAGCCATAGTTATTTTAGGTGATGAAATCACAGAACTCTTAATTCACAAGGTTGCACAAGTGTGTAAGCTACTACAAAGTTCACGAGTTAGATTCTTTGTGGAAGCAACAAGCTAGTAAGTTTCAGCATTAACTTAAAGGATAGGCTGATTACCAGAAAGCAAGGTAAAGAGGCTTAACTCACAGATCCCTAATGAGGGAAAGCAGTCATGTGGGAATCAGTTTTAGGGCCATCTCCAGTCATCGTGATTCATATCTTGTCACTGGACCCAGATGGCTCTGGAAGAGAAAGTTATGTTGGTGACTTAACACAGCATCCCATCATTCAAATCCAATTCATGTGCTTACCATGGCATCATCTCCCTGATGTTGTGGTCTTCTTCAAAAAGGAATGACAAAAACATTAGAAGGTGATTTTCTAAGAAAATAATAAAGAGGCATTTGAGGGAGAACAGTAAAGAGAACAATCAAGTAAAGAAAGGTAAAAAGGAAAAGAAAAGAAAAGGAAAGGAAAACAGTCACAAGACATGACTGGGTTTAGATCAACACAGATCCAGTAACATGGCGCTAGGACCACATGTATCCAACTTGGAGAAAGGAAGGGGGAAAGAAACCAGAGAAGCCTGGTCAGGAATAAAGTAGGAAGAATACCCAATGAGGAAGTGATGACTCCCTAAGAATTTTCCATGACGGGAGGCCCAAGAATGGTGCTTAAGGAGTGGTTTAACAGCTGGTGTAGGTGTGGTTTTCCACTGCAATGCCACAGGGGAGGTCCCCAAGGAGTGGCTAATGCCCATGCAAGGTATTATCCACTGTTTATGGGTAGCGTCTGCTGCCTACTGAGCATGTTCAGTATCTATCGGCACCACGGATGCTCCTGACCTAAGAATGTGACCACAGGTGGCACAGTGGCGCAGTGGATAGAGTACCAGCCCTGGAGTCAGGAGTACCTGAGTTCAAATCTGACCTCTGACACTTAATAATTGCCTAGCTGTGTGGTCTTGGGCAAGCCACTTAACCCCATTTGCCTTGCAAAAAAAAAAACCCTAAAAAAAAAAAGAATGTGACCAAGATCAGACACATAGCCACCCACCAGGTCCAGACAATACCCTAGAGGGAGTTTCTAAAAGGCAATACAGAACAGTGAAGTACAGTACTTTAACAGTACAGAAAAAGTCACAAGATTTGTTCCCAAAACAAAAAGATCATACTATTTCTGAACTCTCCTAGTCAGCGTCCTCTTCTGTTTACTTATATTTTCAGCCTGTTTCCTAATGTGAATTTTGTGTCAGAGATAGACTCTATGCTGTCCTTCATTCTTGGCAGTAGAAGTCAGATGCTGCTTAGACCTGACTTCAGTCATAAGGGGTTCCAAATTCTCATTTCCATTTCCCCTAAGGTGTACCCAGACTGGTGGATTTCAGTTCCCAGCCCCAAATTATACAGGTTCATAGTGCTTGATCTCAACAGTCCACTGGAGCATCTCCGTCTGGAATTGTGCTCACTTCTGAAATCACTGTGGCATCCTGGCCTGAGCAGGTGATCCTGGTCTACCTGCTGCCAGCTCCTGGCTTTCATTCCCAATTACAACACAGCGGGTTACTATTGACCCTGGAGCTTCCTTGTTGGAGACCTCCAGTCTCCCCCAGAGACCACTGGAAGCTTCAAGCCCCCCTGGAATATTTCTGAGCAGGAAGGTTTGTCTTGTTTCCCTGCTCTTAATCAGAGTTTTTCAGCAGAAGACCTTACTTACTGACAATAGGTTTCTAGCTGTCTTTTTGTACAGTTCTGTGCTAGAGAAAGGCACTTAGTATAGTTTCTTTTTTAATTTCTTAACTCTTATTCTGTCTGGTAGTATTGTTAGTTCTTTGCTAGAGAACATAGGAGAGAGGTGAGCTTCTTTGGAGCTGTTTATGCAGCCATCTTAACCAGAAATATTTTCCATCCCAAAGCACTGTCCCATAAACACAGAGAGATGAAAGTCATGAAGAAAAAGAAATTATGAAATGAGTTTGAGAGTAGAAGAAAAGAGGAGGGAGCTTGCAAAAGAAGAGAAATAGCCAAGCAGAAGATTAGGCTGCAAAGGTCCATCCTGCTTTCCTTGGAATAAAATTCCCACAACCTTTCTAGCCACATCTGTTGTTCTTATATCTAGCCTGAAACCATAAGGAAAGGAAAGTTTGGATACTGACATATTATGATTATGGGTCTCCCTTGCCAGGATCTTTTTGAGATCTCTTCTGCCATTTGCTTACAAAAATGAGCTCCTCAATTTTTAAAAACAAATGAAATAGAAAAAAAATTTCCATTGCTGTAAAATGTGACTCAATTCCACTTAATTGCATCCTGCATTTGGAAATTAGCAGACCTGAATTTAAATTCCATTTCAATCACTTACTAACTTACATAGTGTGACCTTGGGCAAATCATCTATGGATATAAGTTTTTTCCTCTATCAAACAAGGCCATTGACTGAATGGTCTCTAACATTCTTTTCCCTACTCAAAAATATACATTCTCTCATTTGTCCTCCAAAACAGTCCTACAATATAGCAGTTACCCCCATTTTTCCAGATGAGGAAATTGAGCCTAAGAAAGGTTGTTATTTGTCTGGGATCACACAACCAATAAAAGTGGGAAGTGGGAACCAAACCCAAAGTCTTCCTGACTCCAAGGTCAAGGCTCTTTCCACTGCACCAGGTTAGATATGTGTTAGGTGTGGGTACATTTGTATGTTTGTAATATGAATGTTTTATAGATGTATGCCTGAGAGATCCCAATCCTACCAAGAGCTACACTGATGGATGAAAACATCTATCACTCATATATATTCACTCTGCTTCTCTTCCCCAGCTCATAGACATCCCAATACACTGAATGTAAGCACTGTGTTTCTGGGATCTTTATAATCTGTCCCTATTCACCATGGATCCATGACCTATTGAAAGCACCTACAGCTTCATAAGCTTGGGAGTCTTCCGTCAGGGTTTCACTCTCTGTACCAGAAATGTGCGCCAGACAGCTATGGAGACAAAAGTAAAAAGCATTTTCCAATTTCCATGACAACTGCAGTAGTCTGTTTGCAGGGTATGCTGAGCTTGGTGTTTAGGAATGTGAGCAAAGAGTAGCCAGCAGGACCTGCAGTTTTATTCTAGGAAAAGCAGAGATTAGAACTTCCTTGTGTGTGTTTTTGTGTGTTTGTTTTTAACCTCTTTACTCCCAGGCTAGGTAAGAAGTATAGGTAAAATTGTGAATCCAATACTAAGAATTTCAGAAATCTAGGTTCTGAGATTTTATCTCAAAATTAACTGTAGAGGAAGAGGACAAATAGACAGAAGGGAATTGAAGCAAAGGGGCTCCCTTTGAGAAAAAGGAAAGCTCCCATATGTCAAGGAGGGAATCAGAAGAAAATGGGAAGGAAATGAGAGAGTGGGTGGGTGGGGAGAACTAAAGGGTGTTTGTGTGTGTGTGTGTGTGTGTGTGTGTGTGTGTGTGTGCGCGAGCGCGCGTGTCTCCAAAACAAGAGAAAAGAAGTCCCCCTTCACCTTCATCTGAAACTGTCACTGACAAGGGGGCAATAGTCCAGCTGAGATATACATTCTAACAAGCACAGGTGGGTGGAATTCTAATTCCAAATTAGAGTTTGAAAGAACCATAAAGATTATCAATCCCCTCATTTTAGAGAAGAGGGAACAAGCTCAGAGAGAATAAATCATTTTCCTAAGGTCACAAAGTGACTAACTGGCATGGTGGTGTTTGAACACAGGGCATTTGATTCCTAATCTAGGGGCTTTTTTTCCATTACATCATGCAGTTAAGAAGTAAGAGAGTATTATAAGCAGAAGGGACAACATGAGCAATTATTTGGAGTAAGGAATGAGTAAGAAATGGGTCACAGCTTACTCAGAGGTTCTGATCTGAGGTATGAGAAATCAGAAAAGAAGCCTGGAAAAAAACAGAAAAGGAAAAGAGGAGGAAAATAGGTGTAGGTAGGGAAAGGGACAGAAGGCACAAGAGGCTACAAAAAACTCTACAATAGACAGAATACAGAAGATGACAGGTTGGTTTTGCAGTTGC
Organism: Macrotis lagotis; assembly: GCF_037893015.1. Taxonomy (NCBI): domain Eukaryota; kingdom Metazoa; phylum Chordata; class Mammalia; order Peramelemorphia; family Peramelidae; genus Macrotis; species Macrotis lagotis. The sequence goes on along the minus strand of NC_133659.1, from coordinate 225,214,271 downwards.
TTTGTTGGAAGTCATACTGATTGAATTTGTTTGCTAAGAGTTGACTGGCTCGTTGGAAAAGAGTAGAATTCCTCTCTGGTACTGTATCTAAGACTGAGGCAGAGAAAACCTCTCAGGGATACCTGTATTGTACTCTACTACTGTCTCTAATTTGAGAAGGACACAGAAGGGAAAAGACAGACTTTACATTTGCTTTTCTCTGATAAGAGGCTTGAATTTTCTGTGAGCTTATTAAACAAACCAGAATTGCCTACTGCTGGATGGACTGGCTGAAAAAAAGGCTGGATAGTCCTATTAATATCTAAAACTTTAAAGGAGGAGACCAAGAGCAAATCTAAGGAAATTATCAGTTCCCTGGCTTAAGGAAACTACTGGTCACTGAAACAGAGTAACCATCTCAGCAGCCCACAAAGGTTGTCTACTAAAAAAGAATTTTAAGTAGCAGAAAAGTGGCCTAGCCTAGTAGGAGAGCTGTGAGGATCAGAGAAGAGGATGAGATAGAAGAGAAACCCCAGCAGTTAGTACAGGTAGTGAATATTAAGACTATTCTCTAAAGATATCAAGGTCTGCCATCCAGAATTGAGTTGTCCCAGATGCTTTGATTCCTCTGCTAGATTTCTATGCATATTCTCTCTTCCTCATGGACACTGAGTGTGCTGATGGAAGAGTATGACTCAGGTTTTGTGATGAAGTGTTGAATTCTTATTATTCCTTCTATTAAATAAATGTTATTATTCCTGATTTTTTTTTCTATTGAGTAAATGCTATCAGTAGTCTTGCTTTTAACTTATCATTAAGTAATGTTTCTTGTTTTAGGCTCAATAGTATCAAGCTGACTGGTTTTATATAAATGGGAAGCACACTGATGGGGACTCAGGAGCTATAATAGCAAATAATAAGAGTATGTTCCTCCCATACCAGAGTTATATTTAAGATTCTGAGAGAGAGATTTTGAATCATCATTTCATACTGTAGCTATCTCTCTGGGAACAATATACAGATATTCAAAAGAAAGGGCAGGTCAAGTGAGTAAGCCAGAACAGAAAGCAAAAGAAACAATTCAAGGATTATGTTGAATGCTATGCTCAAGGGCTACACTATATGCACATGATGGGCTGTATTACAAGGCCAGGTTAATAAAATCTTACCAATTTTGGGCAAAGACCATACTAATTTTTGTCAGTGATAGTTAGATTTCTAAGTTATAAAATGTATTACAGATCAAGTCAGAGAAATTATAAAAAATAATTAGATCACTAAGCCCAGTGTATCTGAAGTAAGAATGGAAATAGAAGGGATATTCATATACGAAAAAGAAAAAAAAGACTGAAAAACCTTAAGGTATTGAAAATCTATATTCAACACAAATTTTGTTAAGTACCACCTAATAAAGAAATCAATGTCAAGAAATGATGCCATCATAGCAAACTATTTTGAGAAGGAGGTGGGTATATTTAGAATGGAACATTGAAAGAAATGGAAATGAAAAATTTATAAAGGAACCTTTTTTATTTCATCATGAATACAACTATAACTAATAGAACAACTTTACCAAAACAAATTAATTCAAAAAGCTGATAAAGCATGGGCATAGTATGGACATCTTGTCACCTAATATCCTTTTTCTTTTCTCTCTGGGTTATCTTGATCAATCCAATTAATGCTTACTCATAGGAAGGTCAGATAGTTTCCACAAAGGGTGACGATTCTACTGCAAGTCACTCTCAAGGTACTAGGGGTAACTTGTGGGTGAGAAAGATTTCCCTAGCTTATGACTTTAGCTCCTTAAACTCCCACTGGTGTGCTTCTCATTTAAAAAAAATTAGTCCAGATGATACTAACTCTTAATAGAAGCCTTTACTAAACAGAAGGAAAGCAAAGAATAATTAAAATATAACATTTTACCTAAAGCCTGGGTCATATCTCCCACCAATATAGATAGCGTACATGGAGAAGAGTAGGTACTGACTTATAAAATTATACTATAGAAACAAACAAGTAGAGACACAAATGCCCAAAATAACTCATACTCTGAACTATGAGTTTTGACATCCTCTGACCCCTTTAAGAACAGTTTGTACAAATGACTGGATAAATCCATTCCTATTTTGGGCTTCTCCACTCTTTAGAAACTGAATAGGAGATCTCTTTTTGCTACTGGCTATTATTTGCCACTCTTAATCTGCTAAAGCAGAGTTGAAGTTCTTTGAGCAAAAGAGAACCCTCAGCCTGGGAGCTACAGAACCTTTCCAGGTCTTCTCCCTTGGCATAGTTTTAATGGGTTTCCAACAATATAAGAAAATTATTGAAGACCTGGAGAAATACTTTAGAATATTCTACCTAACCATTCTAGTTTGAACACTATTTTCCCAATAAAAGAAAATAAAAAGAATGATGAAGAATGGATTCCTCAAAATAAGTTTATCAAAAAATCATGATACTATTATTCAACAATAAAAAGCAAGAGTCAAAAGGTTAAGGTATAAAGAATAAAAAGTGTGGAGAATAAGATACCAATTTCAATATCAAGGCAGTGCTGTTACCTAACTTTGAAGTTGTTTCTTGCACTTAATTCTGACATTCTTAATTCTCATCCCACTTAGACATGAACTTTTGCCTATCAGAGGTCAGGTCCTGGCCAGTTTGACTGCTCTAAAGCAGTCTTTTGTAAAATTATTCACTCTTATCCTTTGTTGAGAAACTAAAATCCAAATTTCTATCAAATCACAAATAGGTATTATATAAGTGACCCATGTTCCCCAAATAGTTCTAGATATTAGGGTTTCCCAACTATCAACCTTAAAGTCATCATATTGATTTTATATATATATATATATATATATATATATATACATACATACATTAGATATTGGGAAATTAGACATTTCATTCAATCTTTACTCTGGGGGTCTATTGTTTTCAGAGTCTCTCTCACTCTTGTTCTTAATTCTGTCCCTTTCCCAAAGAAAACTTCATACCTAAAAGGGGTACCACCTCAAACTAGTAGCTGCTATAAGCAACACAATTTCATTTCTCCCCCTGCCAATATTTGTCAGCAAAATTAAAAATATTTTGAGATCTACAAACAACATTAAATGCCATGGTCATTGCCATAGACATAACCATTGTAAGAAAATTCTAGTTTCCTTGTTATATTCCTACAGATAGGTATCAGATATTGCAATAACAGAAGCAACTTGAGAAAACTATTAAGATTGACAACAGACATTGGATTATATCTTTATCTAGTCAGTATATGCAGTTCTAAATTTGAACACTACATTTCTTCATAAAATATGATTAAAAAATACATGCAGAATGGACTCCAAAAATATATCTGAAATTCTTGATACCTCTATTCAACAAATAAAAGCAAAATCCAAAAGATTAAAAAAATATAAGGAGTAAAAGATATTTCAACATCAATCAATAACATTCTGAAGGATTGAGAATAAAATCAATTAGAGGAGAGAGAACCTCCAAAGAAAAGGGATGTGGAAATTTTCTTTTTGTCCATATATTGTTAAAAGGAGTACAACACAACAAAAGTACATTTGGATCAAATGCAAAAATGTTAGCTGATATAATATTAATATAATGACTAACTGAATAGTTAAATTAATACGGATGACTGAAACTAACTTTTCTGTAAAATTGAAAAGTGATAGAATCTGATAAGATCCATAAGTATTGGTTTAAACAGTTTACAATTGCACATGAATTAATAGCAAAGTACTTTATGAGCTTCCTCTCTGATACAAATCTGATCTCATCTTTTTAAACAGAAAGTGTCCAATATTTATTACCAAAACATGGGAACACTGTGATCCCACAATATTTAGACCAGTCACATGTTGGCACATAATAGGCACTTAATAAATGTTTATTAATTAATACAAAACATTCACTCAATCATCAAGCACAAGTATTTAGTAACACTGAGAATAATAAGAAAAAGTAAATATAGCCAATGTCTTCAAAGAATTTCCATTCTAATAGAGAGTGCATTCACTAAATATATATAAACACAAGACAACAATATATAGACTGATGAATCAAAGAGGATGTGCCCCAAAAAATCCTAAAAACCCAGGGTTATAAATCATTCAGTGATGATTGAACAAATTACCTGAAAGTATTACTACACTCATATGACCAATATTGATTATCACAAGGTCTCTGACTCTATTCCCCAAGATACCAAAATATTTCAAGTCTACATGGAAAACTATCATGTAATTAAAACATGATACCAGAGCAACCAGAGCAAGAAAAACATATTAAAATCATCTTTGGTATGTTTGGGGAAATAGTTTAAGCCTAATATGGTGCTTATTAGCACTAAATCCACTCATCATTCCTGAGCAGAATTGAGTATGGCTTTCAAGTAAAAAAATATAATCATATCAAAACATCATCTTAATCACTCAATGTACATAAATGTCACAAAAATGCCATTTAGACTTGATAAATGAAAATTTATAATCTGTTCCAAGGAAGAACAGAAAGATTTGAATCTATATCTAGAAGTCAAATGGAAAAAATGGTTACAAATATTTGGATGTTCTCTAGGCAAGATATTACATTACATCTATATCTAGCATTACATCAATAATATCAATATAAAGCAAAAAGGCTCTCAAGGAGAAAGTTGAAGCATTCTATGTTAAGAGACTGACTAGCATCCTGAAGTCAAATTTTAATGTAAAGAACACATTCAAATCAATTAACACCCACACAACATCATTATTTTTTTTTAGGTTTGTTTTTTTTTGCAAGGCAAATGGGGTTAAGTGGCTTGTCCAAGGCCACACAAGCTAGGTAATTATTAAGTATCTGAGACTGGATTTGAATCCAGGTACTCCTGACTCCAGGGCCGATACTTTATCCACTGCGCCACCTAGCTGCCCCCCACAACATCATTATTAAAACATACTTTTGACAATTTAAAAAAGGATACTATATCTAAGTTTCCAAACAAAACCTAAGCAACATTAATGAAACACAATCTCATCAACCCAAGATAGTTATTCAAAAATTAACATCCTTGCCAAAAACAAAAAAAAAGTGGAGGAGTGATAGATGTTTTCAAAGTTGGCTTGAGATTTATAAAATTACCTTTGGGAATAGACCTCATTTCATGAAGATAATTTAAAAAATGAGAAAATACCATTATGCCATTAAAAGATCATTGCTGACCTTCAAGAAAGCAGTTTCATTGGGATAAAAAAATTGTAGGTCAAATACAAGGGGTTGAGTAATGAATGGGAGGGTAAAGAAGTAGAGGCAAACAGGATAGAGAAAAGGAGAAAAAATATGAGACCAATAACTTGGGATGGTATAGTCAAATGAAAACTTTCATGATAGGGAAGTTCTAAGAAAGAAGAGAGTAAGCTAGAAGCTAAAGAGAAATTATTATAAAATTATATTTATTATTATAAATATTATATTTATAATTCTATTATAAACCATAATATTTTCTATTATATTTTCTATAATATATTGTTATATATCATATTATAAAAAGAGAAGAAATTATGGAAAAGAAAAACTCTTGAGGATATGGAAGGAGATAGCATCAAGGCAACAAGCAGAGGGAATGGACCATGGAAGGAAGAAGAAAAACAACCTACCTCTTCATCAGAGATTGCAGTAAAAGAATATAGGAATCTTGATACTTTGAAGATATGAGGGGTAAAATCGGGGATAGGGAATAACTCAGAACAAATGATCTCTATATTCTCTATAAAGTGTGAGAAAAGGATCCCTGCTGAAAAGAAAAGCAGAAGTCCCTTACAGAACTAAATCTCTCCTCCTATGATCCTAATCCTTAAGTTTTACAAATTTGCAGCTATACCCACTTTCATAAACAGATAGCACCTTTATAAACATCCACACTCTCCCACTCATTTACAACTTTCTTAACTGACCCACATTTCATTGGTGACATACAAGATAATTGAATTTAGGTTTAAAAACCTAGGAAAAAAGCTTAGATGAAGAAACTAAAGAAGAAAAAGGTCATTCTCAGAATTTATAAGCCACTACCTAATTGTAATTACCCCTTTCTCTTTCACCTCCTTTACTACCTCTGAAAAGGTCATTTGACATCCCATATTTAATCACTGAAACATCCCAAGGGGCATCTAGGCAGTGCAGTAAATAGAGAACCAGTCAGAAGGACTTGAGCTCAAATTCAGCCTCAGATACTGGACACTTACTAGCTGTGTGACCTTGGGCAAGTCACTTAACCTGGATTGGAGAGGGGGAAGAAGAAAGAAGAAGAAAGAAGGAAGATGGTGGGGCAGGGAGAGAGAGAGAGAGAGAGAGAGAGAGAGAGAGAGAGAGAGAGAGAGAGAGAGAAGTGGCTGTTCAATTATATAAGGCCTTGACTTCAAGACTGAAGAGCTTGAATTATCATATTTAAATACTCTGTGATTGGACTGTATACAATATATCCTATAGGTAGTTAATGAAACAATGGATTTGGAGTCAGGAAGAAATGAGTTCAACTCTAACCTCAGACAGTTACTTAGCTGCTTAATACTGGGAAAGCCACATAACTTTTGTTTGTCTCAGGTTTCCTTACCACAAATGGGCATGATAATAGAACTTATTTCACAGGATTGTTGGGAAAATAACAAGAGATAATATTTGTAAAGTGTTTAGTAGAGTGCCTCACATATATCAGGTACTATACAAATACTTATTCCCTCCCTCACCCCTATAGAGGCAAATTAATCCTAATAATCCAAGAAATTAGCAATTTTTCTTACTAAAGTTCCCTTTCATTGTCTTATTGTAATATGCAGGGGCCTTTGTTCCCAGAAGGATAAACTAATGGAGTACAAGCTCTAGTAGGTCCTCTCAAAATAGAACTGTTTCAAGAACCATCCCTATGGCTTATTCTATGTGTGTGAACAATATATTGAATTTCTACTGGCCATAGCAACTCAAGAAACTGTCTCTAAAGCATGAATGGACTATAATCTTCATTGGTCTTAATGAAATAATATTTATTGAAGTATTTAAGCAATACAACAAAAGAGGCTAACCAACTTGTTCATCAGTTTGAGGCTACTAAGTTGTGAACCTGGGACTTGAATTCAGATCTTTTGACGTTTTTCAGCATATGTGATGAAACATAGTTCTGGTTTTTCATCAGGAATGCTTGAAAGTTCTCTATTTCATTAACTATCCAGTTTTCTCTGAAAAATTACATTCTATTTTACTGGGTAAGTTATTCTTAGTTGTGATTCATGTTCTGTTGGTCCTGGAATATCATATTCTAAGCCTTCTATTCCTTTAATATGAAAACTACTAAATTTTGTGTGATTATGATTGTGGCCTCACAATATTTGAATTGTTTCATTCTAACTGCTTGCAAAAATGTTGGGTTTTTTTGTTTTGCTTTTTTATTTTATTTATGCCTTAGTCTTCCCTGCTATCATAGTAGTTTTTTTATAGTCAAGTTCTTTTGTTGTTGTTTGCTCATTTTTCTAACCTGTTTCTTGACTTTGGGCTCTATTCACCTTGGGATAGAGAGGCACTGTCCTAACCTTCATGCTTTTTTTTTGTACTGCTGTTCAGAGCTAGTGTTGGGGGTGTACCAGTTTTTGATGATAGCAAGCTGGGGTGTTCTTGGGAGAAGGAAGATCACTGCTTTCCTTGCTCTGGCCTTACCCAGACAGGGCCCCTATTCCATTTTGACCCACCACAACTATTCTCTGCCCTGGAACAGTAACCTAGAACTGCTCATGAGTGACAACTAACCATCAGTTCTGGTCACATATAATACCAGCAAATGGCCACCTTTAGTCTTTTTCCACCCCCTTCCTGTTTCTGAACTGGTAGTTACCATCTTTTATCCATCCCCCTTCCTCATTCATTTTCCTGTGTGTGCATTTCCTGAGAGATTTTAAGAGTATTTTCCCTTCATTATTAACCTTTTACTTGATATTTCCCTCTGTCTTCCTCTTCCCCTCCCCTCCCTCCCCCATTTTATGCACTTTCCCATTTCTATATTAGCCCCACACAAAACTTTGATTCACTTCCAGGGCATGTATTATAAGATTGAGTCCCATGATTTTTCTGACTTCTTCCTCCACCATCATTCTTTCTCTTATGCTTTCATTCTTGTCTCCTAGTATACTCTTAAAAGGAATCTTTTGATGATCTCTTTATTGATATTTTGTTGTTGTTATTCTTGGCTGTTAGACGGTTTCCATTGTCAAAAGTGTTTGCAAAACAAATAATTTGTTCAGGTCTAGTTTTTCTCTCTAGGAATGACCTAAATGACTGTTGTTTTTATTTATTATTTTTATTGTTATGTCCTTTTTTTTAATAATGAGGTTCAAGTTTGTAGGGAATGCCACTTTGAGTAGCATCTTGAGCTCCTTTCCTTTTTGAAACACATTGTTCTATTCTCTAAGAAAGTTTCTGATGGTTGCAGAGTAGTCTTACATTATTCAAATTTCCTTCCCTTTGTATTATATTTCCCTATGTATAAGACACTCCTATGTATTAGACAAACTTATTTTGGGGGCCTGAAATTTGAAAAAAGTATTACATAAAGTTATTGAACTCAAGTTTTATTAAACTCTTCATCACTGTCAAAACTCCCATCCATTAGCTCATCCTCCTCTGTGATTGATGACAAATTACTGCCTTAGGAGAGGCTCTGCCTGCTCTCCAGACTGTGCTCTGGTCTGTGGTTGACCACAAACACTCCCCGGGCAAGTCTAGTGTGTGGATGTATGCTCAGTCCATTCAGTTTCATGAACCTGAAGCACCAATTGTGTCCTTTGAAACCAGTCACTTCTTTTTCATGAGCAATTCTTCTTGACTCATGCTGAACCATCTTTGTGGACACAGGAATTCCAATGGCCCTTTGCTCTTCAATCTATCTCTTCAATTACCTCTCTAAATCACACCATTTTACTGACTTGCCTCTCATATCCTTCTTCTGCCCTGGAGTTTTCAGTAGGGCTTCTTCTTCCCATAGCCAGTCTCAGATTGTTTTCTCAGTTAGAGGAGGATCAAACTTAGGTTCAGCAGGACAATTTCCATTCACTTTTGCAAACTGGATCACTTTAAACTTGAATTCAGCACTGGATGAAAATCTTTTCTGAGTCATTTCTGGGCAAGATGTTGCAAAGCATAACCTAATATCCTAGTAACAAATGCAAAGCAATGAGCATAAAGATACTAAGCACAAATAAGTGGAAATGCAAGTAAAAAAATTTATAGCCACTGTATAAGATGCTCCCAGCTTTTAGACCCCAAATTTTTTGAAAAGGGGTATGTCTTCTATATAGGAAATATGGTATTTTAAGGTCCTTTTCCAGCTCAGTCATTGGAATTGTCATTGGAACTGCTAAATTTTTTCCTAGAGATTAGAGTATAGGGGGTTTTTTTGCTGTTGTTTTGGGGTTGTTTTGGGGGGGGGGCATTGGATCCTAACTAGATTATTTGATTGACTCTTTGTTTTCTGTATTCAGAAGTTCTGGGAAGTTTTCTTGCATTATTGAAGATGGGAGAAAATGGGTTTTGGAAAAAAGGAGCTTAAGCATCTTTATGGGTTCATTTTATGAAAAAAACCACCAATCTCTGACTCAGAGATTGGCTGGGACTTTAATTCACAAGTTACACAATCAGGTTACCCAAAAAGTCCATAAACTAATACAAGAGTTTATTAGCTCATCCTCCTCTCCTTCTCCACAAGTTAAGTTTTGTGGAGAAGCAGTTAGATAGTGAGTTTCTTAAAGAATAGACTGATTAATAAAAATTGAGGTTATGAAAGGTTAAAGTGAAGGCAGGAAACCACTGGTCCCTAATAAGGGAGAGTAGTCATATGGGAATGAAGTTTAGGGACTTTATGGAGGAAAGAGATGACTGAGAAAAACAGCAAAGGGGATAAGTTATCTTAAAGAGACAGTTACAAGCTGGGTGAGTAATCAAGTTAAGGAAAAGGAGATCCCAGGGGTGGTACTGTGGGCTTAGTGAGTGGATACACCACTTAGCTACCCTACAGCACATTTTAGAAGAGGGACAGAGTGAAAGGAGAGAAAATATAATATACAGTAGTGGGGAAGAATGGATGGAGGGAATTAAATCAGCAACAGCAACAGTGGAAAAGTATGGAAGTAACTTTTGTGATGGACTTATCATAAAGAATGTGATCTATCCAAGACAGAGCTGAGGGTATCAGAACACAGACTGAAACACATTTTTTTTCCTCTTTCCTTTCCTTTATTTCTCTTGATGGTCTATATTTTTGGAGGGAGAGGGTATTATATTTACTCTTAAACAAGAATATTTTAGTAATTTATAAAAACATCACTTGTACAAAAATATTCATAGCAGCTCTGTTCATGGTATCAAAGAACTAGAAGTAAATGTCCTTCAATTGGGAAATGGCTTAACAAAATGGGCTATATGTATATGATGGAACACTATTGTTCTATTAGAAGACAGGAAGAATGGGAATTCAGGGAAGCCTGGAAAGATTTGCATGTACTGATGCTGAGCAAGATGAGCAGAACCAGAACCAGAGGAACAATGTGCACCCCAGCAGCAACATGGACGTGATGACCAACCTTGATGGACTTGCTCATTCCATTAGTGCAACAATAAAGTACAATATCTTGTTTTTCTTCCTTAAGGATAGGATTTCTCTCTTATCACATTCAAATTAGATCAGTGCATAACATGGAAACAATATAAAGACTAATAGACTGCCTTCTGTGGGGGGTGGGGGGGAAGGAAGCAAGATTAGGGGAAAGATTGTAAAAAAATCAAAATAAAATTTAAAAAAGGAAAAGAAGATGATTAAGAGAATAGAAATGGGGATAGTCATTTTAAAATGAACAAAAGGGGAAAAGAAAAGAAGCTTAGATCAACATGGATCCAGTCACATGGAATTGGGGCCATATTGGTTCAGCAGCATGAGCCAGAACACATGGATCCAGCATGGAGAAAGGAAAAGGAGAAGGGAAAAGCAGCCAGGCTGAGTCAATAGGGGAAAAAAAGAGCAAGACTGGGTAGAACCTTGCTCAAATAAATTTCCATGATGGGCGAAAAAAGAGTAGTACTTGGGGAGTGGTTTAGTATCTGGCTTCAGGGATTCTCCAATGTACATGCCACACAGGGAGCCCCCAAGGAGTGGCTAATTCTGGACACAAGGCAACACTCACTGAGCATGAACAGACTACGCATGCTCCTGCCCAAAGGGTATGACCAAGGTCAATCTTAATGTTAAAGTCCAAAGTAGCTTAGAAAATAGAGTTCACAAAAAGCCAACCCTTCCATAGTACAGAAAAGCTTCCAATTAAAAAAAATTACAACATTTCTCTGTACCCAGAGCTTCCCTGATTCATTAAAATATTCAGATTTTTTGACTTGTAGCGTTGTTCTAGGTGATCTTAAATTGTCTCTAGGCATCCTGTCTTTGAGATCATTAAGTTTTGTTTATATGGAGATTATATTTTCTTTTAATGTTATTTTTTGTTTCTTTTCTTCAATACTTTCCTTCACTTCTAGATATTTGCATCCCTTATTGGTTACTCTCTCTTTTGTTTAATGAGATTTGCTATCATGAATTCAAGTTTTTACTATTCTGCTAATTATTTCTGCTATTTAGGTCATAAATTTTGCTTTCACAATTCTTTATTTCTCTTTTATTTGCTGCAGTAACCTCTTGTTCCAGTTCTATGCTCTTTGGGGAATCCATAAGTTCTCTACCTCATCAAGTATTGATTCATTTTCCTGTGTCTTATAATATTTATGGATTTCTGAAGTGACTCAATTTATCTGCTTATGTTCAAAGTCTTTAACTGACCTTCCTCCTAAGACTTTTGATAATTTCATTCTTTTTTTCACCCCTTACCCATTCCTTTATTACTTACCTTCTGATTCCTTCCCTTTTGCAGTTTCCCTGGAGCTAGAACTTAAAACTTTCTCCTACACTAGATAATGCACATTTCACTGATCTCATTCCATGCCCCAAGTGACTTCTGGGAGTAGAAAACTGGCCCCAGATGAATGCTAGGCACATTTTTCTCCATCAGACATAGTAAAATGCCACACAGGCACATACACTGACATCCTGCCTTAATTTTCTCTGTTCTTCAATTCCTTGCCTAAGCTCCAATGTAGAGATGCCTTACTATAATAGCAGAAGCAATATGTGTGTGTACACATACACACACACACACACACACACACACACACACACACACACACACACACACAAAAAAAAACCCAGGCTTAAGAGATAGCTGAGTATAAGGAGAATACAAGGAAATAAGAACATTTTAAGTCTGGGTTCCAATTGGCTTTCTGAATTCTTCTAACCTCCAAAAATTCTGAAAGCAGTTAATTCATTAAAGAAAGTATATATGTATATATGCATGTCTGTGTGTATACATACATATATATGTTATATACACATATGTGTATGTATATCTCACATGTGTGTATATATATATACAAATATATTAAGTATTTTATATAAGTATTTGCATATTAAATGTCAAAGTACTTTGTCAGAAAGAAAAATGACAGTTACAATAGAGGTCTGCTGGTATTGCTGGCAATTTTCCAGGCTATGAATATTTACCAGTAATTTCATGTACTTTTGAAGCTATATAGGGGAACATCAGGTATTTCAAGTGGTCAAATAAATTAGAGAGAAAAGAATAATAAAGGAAAGTTAGCTCAAATTATTAGTTCAAATCAGGGAAAAATTTTAAAAAGTGGAAGTCAAGGAAATAAAATGAACACTGATGGGGGAATCAGGTCAGTTGTATCTACAACATTTACTATTTTGTGACTTTAACTTCTTCTTGGGGGATTCAGTTTTCTTCTCAGTAAATAAAGGAGTTAATTAAAAGATAAACAGTTCATTAAGGAAGAAAAAAAGCTTTGCAACAAAATAGTATCTCTCCAGTAGAGAACGGCTATAAATATGTAAGAAAAAGAATCATACCCTAATAGATACAAGGCCAAAGGATATAAACAGTTTTCAAGAGAAGAAAGGAAAACTATCTATAACTACATGAAATAGTTCGAATCACAATAATAAAATACAAATTGAAATTTCTTTCATTTTGAATGACAAAGCTAAACGATGAAAATAGTAAATGTTGGAAGGACTGTGAGAAGATTAGTAAAATAGCTCATTGCAAGTGGTTCTCTAAATTGGCTAAACTGTTTTGGAAAACAAAATGGAATTACATCTAAAAAATCAATAAAATTAATATGCTTTTTGATTAGACATATCCTAAAGACATCAAAAAAAGAGGATAAATTTCTACATAAAGAAAAACAGAATGGGCAGACATTAATATGGTTATAACTAAACAAATTGTAGTAAATGAATTATCATAAATGAATTTGAAGAATTTAGAAAGCTTGGGAAAGATTTGTATGAACTGATACTGAGTAAAGAAAGCAAAACCAGGAAGGTTATTTGCACAATGATTGCAACAATATATGCAAAATAATATCGAAAGACTTCAGAATGTGGATCAATACAATGAACAATCATGAGCTCATAAAACTATGAGTAAATCATGTCTCCCACTGTTAAGCAGATAGGTGGTAAATGAGAGTACAAACCATCTTTACTGTTGAAAGGGGTGAAATAATAGTGATAGTTAAAGAAGCATCAATAAAACATTTTAAAAATAAAATGTGAGGTTGGATTACATGATCATTTTGACTATTCTGTGTTAGGAGTAATATCACAATTCTTTCATGACTTCAGTATCAGTTTTTATTGACAAATCTCCCTTATGTCTGACAAGGTCATGGAAGGATATATGAGTAGCAGCAAAAATATTAATGTAGTAGGTGAAAAAAGCAATGGATTTGTGTAATCACCAAAGTAATGGTGATGTTGATTAGTGAAAGATATAGGAGATAGTTGGTGGCATTCTATAATATAGTAAGAACCATCTCTTGCTTTTCCCTTTTTAATTTGTCTCTCCCACCTCCTCCCATTCTTATTCTTTCCTCTTTTTTTCTTATTCTCCTTTTCCCCCTAATCCTAATATATCATCCAGTAACATCTATGGGTATTATTTAGTGCCCCTCAATGTTCTAGCAACCTTATAGGATTATCCCCACAACTTGACCTCAAAAGATGGGGTTACCCAGGGAATGATTATCCATAATTCAAGATATTTTTGGTACCCTAACCAAAAAACACAAGTCCCAGCCAATATATTTATCATTAAAGTCAGTCAGATGACACAATTAGCTCAAAGAAGAAGCATTTATTGAGATGTCACTGTAAGAAGAGTGCCTACAAAACATTATCCTCCAAAAATTGGAGGGAATAATCTCACATCAATTCACAAAGTATCAATGGGAAGACTGAACACTCACAAAAAATACACTAATAGAAATGCACACTTGGGAATATACTTGCTGTAACAATACACATATCTAGCATGGCACTTTCCTTTCTCATTGTGTCCTCATTCCGTTACTCATAAACACAATATCTCTGCTGAACACATCAGTCAGTTGGACTCCTGGAGGTTACTGTCCTTTGGAAATAAGTTCCAGACTATCAGACTGACTTTCTTCTTGGCTCAGAGAACTTATACCTTCTCATACCTCTCTTCTGCTTTAACTTACTCTAAGTAGAATACCTTACTTTTTGAAGAGTCATAAATAAATGTGAACAAATCGTCATCCAGTTGATGGTTTGTTTTATCAAGCCTTGAAAACAGACTTCCTCATATCTCTTAAAAGGGAAATAAGTTCACTTCTTTCCACTTTAATGTTAGTTAAAAAGAATTTATTATCCCTTAGTATATTGATATCTTTATTACCTGTCCATTCACTCCAATTTGGTTGGGGTAAAAAATCAATTTATAAGGGGTATCCTGATCACTGCGATAGCATTCATGGCTGTGAGGATTCCTAATCTCTGCAATAAAATAAAAGGATTAAGGAGTTAAAAGATATGGGTGTCATGTTCACCACAGACATATACCTTCTTAGTCCCTCAGTTCTACCTTCCCTTAAACTGTTAAATGGAAGGAATCAAATTTTCTCTTTGAACCAAAGGTTAAGAATTATGTCTGAAGAATCTACCTCCCAAGGTGTAATATTCCATGGAGGGCCAAGCATTTTTACTATTCAGAGAAAATCAGGTATTAATCACAAAATATCAAGTCTCACACTGTGTTTGAATAAAACACTCTAAAGGATGCTAGAGGTGTAGGGAAAACAAGAGGATGAGACCTAATGAGTAATTCTGGGGAAAAGAAAGCTTTAGAGACTAAAGAGAAACAAATTAAATAGAATCTGTTTAGTAGAATCCCAATTGGAACTATATAGAATATTTGAAACTTCACTTTGACTATATCCTGGAAATCAGAGAATGTCTTTGAAGATTCCATATTCCTATTAGTTTACTCCAGTTATCCTTCCCATATCATAACTTCCACCATCATGGTTTTGACAGATCACAGGCCAGTGTAAGAAATAACATGGGAATTTGGGGAGAAGTTTTCTGAAAGTCCCAGGTAACGTGCAAAGGCCAGCAGATGACTCAAAGCCTAAACCCAAATTTTACAATATGTACTGTAAACATTCCATAAAAGACTAAGAAAAAATTCAAACTTTTCCTCTGATACAAAATGGAAGTTCAAAAAATTTTTCAAGGATTTTCCAAGTCACACAGGTGCAATGCTCCAAGCCCCCATGATGTGGAAACTGTATACCAGTAAACTCCATGATAGCAAGAATCACATCTCATCAAAACTCTTATTCCCCATGGCCTAGCACAGTGTTTTTATAAAATAGGTATTTAATAAATGTTTCATGATTTGATGAATGAATTACCTCTGAAAACTTTTTGGATCCCATTAGCAACAATGGAATCTTCTCTTCTCCACAACTCATAGAGACCCAAATAGCACTATCAGACCAGGTATAACTTATAATGCCATGTTTTCTACCTCCAATAAAGTTAAAATCTGGAATAACCTAAGTATGTAAAGGGGGTCCTTGACACTTCAGGTGCCCCAAGAAGTTTCTCAGTTTGTCTAACACCCCTAAGTCTGGGATCATCTTGATAGGGTTAAAATAGTTGACCCTGAGAATCACAGGATACACTATAAATTTTATCTGGAACTCACCTAATGTTCTTGTTAACCTAATCCTTTTGCCGTTTCTGCAATATTCCTGCTCCCTCCTAAAACTGCCTCCCCCTACCCAGGTGCAGCTAGATCTATGAGATAGTAACCCAACCTAAGTCTCCCTGGTACATGACTGTCCTGTACCACAGGCAGACCCTGACCCTCTCTCTGGTATGTGACTGTCCTGTACCACAGGAAACATGTTAGACCGTGACCCCCTTCCATCTTTTATTGGCCTCCTATCTATACTATGTCACATGTGTGTAACAGTCTGACAAGGAAATATATCTAACTGCTATTTCTGCTTCTGTACCCTGCATGCTCACAATACCTCTACCCCTCAAAATACTATAAAAACTTGGCTCATTCTATTCTCGAGGTAGTTAGATTTGGGCTTTATACCCTTAGCAACCCCCAGGTAAATAAACTCCACTCCAAAATTTCATAGTTTGGTCTCCAATTTGCTTCTTGGGGTACAACAAATGGAGCAATAATGAAACTTTCCCTGTAACCTAGACAGAAATCTTGACTTTGGCAGGTAAAAAAGTGGGACATGGTAAAATGCTGTTTCCTTGAATGATATTTCCTATTGACAGAAGATGTAGTGTCAAACTTTTGTCTTTTCTGAGGCACAGTGGATAGGTTTCTGTACCTAGAGTAAGGAAGACCTGAGTTTGAATACCAACTCAGACATTCACTAGCTGTGTGATCTGGGGAAGTCATTTAACCTCCAACTATCTTCATTTTTTCATTTGTATCTAAACACCTACATTTTAGGATTGTTGTGAGAATAACATAAGAGAATATTTATAATCCACTTTCCAAACATTAAAGCACCATATAAATACTAGCTATTATATCATTCATGATTATTATTATTATTCTGTGATTACATCTCATAAAATAAAGGGCTTAGCAAATTGAACTTTGAGGTCCCTTCCAGCTCTAATGTTCTATTGTCCTTGTTCTGAAAACTCTTCCAGCTCTGATAGTCTATGTTCTATGCTTTAAAGTCTCTTCCAGCTCTGAGGTTGTCTTGATCTATGATTCACTCTCTCCTGAAATATTCTTCAGGGACGGGCTAAGTTTTACAAACCATTGAAATTGCTTTGAGAGAGTTATAAGAAGTTTCCACTGAAGATATATACCACCTGACAGTTACTGAAAGCATCAGGTCTTCATTTACTGCATTTTAAATTACATAAAAGAAAATATTTAAATTGAGACATTCATGAAAAGAAGGACAAGTAAAGATACAACTAGATCTTTGGAAAGCCAGGATATAGCTCTAGCTTATCTAACAGATGGCTTTTTAGGTTCAGGTAAACTGATCTTTGAGCCACAGCAAGAGAACAATGTCTGTCCTTCATTTTCAAAGAAGACCATGACATCAAGGAGGTGATGTCACGACAAACACATGCATTGAGTGAGGGAGTACCATACTAAGCTACCAGCCTCACTTTCTCCTCCAGAATCATCTGGGTCCAGTGGCCAAATATGAATCAAAATGACTGGAGATGGCCCTGTATGTGAGGCAATCAAGGTTAAGTGATTTGCCCAAGGTCACACAGCTATTAAGTTTCCAGCATCTGGGGCTGGATTCAAACTCCTATCCTCCTGCCTACAAGGTCAATGCTCCATCCACTGCACCAGAAGAAAAGGGATAAATGAATCTGTGAAAGATTCCCTCCATACCCAATAGCCAAGTTACAAGTTCTTGTCACCCCTTCTAGTACAATGTGGTAAGCCTGGCTTTCTCCCAAACAATTGGTCTGCTTCCTACTGCAAATGAAGGTCAGGTATTTCATAAGTAGGAGATTCAATCCCCATGCTTCTACAACTCTAAAGTTTCAGACATAGGAGAGTCCACAGTATAAGGAGGGCATAAACTTAGATCAAAGTCAATTTGACACAAGAAGAGCAGACACTAAAAAAAAAAAATACAGGTTTTTCTCAGGGTACTACAAATGTTTTTAGATTTAAAGGACTGAGAGTTAAGCATATGGAAATAAAGGGATTAACTTTAGTTCTCAGACCTCTTAAGTTTGAAGTCCTTGTTGCCCTCTTAGAAAGGACCTATCATTTAAATTATGTCTAGGTAGAAGTCACATAGATTGATTGTGGAAATTTTATTCCTGGCAAAAAAAAAAAAAAGCAAGAGAAGAAAAATTCTTTTTTTGATTCATTATCCCTCTTTTGTTCTTTGCATTTGTCCCTTAGCTTACCACCCTCTTTAAGAAATACAAAAAAGAGGGGTGGCTAGGTGACACAGTGGATAGAGCACCTGCCCTGGAGTCAGGAGTACCTGGGTTCAAATCCAGTCTCAGACACTTAATAATTACCTAGCTGTGTGGCCTTGGGCAAGCCACTTAACCCCATTTGCCTTGCAAAAAACTAAAAAAAAATACAAAAAAGAGAGACCAAGTCTAGAAATCTGAGTACTGAAAAAATGAAACAAATTAGTGTAAAGATGGATATATATACATATGGGTATGTTTATGTATGTTTATACATATTCTTGTGCAGTACCCTCAGGATTTCCTTCACTAGAGCATGCCTAGCATTCTATGGATTAATGACATCTTCAGAGCATATACAAATCTCCTGACCCCCTCCTGTTAGCTATGATGATGCAACAGTTTGTACTGTGTGATGATAAAAGATATTTTAATTTGCTGCTGGATTGGAACACATAGATATACTAAAAAGGTCACCTGCTCTTCTTCCTTCCTGCTTTAAAGTATAAAGACATAACAAGGAGAGTCAGTTGGGAGAATGGTAAATCCTTATCCTCTAACCTAGTCCCTTGCAGCCATGAGCACATATTCTATTTAGAGAAGACTGGGACTAAGGTGGTACCACTTCTATTTTATTGCATTCCTTCAGCTTATATAGCAATGACCTCAAAACAGATGAGTGTAGGCAACCATCTGAGATTAAGAAGGTCATGATGTTCTGAGAGTCCAAGGAGAGAATGATTGCACTGTCCACCACAGCAAAAGAGAGAGGTTCTAGTCTGTTGAAACAGACAATATCCAAGGGAAGAGTCAGCATTAGAGAAAAAGAAGCCGCTGGAAAAGATCATGCTTGGATCATGCTTGGCAAATTATGGGTGGGAATCAGTAGAGATAAAATGTGAAATAGCTAATTAGCAAAATTGCTGAACAGTATTATGTTCTGATGAGATTTACTACCAACCTCCCAGAAGATTGTAGCCTGGATATAAGCTGAGTTTCAGAATCCTTTTAAAATCAATCTGTTAATGCACATTGTGATTCTCATGTGCTTATTTCTTCCTGTGTGGGAATAAAATGACCTGCCCTATACCTATTCATAAGATTCAGCTATACTTTCCCCCCCTCTTTTGGGGAAACACTAAATTAGAGCCTAAAATAGAATTGTTCCCAAAGTAGCTAGGGCAGGAATGAAGAACCAAAGAATATTGAGAAGTGGGGAAATCTTCTTCCCCTATGGAGAAGTCAGGCTTCCCCAGAAATGAACCTGGTACAAGCTAGATGCAGAGCAAGGAGAGATAAGTACCCTCAGTTCTTGAGAGTCCTTACAGTGATTGTCTCTGGCTACAAAGCTACACATGTGTGTATTGAAACTAGGACTATATATATTTTTATACAGTTCAGCAACAGAATAAGATTTTCCCTTTGTTCTACCAGTCCAGAGATACTTTCACAGGATGCATAAGCCTTAATACATCTACAGATATTTATTTACATGAATACATATGTGTGTGTGGGGTGCAAAATACCATGCACACACATACACATTTTTATACATACTGTTTCCTGTGCCTCTTTTAAAAAATATGTGAAGAAATAAAAACAAATCAAATTTCAATATCAGAGGAGGAATAGGAATTCATAAAAATAATTGATTTTTTAACATCAAATAAATAGCTAATTTTTGGATACAAGATCTGGGATTCAAATTATAGACCAATCCATCAAGTGAAAGGATTTTTTTTAAAAGGGACAAAGATATGTCCTAGGGTATACAGCACATCCAAATTGGTTTAGACTTCTTAAACATGGTCTTAATCTACTCTTCCACATTAAGATTTATTCAGTTTTTTCCCAGGTAGGGGAGGGGAGGAAGATGGAGGGAGCAAGAACTGACATAGAGCTTAGGAAAGGGAAAAAAACAGTCCTATTTATTTTGTATATTTTGTATCTGCATGAAAGATATAATTTTATTCCTAATGATAAATTATGGCAGCAAAAATCAGAAAGCAGAAAGAGGTCCTATAGAACCCCCTGGGCCCAACCATCACACTAGAGTGTGAAGAACACTCATCTCTGACCTCGGATGAGCAACAAGGCAGGGTCAGAGTTTCAGAAAATATTATGCTTCTTTTGTTTGCATCGCTATGTCTGAGTGAATAAAGGAAGAATAACAGCAACATCATGCAAACATTCAGATTCTATTGAAGACGATTCTTTGACCAGGGAGAGTTGTAAAAGGAAAGATACTCTGTCCTTTATGAAGGTCATGACTACATCAACAAATATTCCCAGAAACAAACAACACATTTTAGAGTCATGATTATAATGTGGCTTTGATAAATTTGACTTGTTCAGGAAATTCAAGAGAGGGCTACTATTAGGGACAAGTTTCTGTCCACAGAAACAACTAAAGGGGTTGAGAGGGTATAGAGATAGCTAGATGGAGGGAGTAAGCAGTCATGGGAATCATCTCAGCACCATAAACAGTATGCTCAATAAACAGGAACTTCAAAAAGATTGAGATTGCTGACAAATTCTCTCATTCTTTACTTTTTATTCAAAGGTATTTTCTACCTCAAAAGTCAGCCTGCTCTAGATTTATGTTATGTAGAGGAGAAAGTAAGGTTGCATCTAAAGGTGCAGAAAAGAGGCCCCATGAATATAAAATGAATTTTTAGTGGGAGAATTCTCTGGTCTCCCTTCTAGGTTAAGTGGGGACTTGGAGGGATTTAGGAAAAGATCAAGGAATATAAAGAGTACAACCACAAAGAAACTGGTACAGTCTTCCTTAATGGAGTTATGAGATTTTCTCAACAAGGTTAACACTAGTCAAGAATAATTCCCTATTAACAAGTAGATTAGGCTGGGAGTGATGATGTCTCTTGGATGTTTTGCACTGGTTACTTGATCCATTGTCTTCACTTTTCTTTTCATGAATGTCTCAATTTAAATATTTTCTTTTATCTAATTTAAAATGCAGTTAATGAAGACCTGATGCTTTCAGTAACTATCAGGTGGTCTATATCTTCAGTGGAAACGTCTTATAATTCTCTCAAAGCAATTTCAATGGTTTGTAAAAGTTAGCCCGTCCCCAAAGAATATTTCAGGAGAGAGTGAGTCATAGATCAAGACAACCTCAGAGCTGGAAGAGACTTTAAAGCATAGAACACAGACTATCAGAGCTGGAAGAGTTTTCAGAACAAGGACAATAGAACATTAGAGCTGGAAGGGACCTTAAAGTTCAATTTGCTAAGCCCTTTATTTTATGAGATGTAATCACAGAATAATAATAATAATGAATGATATAATAGCTAGTATTTATATGGTGCTTTAATGTTTGGAAAGTGGATTATAAATATTCTCTTATGTTATTCTCACAACAATCCTAAAATGTAGGTGTTTAGATACAAATGAAAAAATGAAGATAGTTGGAGGTTAAATGACTTCCCCAGATCACACAGCTAGTGAATGTCTGAGTTGGTATTCAAACTCAGGTCTTCCTTACTCTAGGTACAGAAACCTATCCACTGTGCCTCAGAAAAGACAAAAGTTTGACACTACATCTTCTGTCAATAGGAAATATCATTCAAGGAAACAGCATTTTACCATGTCCCACTTTTTTTACCTGCCAAAGTCAAGATTTCTGTCTAGGTTACAGGGAAAGTTTCATTATTACTCCATTTGTTGTACCCCAAGAAGTGAGTTGGAGACCAAACTATGAAATTTTGGAGTGGAGTTTATTTACCTGGGGGTTGCTAGGGGTAAAGCCCAAATCTAACTACCCCAAGAATAGAATGAGCCAAGTTATTATAGTATTTTGAGGGGCAGAGGTATTGTGAGCAAGCAGGGTACAGAAGCAGAATTAGCACTTAGATATTTCCTTGTCATTTTTTGTTTGTTTTTTGTAGTTTTTTTTTTTCCAAAGCAATGGGGTTAAGTGGCATGCCTAAGGCCACACAGCTAGGTAATTATTAAGTGTCTGAGTCCACATTTGAACTCAGGTACTCCTGACTCCAGGGCTGGTGCTCTATCCACTGTGCCACCTAGCTGCCCCCTCAGTCATTCTTTTAGAGATAAAAACTAAGGGTGAATAAACTATGTAGGACTCACTTGTGTGAAAAAAATATTTTGTATTTGTGTTCATATTGGGTTTGTCTTGGTAGAACAGAATCCCACATCTTGGTAGGTAGAATCCCAAATATTTATATGGTCTAGATTTATTTTGAATGGAATTTTTCTATCTTATGCTGAACTTTGCTGGTTATATAGAGAAATGTTGATGATTTGTGTGGGTTTATTTTATATCCTGTGACTTTGTCAAAGTTGCTAATTATTTCAAGTAATTTTTAGTTGATCCTCTAGAATTCTCCAAGTATGCCATCATATTATCTTCAAAGTGGTAGTTTTGCTTCCTTATTGACTATTTTAATTCTTTCAATTTCTTTATCTTCTCATTGCTAAAGCTAACATGGCTAGTACATTATTGAAAAATAGTGGTGATAATGGGCATCCTTGTTCCCCCCTGAACTTAATAGGAAATCTAGGTTATCCCCATTACAGATAATGCTTGCTGATGGTTTTAGTTAGCTACTACTTATCAATTTTATTGAAGGCTCCATTTAATTCTATGCTCTCTAGAATCTTAATAGGAATGGGTGCTTATTTTGTCAAAGGCTTTTTCTTCATCTGTTGATAAAATCATATGATATCTGTTAGTTTTTTATTGATATGATCAATTATAATGATGGCTTTCCTAATGCTGAAATAGCCCTGCATTCCTGGTTTAGATCCCACCTGATCCAAGTGTATTATTCTAGTGATAATTTGCTATAATTTCTTCACTAGTATTTTAATTATATTTTTGCATCATTATTCATTATGGAAATTGTTCTATAATTTTTATTCTCTGTTTTGGCTATTCCTGATTTAGGTATTAATACCATATTTGTGTCCTAAGGAATTTGATAGACTCCTTTACCAATAATTCTAAATAGTTTACATAGTTTTAGAATTAATTATTCTTTGAATGTTTGGTAGAATTCACTTTTAAATTCTTCTGCCTTTGGAAATTTTTTCTTAGGGAGTTCATTAATGGCTTATACAATTTCTTTTTTTTAATGGGGCTATTTAAATAATTTATTTCCTCTTCTATTGATCTGGATGATTTATTTTTTGTAAATATTCATCCATTTCACTTAGATTATCAGGTTTCTTGACATACAGTTGAGCAAAATTTCACCAAATTATTGTTTTAATTTTCTCTTCATTAGTGGTGAATTCAACCATTTTCATTGCTAATATTGGTAATCTGGTTTTCTTCTCTTCCAAATCAAATTAACCAAAAGTTTATCTATTTTGGTGTTGGTGGGTTTATTTTTTACAAAACCTGCTCTTAGTTTTAATTATCAGTTCAATGGTTTTCTTACTTTCAATCTTATTTTGATTTTCATAATTTCTAATTTGATGTTTAATTGGGGATTTTTAATTTTTTCTTTTTCTAGTTTATTGAGTTGCATGCCTAATTCATTGATCTGCTCTTTTTCTGTTTTATTCATGTTAGCATTTAGAGATATCAATTTCCCCCTAAGAACAGTTTTGACTGCATCCCACAAATTTTGGTATATCTCAATACTGTCATTGATTGTTTCCTATGGTTTTTTGTTTGACCTACTTATTCTTTAGGGCTAGATTATTTAGTTTCCAATTAATTTTCAATCTATCTTTTCATGACCCTTTATTGCCTCATGATCTGAAAAGGATGTATCTAATATTCCTGTCTTTCTGCATTTGATTATGAGGTTTTTGTGTCCTAATACATGGTCAATTTTTCTGTAGGATATACACCATTGAAAAAAAAAGATATATTCCTTTCCATCCTCATTCAATTTTCTCCAAATATTTATCATTTCTAACTTTTCTAAAATTCTATTCACCTTCTTGACTTCTTTTTTATTTATTTTTGTAGTTACATGTATCTAGTTCTGAGAAGGAGAGGCTGAAGTCCCAGCTAGGATAGTTTGGCTATTTATTACTTCCTGTAATTCACTTAACTTCTCCTCTAAGAATTTGGATGCTATACCACTTGGTGCATATATGTTTAGTATTGATAGTATTTCATTGTCTTTTGGCAAGATGTAGTTTCCTTCCTTATCTCTTTTAATCAGATCTATTTTTTCTTTTGCTACTCCTGCTTCTTTTTTAACTTCAGCTGAAACATAATATATTCTACTTCAGGCTTTTACCTTTACTCTGTATGTATCTCTTTGTTTCAAATGTGCTTTTTTGTAAACAACATATTGAAAGATTCTGGTTTTTAATCCATTCTACTATCTACTTTTGTTTTATGAAAATGCTTTTCACATCCATAGCTATGATTACTGTGTATTTTCCTCCATCCCATTCCCCCCACCAAAGTTCATACTTTTTTCTTCCTCCTTTTTCACCCTGTCTTTCCTCATCAGTGTTTTGTTTTGTTTCTGACCACTGCTTCACTCAATCTGACTTCTCTTCTATCAGCCCCCCCTCCCTCTCTTCACCTTTCCCCCTTTTCCCTCCTATTTCTCTATAAGGGTAAGATGAATGTCTGTATCTAACTGAGTTTGTATAATACTTCCTCTTTGAGTCAAATCTGATGAAAGATTCAAACAATATTCACCACTTCCCTTCTGTAATAGGTCTTTTATACCTCTTCATCCAAATTGTGCTTCTTACTCAATTCTGCCTCCCCCTTTTCTCTTCTCCAACTACAATACTTTTTTTCACCTCTTGTCCTGATCTATCTTTCCAGCCTTCTTAGTCTCTTTTTACACACTCTTACAGCCTTTCACATACTCTACTGTCTATCTAATTTTTCCTTGTTACTATTCCTCATATATGGTATTCTCACTCCTATCTCTGTGCTTTTTTAATTGTAAAAAAGAAAGGAAATGAGCATTTATTAATCACCACCTGTGTGCCAGAAAATGAATTAAGCACATTACAAATGTCTCACTTTGTCCTTAAAAATTCTGGAAGGGGGGAAGCTAGGTGACACAGTGGATAGAGTACTGTCCCAGGAGTCAAGAAGGCCTGAATTCAAATCTGGCCTCAGACACTTAATGATTACCTAGCTGTGTGACCTTAATCACTTAACCCCACTGCTTTACAAAAACAAAAAAAGATCCTAGAAGGTAAGTACTATTATTATTTTTCTTTTTTTGTAATTGAAGAAACTGAGAAGGCAAATATTAATAGATTTTCCTAGGTCACACAGCTGGTAAGTTCTGAGAACAAATCTGAATTGCTCTATCTA
Source organism: Macrotis lagotis (assembly GCF_037893015.1). Taxonomy (NCBI): domain Eukaryota; kingdom Metazoa; phylum Chordata; class Mammalia; order Peramelemorphia; family Peramelidae; genus Macrotis; species Macrotis lagotis. The sequence continues at coordinate 225,188,586 of NC_133659.1, read as the reverse complement.
CTGCACCACCCACCTGTCTCTATAGTTGTCCCCCTCTCCTTTCCCTCATGCTCATAGCGCATTCCTTCACCACTGCTTCTTAATATCCCTTGTTTGCTTTCAAGGCTTAGGTCAAATGCCACCTTCTACTTGAAGCCTTTCCTGAGACCTTAATTGCATTGTCTATATTTTGTCTATATTTATATGTGTGCATGTAGTCTCCCCTAGCTGAACTGCAAATTCTTTGGGGGAAGAGAGTTATATCTTTGTATTCCCTTTGCCTAGCAAACAGTAGGAGCTTAATAATTGTTGACTGTCTAATGAAATTCATTAAAAAAATCAAAGGTATAGGTAAACCTGGTTCTGTGACCCCAGATTACCACACAACTTCGCTATAGCAAAAAGCTCCAGAACAACAGCAGCAGAGACAGAAAGCAAAAAATGGGGTGAATAAAAATTTTTTTAAAGAAGGAAACCTAGACCAATAAATTGTGATTAAAATATGGGCATGAATAAATATATTTTACTTCTATCTTTATATTCTACAAGATCCCTAAGACATTTCTGAAATGTGAAATTTCTGAAAATTTCTGGAAAAAAAATGGTGACTTTTTTTTAAATGCCCATTTTGTAATTAACCCATATGCCCTTTCCATCTTTAGTCATGTGATAATAAGTACTCTCTGGTACCTTTTGCTTAGCTAATAGAGCAGAAGATCTGAAGCTGAAATTTGGATGTAGCACCATTGTATTTATGGGCAGTTCAATACCCAGCAAGAACTGACTGGGTACTCCTATAGTTTTTGTTATATTATTTAACACCAGCCTTTTCAGAATTTTACAAGATTGCACAGTTTATACTGCCAATAGAAGGAGAAATAAATGCGGGAATATTTGCAAAAAGCTGAGTTAAGTAAATATTTTATACTCAATAATGGTATGCCTTCTGAATGATGCATGGGCCAAGTTGACAGAGTTGAAGCACAGGCAGCAGGAATATGTACAGGATGATGAGTGTGTCAGGGACAGGGCACCAGATGGTAATGGTCACAGAATGCTGGGGCTGGGAGGAGACCTTCAAAGTTGATACAATTTTAGTTTCTAAAAAAAGACAAAGAAACCTATATACACTTGTTCTTTAAAATTCTTCAAGATTTCACAAACTTTCAATCCAGGGCTTCACCACCTTTGGGTATTCATTGCAAAGGAAAGTAAGAATAAAATTTAAAAAACCTAGGTTTTGATTTCTGATGTCATTACAAGAAGAGCAAAACCTCCAGTGAGCATCAAACAAGATTCAGCTAAAACTGCTGTTCAGACTAGCATTTTGAAAAAATCAATCCATTTCCTATTCGGGTTAAGCCTTATTCCTTATTCTGGACATTTTCCCTCTATATTCTCATTCTCTCTCTCTCTCTCTCTCTCTCTCTCTCTCTCTCTCTCTCTCTCTCTCTCCCCTTCCAAATAACAACCCTTCCCCCACAAAATTGTGCCCTCCTTGAGGTCAGGTCCATGCCTTATTCAGCTGGGTGTCCAACCCCTAGCATAGTGGTTTTCTCATAACAGATGCTCAATTAATATAGTGAATCTGATTGAATTAGATTAGAGTGAGTTAGATTGAATAGAATTGAATTGAATTTGTCTCAGAATCTCTGGACTCAGCAGAGATATTTTACATCCATCAGCTAAATGAGTGACTATCCAGTCTTCCAAAATCAGCAAATTCAGCCCCAAAGCAAAGAAAGATGCAGTTGTTTTGAGTATAGATTCCAGATCTAATATTCCTTCACCCTTGGGTAAGTTACCTGGCCTTTCTATGTTGACTCTCCTTGTTTGGATGAAGTTGCTGGGCTATTTGGGAGAGGAATGGGCCAATGAACTAGGAAATTCTCAAGAAGGCTGAAGGGCTGAATAAATAGAAGTACTCGCTGCTGCTACTGCTGTTATTTTTATTTTATTTCACAAACTAAATTGATGGAGAAAAGCTGTGCTGATACCTCCCAGGAAGAAGATCCTAGAAAACATCTTGAAATGAATATTGTAATGGTCAGGTGGTTATACCTGAATTTCCTCAGACAAATTAAATCCTAATTTTTTTCTACCCAACACGCTTGGGATAGAATCTCAGACCCCATCTTCTATTACACTATATCCTAGAAGTAAGGGAAGGAGAGGATGGATAGACCTAGATAAAATGGCAGGGAGGTGAGGGAGCATTAGGGAGAGAGCAAAAGGAGTTAGTGTGGGTGGAATCCTAGTACTGAGGCATGGGAACATGAGCTGAGGGGGCAAAGGGAGTTAAGTGGCTAACAAGTGGGAGGGAGTAAAAACTGTCATTGCTCTATTTGTACTTGTCATTATTACTTGCTTATTGTCATTAGATGATATTCTCCTTGACTCTTTCCTTCCAGGTGAAAAAGTCAGCAGAAGAGTATATCCTACAGAGGGAGTGAAAAGGATAATCAGAGATTTGGGGGTTTAGGATGAGAACTAGCTCTGCAGAACAAAGAGGCAAGATCCAAAAGCAAATCCATAGTTTTTCGGGGACAGTTCTGGTATTTCTATTCTAGAGATAGAGCAGAATGACCCAATATCATCAATTGTGTGCCTATGTTTACTAATAATCTAACTCAATATCACTACAGCTATTAAAGGGGGCACATAATAGAGTAAAAGAAGGGATTGTTCAAAAGCAAGTTATTGCCTGAAACAATAAGTCAAAGCAATCCCTACTGGAAAATAAGTTTCAAGAGTGGGAAAGACAACTTAGGATAGAATCAAATGATAATGCTTCTGAATTGGCTGCAGTGGCACACACCTGTAAGTCCAACTACTGGGAAGGCAGAGGCTGGTGGATCTCTTTAGGGAGTTTTGAGTTATAGTGGCCTATGGGGATCAGATTTCCATATTATGTTTAACATTAATATGATGAGCCCCTAGGTTCCAGGGAAGATGAAATTTGGGACATAAATCATCTGTAATATGGGGGGTTATATATAGGGATATAATTTAGGGAATAATAGGGGGAAATGTGGAGAAAATTGACTTAGGATAGGATTGGGCCCATGTCCAGCATGAGCAAGATGGTAAAACAGAGTCAGGAAAGAAGAAGAAAGGAAGGAAGGGAGGAAAGAAGGAAGGAAGGATAGATGGAAGGAGGGAGGAAGGGAGGGAAGGAAGCAAGGAAGGAAGGAAGGAAGGAAGGAAGGAAGGAAGGAAGGAAGGAAGGAAGGAAGGAAGGAAAGGAGGGAGAGAAGGAGGAAGGGACAAAGGGAGGGAAGGAGGAAGGAATAAGGACACCTCTTACACAAGTATTCTAGCAAAGATCTAAAAAGTGCATGATCAAGAAATATAAAGCAAAAGTACCGTAATTCATTTAGTCCAGCACTACACAAAAAAGACAGACAGACAGAGGTCTGTGAGAAATAGAAAAGAGAGTCAGATAGAAGAATCAAAGTGATCCCTATGTTCTGAAGCCCATAGACCCATATCCAGAAGCAGGAAAACCTGTGCACTCAGAGCTATAAACCCCAAAGTGGTGGAAACCCACAGCACTCTGACCTCAGACTTGGGAATGAAGCCAAAAATGTTCAAACAGGAATGGCATCAAAGAGATCAGATCCCACAGAGGTTCCAAAAGTTGCAGCACCATTGATGTGAGAAGCCCCAAAGGACCCTGAAAACCATAGCACTCTAAACCCTGACAGCTTGGGTTAAGGGTAGGGAGCAGGGGAGAGAGCTAAATCTGTCAGCACTGAGCACAAACTCAACAGAAGTAAAAGTCAGAAGCAAGAAAATAAGTAATTCAGGTCAGAATTAAACAGGATACAAAAACTTCATTCAAGAGAAGAGAAAGGAATAAAGCCTGGCCTTGATTCAAAGTCTCAATTCAGGAACTAAAGATGGAAATATGAGTATACAGATGAAGGCACTAACCACCACATTAAAAATTATGGATCCAGTCATACCCAAAAGTCAACAGAAAAAGAGTTTAATTACAGAAAAAGTATAAAGACTCAGAGAGAAAGAAAAAAAAACCTTGGCTACAAAATCTACAAGAGTTCCTGAAAGAAATGAGCAAGAAATAATAACCAAAACTATAAAAGAAATAGAACTCTGGCTGCAAGAAGCAGAAATGTTAGAACAAAAGATGGTAAACCTTACTCAAGTAATGGAATACCTTTAATTTAGAATGTCCCAAACAGAAGTTAATGATTCCACAAGACAGCAACAATAACAATAAACTTGGAAATCAAAAGAATAAAATGTAAAATAAAATGCTAGGGGGAAAATGACCTGTGAAAAAAATTCAAAAAGAAATAATTTAAAGATCAATAGGACTCCCTAAAAACAAAGAACCTAGAGATCATATTTCAAAAAATAAGAAATCAATATCAGACATATTTTCAGATATATTAGAACCAGAAGACAAAGTGAAAATAAGAAAGAATATGCCAGTAACTTCTTGTTTGTTTGTTTTTGCAAGGCAACGGGGTTAAGGGACTTGCCCAAGATCATACAGCTAGGTAATTATTAAGTATCTAAGGCTAGATTTGAATTCAAGTCCTCCTGACTCCAGGGCCAGTGCTTTATCCACTGTACCACCTAGCCACCCCTACCAGTTGCCTCATGAATGAAACAACAGAATAAAATGTATATCAGTCAATAAGCATTTACCACTTGTACCAGCAACTGTGCTAAGTAGTGAGGATATCTGCTCCCAATCTAATGGACTGAAATTATATATCCTTCCAATGGAGGGCTGATGTCACTTCATCATCATGTCATCTTTGGTCAGAGAAAATATGTCTATACCAGACTACTCCCAGACTTAGGTTATCTAGACAAAAGGATCTGTGCCACCAAGATTGAGTCAAACCCAACAGATTTCCATCTTAGATTATATTCCTTGCAAGGTTCAAGAATCAAACAAGTTAGAATCAAACAAGACTTGGTAGCTACAGAAAATGATATTCCAGAAGGCAAAAAATAAAGAAGATAAAGGTTGAAAGCCTTTACTTAGAGACTAACTACAGGTAAATGTGAGAAATTATTATTAAAACCAATATCTTAGAGAAATTCACAGCTCTCTCCCTCTTTCAAAGTACTGAAAGTTCAGTTTACTCGAAAAACATTGGTAAGATGACATTAACTCTCCTTGATTTTGATCAGAACCCATCTAACCTTGTAAGGAACATATTCTAGGGTGGGGAAGCCCATTGTGTTCTAGCTAGCACAAGTCTAAAAGTGGTCTGGTATAGAAATATTTTCTCTATACAAAGTTAACAAGATGATGGGATAACATTAGCACCCCACTGGAAGTGAGCCCACAGTCACAATTATCTTTGGTCTAAGAAAGATGTACAAATGACCATTCTTTCATTAATAACCTTCTGGCCTTATTAATAAAATGATTAAATTACCCAGAAACTATGTCTCTCAAACCTTTTTAAATGTCACGTAAGAAAATGAACCTCTAATGGAATAGAAGACTTTCAAACATTCCTGATGGGGGGGGGGGAGCAGAATAGAAATTTTGCAATACAAACACAAGGCAATGAAAATCCAGAAATGTAAATATACTAGAAAATGTAAAAAACTCAAGCAATTGGAAGTGGTTATATAAATTGTAAAGGACTTATAAATCCTAACTGGGGGAGAAGAAATATGTTTCTTCAGATCACCAATATATTCAAGGGTCATAGGAAGAGTTAAAAGAAGATGAGCAAGGCTACTCAACCCTTATTTTGTTTCTCTTTTTTTCCTAAAAAAAAGAGGATGACCTTTACAATGAAAATGACAGAACAATAATTACTACCAGTTGAGATTACAAAGAGACACAATGGTTTCATCAAGAACAGGTCATGCCAAACTAATCTCATTTCAAATTTTGATAAGTTGAGTAAAATAGACAAAGAGAATGCTATGGATTTAGTTTACCTGATTTAATCAAAACTTTTGATACAGCATTTATTATTATTCTTAGAGAGAAGATAAAATGGTATGGATTAGATAAAATACCAATGCACATAAAACTACTTGAATAGTCAGACTCAAAGACTAGTTGTTAATGGTTCAATGTAAATGTAGCAGGAGATCTCTAAAGAGACACCAACAGGGATCTGTGGCCCTGTGCTATTTAACATTTTTTATCAATAACGTTACATATGACAAGCCATATTCATAACAAAAACAATGAAAATCACTTTAGCATAATGATACTCCCCCAAAAAAAACCTTTGGATAAATTATACAATACCCTTTCTATGAACCATACTATAAAACATAGTTCTTTTGTTTTTGTTTTTGCAAGGCAATGGGGTTAAGTGGCTTGCCCAAGGCCACACAGCTAGGTAATTATTAAGTGTCTGAGGCCGAATTTGAACTCCTGACTCCAGGGTTGGTGCTCTATCCACTATGCTACCTAGCCACCCCCTATAAAATATAGCTCTAAAGGAACCTTTCCTTTTTATGGCAAACACATCTTTTCAAAATCAAGAGTCAGCATTATATGCAATGGAGAAATATTTGAGGCTTTTCTAATAATATGATCAGTAGTAAAGTAAGGATAGGTATTATTATAAATATTATTTGATATAGCTCTAGAAATGTTATAGCAGTACAAGAATAAAGAATGAAGTAAACATAAGAGAAGATATAAAATTATCACTTTTCAAAAACACAATGGTCTATTTAGACAACCCTAAAAATTAACTGAAAATAATTTTAGCAAAGTAAGAAATCTAAAATAAACATAAATCACCAACTTTTCTGAATAGAAGGAATATCTACAAGATTCTCTGCCCTTTAGGCTAGATTAATTCTTTTCCTTAAAAGGTACTTTATACTTAAATGGTTCCATTAAATAATGGTTTGATTCATTGACTAACACAGCTTCCTGATGTCAAGAACTAAAAACCTGCAAGGACTTTTAGTCATTCAATGAAGCTTGACCAGGGAACCACCCTAGTAACACAGAGCCAGAGGAGAAGTTAAGTTTATATGTCTTACAGTTTTTCCTAGCAGGCTTAAATATCCTTCTCTACTAACACTCAGAAAGCCTCCTTTTGTTAACTATCAAATAAATATTCTACTAGAGTCTCAGTTTGTTCAAATCTTGAAACTGAGGTAACAGATGACATGACCAGACCTGGCCTACTATTATAACTAATAAAATTCAGGAAGAAGAATTAGAAAGAGAAGTTAAATTCAAAATAACTACAGAATGTATAAAATAATAGGAAGTCTACCTACCAAGATATACAAAGGAACTGCATAAATATAATTATAATATTCTTTATAAAAACAAAAACAGACCTAATTAATTAGAGATATTAATTACTCATGGTTAGGAAATGCCAATATAATAAAATAAAAATAAATTAATTTACTTCTTCTTATCCTAGATCTGGAGGAGATCTTAGAAGCTATTGAAGTCAACCCTTTCATTTTACAGCTGAAAAAATTGAGCCACAGAGTGGTTAAGGAACTTTCCTATGTTCATACATCTAGCAATTTTCTGAACCTAGATCTTTATTGCAAGGCCAAGTGTCATTATGCTAAGTTGCTGATTAGCAATTAAACTATAAAGGGCTTATAGAAAAAAATAACAGAAGTCATTTGCAAAAGCAAAGGTCAAAAATCTCAAAATAAATAGTGAAAAAAAGTTGGAAGAGGAAGGGTGTCTAGTTGTACCAAATCTCAAACTATACTAGAAAGAAATAACATTAAACTATTTGGTACTGACTAAAAAAAACTAGAAAAGTCAGTGAGTATAAAAGATTAAGTACACAGAAGTAGTACCATAGTGTTCAATGAACTCCAAAACCTCAACTACTGTGGTAAGAACTTACTATTGAACAAAGCCTGCTAGGAAGAACGTTAAGACAATATAGAAGAAATCAGATTTAGATGCCTGACCTTAGTTCAAAAAAAGCAAATTTAGAAAAGGAGTACGGAGTACCTTTTATAACTATGACTAGGGCAAGAATTCTTGACCAAACAATAGATAGAGTGAATATAGGAGATAATATGGACAATTTTGAGCACCTTATAACTGAAAAATTTCTGCACAACTATAGAGCATATATCCTCACCTCACTCTGATCTTATTTTCCTCTCAACTGTGAGTTTGGGTAGATTCTAAGAGGGTCAAATACCCTTAGGTTCTTAGAGTAGTCATGTGCATGGCTTGTCCTACTACAGAAGTGATGAAATAATTAGAACAGTAAATACAAAACTTCCCCTACCCTCACCATAAATCTACTACTCACTCTCCTAAAAATACACACAATATCCATGAATAGAATAGACTCAAACTCACTCATTCTCTCTCTCTCTCTCTCTCTCTCTCTCTCTCTCTCTCTCTCTCTCTCTCCCTCTCCCTCTCTCTCTTTCTGGATATATGTATTATTGTATGTAAAAAATCATATAATAAAATGCATATATATATATAAATATATATATATATATATATAAAATCAAATAATGTAAATTAAGGCAGACAATCCAACCCATGTCTTAAGGTTAAGAATTTTTCTAACTATTGGCTCAGAGCAATTTTGATCAAACTCATAAATTTTTTGTCAAAAACTCCCAAAAGCCACAGGAGAGGGAATCATCTAGACCTTAAGGTCACTAAGACCTTGTTGCCCTAGGGTTTAAAACAAACTATGAATTATAATACAGTGATATATTCATATATGAGGTTTTCAAGGAGTTTTTTTTGTATTTTTCAAGTTCATAGTAAAAGAAAAACATAATCTAAGAGGCTAAATTAAAATACCTTGTTTATACTCTGATGATCCCAGATGTCCAGAAATGCACTGCATTCCTAGGAAAAATGAGCTTATCTCCTATTTTTAATTTTTCTAGGCCAGAACATTCTATATCTTTTCTTAGGAGTTTCCTCTTCCATCCTTGCATCTGAATTAAGCTTCTTTAGTTCTAACAGAAGTTCAACCCACCAGAACCAAGAATGTAGAAAGCTCCAGATCTGAGAAACAGTCACATAAATAAACCATCTTCCTACTACCTGAGCAAAGAAATTGAGCTTTGAAATACAGCCAATGGGAACAATGGGAGAAGAGCAGAGGTTTTTTTTTTTAGCATAAGGCATGGGAGAGGAAACAATAAAATGCCATTAAGCATAATAAGAAATATATTTAATCAATGCATTCTGTTGTTGAGAATCAATGAGAGACAGAGCCATTAACTACAAAAGCTGAGAAAGCAACAAAGACTTTGATGAAGAGATCAATATAGGGGTTAACCAGAGCAGACAAAAAAGAGGGACCTAGGGCAAAGAAGAAGTCATTGGCCAGCAAGAAATCTTTAAACACCAGTCAGCTGTCATGGACTTTGTTTCTATCAGAAGCTCGTCTTCTATCTTCTTCCTTGCCTTATAAGTCATTTATTATTAAGCAATTACCATGCAGACACTGTACTAATTATTGGTAATAAACTAGGGATCCACCTCCCTCCTACTCCCCACCCCCCCATACCAAGTCCTCAGATAATTGGCCACTATTTGTCCATATTAAAGTCAAACTGGCCTAATAACCATTTCCCAGAAATGAGTTATTCTCCTATTTCTTGCCTATGTCTAGTTTCCCTTGGAATCCCTAACATCCTTCAAGGCTAAGCTCAATGCCACCTCCTGCCCAGTCTCTTTCTTGATCCCCTAGTTGTTACTATTCTCCCTCATTTGTAATTATCTTGCATTATTAAGTATTTATATATTCATTTATATGAAGCATTCCCCACACCAAGAAGAACAAAATGCTTCTCAATTTCTTCTACTTCTTAGGTGTTTCATTTTTCTTCTTCATAGTATAATGGATAAAGAGATGGACATAAAGTCAGGAAAAATATGGGTTGAAACCTGCCTAGGACTTATCTCATAGAACTATCATGAAGATGAAAGTTGATATTTATAATATTATTTGCAAGGGGGTGGCTAGGTTGCACAGTGGATATAGAGCACCGGCCCTGGAGTCAGGAGTACCTGAGTTCAAATCTGGCCTCAGACACTTAATAATTACCTAGCTATGTGGCCTTGGGCAAGTCACTTAACCCCATTACCTTGCAAAAGAACTCTAAAAAAATAGTAAAAATTGCAACATAATTGTCGGCGTTATTATTACCTTACTTGTTCGTATGTGTAATTTTTCTGACTAGACTGCAAGTTCCATTAGGATACAAACCAGGTCTCATTTAGACTATGCATACAAGCAGTTAATATTTTTAAAATTGAAAGCACAATTTCCCAGGCCTTGAATATTTCACTATAATATTAGACATTTAGAATAGATGATATCAAAGATCCCTTCTAGCTTTGAAACTCAATGAGATTTATGTATGGTTACATATGTGTTTATAAGTAAGGCTGAGATATTTGCACATGTGCCTTATACACAGTAGATGATGCTCCTCAAATATTGATTGCTGATGACAATGAATGCCTATCCATATTACTCTTCTCAAGGGGTTTGGGTATGTGTGTTGTGTGGGAGGAAGAATGATAGTGGAAGAGGGAAGAGAAACAAAGAGACAGAAACTTAGAAACAAAGAGACAGAAAGACATCAGAGATAGTGACAGAGATAAAGAAAAAGGATCTGATCCTGGAAGCATGAAAGAAGGGAGAAGATATTGGGGAAAGGGAGAGACAACTTCCAGAGGTCAGAACTGAGTCCTCACTTGATCTCACATTTGGATTTATTTTCTGAAAACAAAGAACTCTCCCAAACTAAGAAAAAACATAATATGTATTTGGCATCAAAAGATCTGGGTTCAAAAACTAATTCAGTTAATGACAGACTTAATTGATGGCAAATCCTTAATCTCTCCTGTCTCTTTCTGCATCTGTAATATGAGGAAGCTTGACTCAATGGACAAAAAAGTTCCCCCCAAGCCCCAGATCTAAAGCCCCAGATCCTTTGCTCTATAATCCTATAAATGAGGGCTTTCACTTCCATTTCAGAGCATATGGTCTCTGCTGGGGAATGTATTTGGCTGTGTTTCCAGTGGCTGGTTGGCTAGAAGGACAGGAAACTTATACCAAAAAAAAACCAAACAAACAAAAAAACCCAAGGTGAAGAGAAATAAAGAGAATTCTCAGAGCTATCTGTTTGCTTTTTCTAACCCAGTTCTTAATTTTTGATCAATTGTCATCTTGTTCCAACTCTATCAATGCTTCCACCTGGACTAACAAAAATATCATTCTAGTTATTCCTATAAACAAGCTTAGCAAAGGGGCTTTAGGCTGAAAGGGCCTTTAAGATTGACTTCTCTTTTTTTTCTCTCTTCCTTTTCTCTTTCATTACTTTTTCTTTACTGTCCCCTCTGGAAGCTGGAATTCCATTCATCCTATATTTTTCAGGTTAAATCTAATTTATCTGAATTGAGGCAGGAATATACACAGCAGTTCTCCCAGGCACCACCATCTAAACTAAGGCCTGGATGACACCACCAAAGTCAAGCAATGCCCACAAGAACCAAAAAGAAGAGAAAAATAAAGGGAAAAGTTGAACCATGTAGAAGATAGAGATGGGAGTTTATTATAAACAACTGCCTAGTGGAACAACCATAGGTTGCCTTATTGATTCTAAGCATAAAATACATCAACACAAGGAATGTGTGTGAATTGTAGTATAGAAAGAGGAAGGTGAAGACATTTGTAAAATAAAAAAGTAGACTGGGAAGGAAAAACTATATGCTATTGTTTTTTCCTTTTCTTTATTGAAATATTAAATGAGAAAGCTACATAAAAATTCAGTCTAACCTGAAAAGGGGACATCTATGCTATTAATATGCAAATGAGCCAGCAAGTGGCCACACAGTTAGGTATTAAAACCAAACTCCACAGCCCAGGGAAGAGCACTCCCGCCTCCCAACAATCTCATCCTCAGGTGATCCCCAGAAACTGAAAACAGAAGCAAATCCCAGCATAGACAGAGATATGATAGCCAAAGTAGGAACAGAATCAACTTCATTTGTGTTACTAGGCTGAGCACTGACCTAAATTTGGTCTCTCCTCATCTGTTCCTTCTACCTTCTCCCTCCACAATCTAATCCTCCCTTCTACCTTAAAGAGAGTCTTACACACACAAACCTGAGAAGCCTTGGTGAGAACACAAGTCAGTGTCAGGACTAGGGAAATCAGAGTTTTAAAAGGTTCTTCTGTCCCCCCTTCTTACTTCTAACAATTTTAACACTCTAGAGCAAGTCTTCATCACCTAATGCCTGAAATATTGTAATAGTCCTTTGGTTGGTCTCCCTGCCTCAAGACTTTCTACTCCAGTTCATCTTATATTTAGCTTTCAAATTGATCTTGCTAAAGCATGTTTGATCATGTCACTTATTCACCCAGTGGCTCTAGAATCAAATATAAAATTCTCTGTTTAGCTTCTAAAGGCTTTCATAACCTGACTTCTTCCAACCTTTATAGTCTTCTTATAACTTATTTCCCCCTTCTCTCTTTCCCCTTTCATGACTCTGACTTCTTTGTTGTTGCTTACTCACAATACTCCATCTCCTGACTCTGAGCATATTCACTGACTATCCCTCATTTTTAGGGTTTTGGGGGTTTTTTTTGGGGGGGGTTGCAAGGCAAATGGGGTTAAGTGGCTTGCCCAAGGCCACACAGCTAGGTAATTATTAAGTGTCTGAGACTGGATTTGAACCCAAGTACTCCTGACTCCAGGGCCCATGCTTTATCCACTACGCCACCTATCCGCCCCTATCCCTCATTTTTAAAATTATTTTTGTCCTCATCTCCATCTCCTGGTTTCTTTCACATTCCAGCTAAAATTTCACTTACTGAAAGAAACCTTTTCCAGCTCTCCTTAATCTTAGTGCCATTCCTCTGAGGTTATCTTCAATTCATCCTATTGCATTTTATCTTTTTTTTTGCACATAGTTATACATTGTCTCTTGCATTAGACTGTGGGTTTCTTAAACAATCTTTGTATCCCCAAAGCTTAGAACTACTGGCAAGCAGTAGGTGATAAATACAGATTTGTTGACATGATTTGATTTATCTTAAATGTCTATATCTAAATAAATGTGAACTAATCAAGAATCAATTAACAAGAACATATTAACATTCTACTATAATAAAAGGCATTGTGCTAGTAAGGCTATAACTCAAGCAGGATAGGTATTCTATAGAATATTATCTTATTAAGACAGATATTCTAAGAGGATTCTATATAAGAAAATTTGAACAATTTGGATAAGATTGGAGAAGAAAGTAGTAGAGGCAGGGAAAACAGAATAAACAAAGGTGTGGAGGCAGGAATGGTAAACATCTAAGTCTGGTCACAATCATTGTTACTAGTTTACTGTGACACCTCAGACAATTCAGTTTCCCTCTAAAGGTCTCATTTTCCTCATCTATAAAATGAGGGGATAGTTGACTTCATCAACCTATGACTTCAAATACAAAAATACTTGGAAGACTGTGATGGAGTGTTCAATTTCTTTTATTTACCTACCACTCCTCCACTGTCCAGAGTAATGAGTACCCAGGAAATGTTGATTGAGTGCTCATAAAATGAATATTCTGCATTGATGTTAAATTTCAGAGGTAAATTGGTCTAGTTGTCAGAAAATAAAAGCATCTCTGAGGCAAAGGCAGATACTATCTCTGCTTCTATCCCCACCAGGTACTAAGTTGAGGTCCTCATCACTCTCCTTTATCTTTTAGGTATTTTCAGTTGAGAACTACTGTGGAAGGAAAATTGATGCTCAAAAGAACATTCTCTACTTTTAAAAACCTTATAATTATTGATACCTTTTTGATTATGTGTCACTTTTTATCATTTTCACTTAGGAATGTATTTCTTCTCCCTCTCCTACCCCTTTTAACAAAGAATCTTTTAAAAAAGAGAAAACATTTCAGCAAAATTAACTAATCTATCAACCATGCATGATAATCTATGCAGGATCCTATATTCACAATTTCCCACTTGTACATTGAATTGCTGGGGAAGGAAGAGGGAGGAGATGGCAGTTTTCCACTCTTCTCAGGGTCCCAACCTTGGTCATTATAATTGCATACCATTGGTTTCATTTTACTGTTCTTTTCATGTACAATGCTTCCATTGTAATCATTGTGTTCCAATGTAATCATTCTCTGGTTTGGTTACTTCACTTTAAATCCCTTCACATATCTTCTTCCTATGTTTCTAAAGATTCTGCCTATCAATGGTTTCTTATAGTGCAATAAATACTACATTATATTCATATACCAGTTTGTCTAGTCCAGGAGTGTCAAATTTGAAGCTCACAAAATTTTCTAGTGCTACTTGAATCAGATCAAAATATAATTGGGAAATATTTAACAAAACAGATAAAATATAACAAAGATAATGTTAATTTGTGGTTTTCTAAGTCCATATGTGATCTGCAAAGATCTATTTCTATTTTAATTTGATACTACTTGACATCAAACTGGTAACTGGAGATCCCAAAGGATTCTTAAGACCTTTTCAAGGAGTATACACAGTCAAAACTATTTTTGTAGTAATTCCAAGATCCTTTATTTTCTCATATGGTAAATATATAGATATAGATACAGATATAAAGAGATATAGAACCCACATAAGCAAAAGCTCTTGTTAAAGTTCCTTGTTTTGCTACCACAAAAAAAAAATTTTGGTTTATATTGGACCTTTCTTTCTATCTTTGACCTCTGTGGGATACATACCTAGCAATGGAATCTCTGGGTCAAAAGATATGAATATTCCAGTCATTTTAAAGTTAAATTCCAAATTGCTTTCCAACTTCACCAGTTTTGTCAGCAGTGAGATGGTGCTGCAACTTTTCCAACATTGACATTCTTTGCCAGGTTCCTGGTAGAGAAATAAAACCTCAGCTATTTTGATTTGCATTCCTTTTATTATCGGTGATATAGAGCATTCTCTCATTTGATTGTAAATGATATGTGATTCTTCTTGGAACAACAGTTTGTTCTCAGAACACTTAATAATATATAACCATACCCCCATATATTCATGTTAATTCTCTATATAGCTTGTATATCTGACCCTTATCAGAGTTATCTGAGGCAAAGTTCCCAACCCCAGTCCCTCAAGGACACTTTCACTTCTTATCCTAGCTGCATTGATTTTGTTTGTGCAAATGCTTTCCAATTTCATGTAATCTAAATTATTTATTTTCTCTTTTGTGAGATTCTCTATCCCTTGTTTAGTTAGGTATTTCCTCCCAGAATTTACTGTGAATGACACATGATATTAATATTATCTAATTTTTATGGTATGACCATTTATATTCAAGGCACATATGTATTTTGAGGTTTTTGCAGACCATTTCCTATTTCTATGAATGCAGTCTCAAGACTCAGCAAAGGAATAATACCACAAATTAGAGGAATAAGCAGAATCTGTAAGATAGCTCAGCCTAGCCCTCTAGCTCTCCTTCCAATTTAGCCCAAGGTGATTAGGAAAACCCTTACCCAGGAGACACCAGAACATATTCAGTAAGATCCTGGACCCCATTCGGCACTCCATCTGTCCTATCAGTCGGTCCATCTGCCCCAACTGCCTCTCCTCTCTGCCAGCCATCTGCCTGGCCCACTCAGGGACCTCTCCTCCTGACACCTCTCAGATCCATTTGGAATTACTAAGTGGGGCCATGAGGAGTAAGAGAATGGGAGCCAGAGCTTGGCTGCCTTAGACCAACTCCCATATGGCAAAAGGAAGGAGAAACCCTGGGGCAGAGGTTGGGGGAGGGAGGGATACTGAACCAGCTCTTTCTGCTCCAGTAGAGGGAAATGAGTATTTGGGAGGTTAAGGCTGCTGTATTCATCATCTCATCCTTCCCTATCCTGTTTCTGAGTCTCTAGGACTCAGAAAGCATGAAAAAGGAGAAGAAGGAAGGAAAATAAAGAGAAAATAAATGCTGGAGATAATGCCAATAATATATATGAAGAAAAGGAAGCTCTTTAATTCTGAATAGAGAAATGCAACAAAATCAGAGGACTATATGTCACTGAAGATTGGGGGGCGGGTGTTGTGAGATGACAACAAAAGGCTATTTAAGTCATTATTTAGAGCAGTGTAATTTAATGAATATAGAGCATGATCTTAAACTCAGAAAGACCTGGGTTAAAGTTTCACTTTAATATGTATGCTAGCTATGTAACACTGAGCAAGACATTTACCTCCCAGGTCTCCAGGAACTCTACATGAATGTAAGTTGCCAAACAAGCATCAATCTTTATTGGGAAAAGGGAGTTCTTCACCAGGAGCTCTTTCCATGGATGAAATCATACTGGTCAAAACAAAATTTTAGTGAAATTAATTTGGTTTTCTGAAGACGACCTATTGCTCTGTTCTCTAAAATCTGCTCTTCTACAATCCTATCATGCTCTTTCCCCTGGTCCTCCTTTGCATCTCTTTTTCGTTCCTTTCTCCTTTAATTCTCTGGTTATTCCTCCTCTTAGGGGAAGTCTTGCAATTTTAGAGCAAAACTAAAGTACCTTATAAAAAGTTCACTCTAGATGACCTGTCAACTGACCTCATAATCCCTGGTCACTTCAATTCAAAACACCCTGTCAGATTTTATAGGAGCCTATTTAGGATTAAACCAAGGAATAGATACCTGAAGTGGGAATCTTAGGACTTCAGAGAAACCTAGACATACAAGGAAAAGTGAAGTGCTCAGTGATAAGATCTGAAAGGCTCTCAATGCATATCAAATAGATATGTAAACTCCTTGAAATGAGAAAGGAAAATTTGATAAATGCATCATAAAACGGTAAAGGAAATGGGAACTCCACAGCCTCCTCTTCTCTCTGCATTGTTTTTAATCATGAAACAATAGGCTTCTAATTGATGATAATTTACCATATTTAGCCTAAGCCAGACCCACCCTAATTCTTCCTAGTCATCTTTATACCATGGCACTGGGAGTGTTTTCCTTATACCTATCCCCATTTTCCACCCCCTAGTTCCAGGAACAATCATCAAATTGACATGTGTCCATCCATTTGCCCCATATTTCCCACTTAGCATCCTGGTAATTTCGCAGGTCAAATATTCCTCCCTGAGTATCACTCCCTCATATGGGTTTCCTGATGTAAGTTCCTTAATAGCAAAGACCTTCCTGCTTTTTGTGTTTGTATCTCCAGGATTTAGCACAGTGCCACACACATAATAATTGTTTCATACAGGCTTGTTCATTCATTCCTTCAGTACAAGCTCTGAGGCCTGTTAGGAATCTTGACCGGCCCTATAAGTCTATCCATCTCTTCCCCCATGAAAATGCTCACACAGTTCATGCTTTCTCTTCTCTGCATCCTCCTCATTATGTGACATGATTACTCTGTTGTAAATGAAATGTCAGGAGCATGAAATATTCTAGGTAAATGGTGCCAGCTCATCCCTCAGGAGGAAAGAGGGAAATGAGACTGTTTGGTTACAAATTATATCTCTCCCTCTTTTTCCCCAAGTCCTAATGCAGACACTATTCAGACTCCCTGAGGCTGAAGTTGTCATATAGAGAGAATAAGGGTGGGTAGTCCTAGGGAGACTACTGGGTAAATGAGGCAAAGATTACAGAGGAAGAAGCAATCTCATTTTGACCAATCTTAAATCCAAGAAGCACAGTCTTAGAGACATGGGGTCCAGAGAGCATCATGTCACACCCCCCTCCCTGACAGTGACTGGATCCTGCCACTGCAGACAGTGTGATTGAACCCTATCTGTTCTGCTAAGACTAGTTAACTGCTCCTGCTTCACCTTAATTCTTTCCTGACCCTCTGACAGGAAAATAGGCCAATATTCAGTGCCTTGGTTTTTTTCATCTGTAAAATGGGAATAGAGGGAACCAGATGATCTCTAGGACCCCTTCCAACGTTATGAGTTTGATCCTGTATGTACACAGATAAAGCATCCATGTATGAAGAATATGATGGAACTGGAGAACTAGAACTAAATTCTGGCTTGAGGAATCTTAGATCTATAGATTTGGAGCTGGAAGGCACTTTTCATTTTACAAATGAGGAAACTTAGGTAGGGTAGGGTGCTAAGTGACATTTCAACCATATTTCAACCAAGCCAGCCTCTAACCACTCTTCTCCAGTGTCTGCTCTGCTACTCAAGAGGGATCCAGTGAAAACTATCCTCAGAGTTGCCTTTACCTCAGCAGAGGTAGAATTCCTTCCTTCTTCTTCCCCAGTACTGAGAATGCTTCCAGCCTGGAGCCTCCCAGGCTCTGACTATCAGTGCCATCAAAGCCCATCCTCCCAGGTTCAAGAGTATATCCTTCCTAGCAGGGTGGGACAAGACATGCAGGCATCCATTCTCATTTTCCCAGGAGGAACAGGCAAATAGAAAATCAATAATCTATTTTTTTCTATTAAAACACTCAAAAGACAAAGAAGAACAAGAAGAAAGGTGGAAGTCACATGAAGAGAGGACAGGGCTAGAATGAAAACAGTCTCTTTTTTTGTTGTTCATCTTCCTTATGAACTTGTTAGGGGTCAGTGACAGGGAAATCATTCATTCCTGGTCTCCTTTAAACAACCACTTTCCCTGCATCTCCAAAGCTCACCCTTCAACTACCCTTCCTGGGAAGATTTTTTTAAGACAGTCTTCCTTGGGAATGTCCAAGGGAAACTAGAAGGAAGGAGGGGTGCACAGCTGTGCTAGAGCCCCCTATTCAAGACATATTTGTGGGAAGTCTCCTGGAAATAAAAGCCTTCTCCCCCAACACATAGGCAATTGGATTAATAGCTGAACAGTGTCACCTGGTGGTCAACTAAAAGAATGCAATGGCTTTGTGACATTCCATTTTTCGGATCACAAATTTAGAGGCAGGGAAGGGCCTCTGAGGCCATCCAGTAAAACCTCTTCATTTTATTTTACTTTACTTATTTAAAGTTTATTTAGCATTTTATTTTCCCCAGTTACATGAAAAAACAATTTTAACATTTATTTTTAAAACTGAGTTCCAAATTCTCTCCCTTCCTCCCTCCCCTTCTACTCACCCTTTAAAAAGGCAAGCAATTTGATATAGATTATACACACAAAACATATTTCCATATTAGTCATGCTGTGAAAGAAAACAGACCCAAAAATCCTCAAGAAAAATAAGTAAAAAAAATATTCAATCTGTATTCAATACCAACAGTTCTTTCTCTGGAGATGGGATAGCATTTTTCATCCTAAATCCTTCAGAATTGTCTTGGATAATTGTATTGGTGGTGAGAATAGCTAAGCCATTCATAATTATTCATTGTACAATATTGCCATTATTTTGTACACAGTACATTTCACTTTGCATCAATTCATGTAAGTCTTTCCAGGTTTTTCTGAGAGCATCCTGCTCATCATTTCTTATAGCAAAATATGATTCTAGCATAATCACATACCACAATTTGTTCATCCATTCCCCAATTGATGGGCATCTCCTCAATTTCCAATTCTTTGCCACCAGAAAAGAGCTGCTATGAATATTTTTGAATTTATAGGTCCTTTTTTATTTCTTTTGGGATACAGACCTACCAATCTCCTCATTTAATAGATGAGGAGCCTGGGGCCCCAAAAATATTTGGGTGACTTTTCTGAGGTCACAGAGAGTGAGATTTGTACCTGGGGCTCTCTGACTCCAAATATATCTCTTGTTTTATATTTTTCCAAGCATTGGAGGCTGAATCACTATCTATACCAAGGTGACAGCGCTCTCTCTCTCTCACATACACACACACACACACACACACACACACTTCTAATAAAGGAGAAGTTGAAGAACACATCTGACCCATAGCTAGGTAGTACAGTAAATAAAGCACTAGACTTGGAATCATATTGATTTGAGTTCAAATCCAGTCTTAGATGCTAGCAGTGATCCTAGACAAGTCATATGTCTTGCCTCAGTTTCTTCATTTGCAAAATGGGGATAATAATAGTCACTCTTTCAGGTTTGTTGTGAGGATCCAAGGATATAACATTTCATACTTCTAGTTGTGCTTCCTGAGACTAAGCAGAATCAATCTAATTACTCTTCCAGGTGACAAGCTTTAAAATTTTTTAAAACAGTTGTCATCCCAAAGAGTAATAAAACTAATCATACCCTTTAGCCCTGCAATTCCAAAACTAGGCCTATATCCAGAAGAAATAATTAGAAATGGGAAAGGTTCTACATGTTCCAAATATTCATAGCAACTCTTTTTGTAGTGGCAAAGAATTGGAAATTGAGAGGATACCCATCAATTGGGGAATGGCTGAATAAGTTATGGTTTTTGAATGTTATGGAATACTATTGTTCTATAAGAAACCATAACTGGTCAGAGTCTAGAGAAGCATAGAATGAGTTACAGGAACTGATACTGAGCAAAGGAAGCAGAACCAAGAGAACATTACACACATTAACAACAATATTGTAAGTTGATCAACTTTGATGGCTGCAGCTCCTCTCAGCAGTTCAAAGATCTAGGACAACCTAGAGAGACTTGTTATGAGCAATGCTAACCACATTCAGAGGAAGAAAAACAAAACAAAACAAAACAAAACCAAAAATCCCTATAGAATCTGAAAGAACACTATATTCACCTTTTTTATCTTATGTATTTCTTTCCTATCTCATGGATTTCTTTCTTGTCCCTTAATCCTGATTCATTATACCGAAAATTACAAATCTGTAAACATGTTAAACATAAATGTCAATGTACAGTATTCACCTGACTGCTCATTGCTGAGGGGAATGGGGTGGGAAGGGAAGGTAGAAGAAAATCATGTAACTTAAAAATATACATACTCTCAAAACATGCAATTGTGGGGCGGCTAGGTGATGTAGTGGATAAAGCACCAGCCCTGGAGTCAGGAATACCTAGGTTCAAATACAGTCTCAGACACTTAATAATTACCTAGCTGTGTAGCCTTGGGCAAGCCACTTAACCCCATTTGCCTTGAAAAAACCTAAAAAGAACAAAACAAAACGTGTAATTGGAAAAATGAGATAAAATATCATTTAAAAAAAAAGAAAACAGCTATCATGCCCCACCCCTACCACTGTCCTTCTCCTACTCTTGCCATGAACTACAGGCTAAACAACTCCAGCTCCTTCAGCTGGCTCACACACAGTATGATCTTTAGACTTTTCTCTATCTTAATCACCTTCCTCTAAATTATTAGCATCCTCCCTAAAATGTGGCCCCTGGAACCAAACTCTATACTGCAGGTGTATATGGTATGACCAGGGCAGAGCACACTTTGATATTCTGCTTCCATTAGCGAAGTTGAAGCTGCAATGTCCTTGAAGAAAAGCAACCCTAGTGAATTTGTTTCCTACAGGGGACTTAGATTACATGTAATTCATCTTTATCAGGCTAACTTATCACTTGGTTAGAATGGTTCTCATGTGTAATTAAAGAATGAGTAATACCAAAATTTGTTGTTTTTGTTCAGTTGTGTCTGACTTTTAGTGACCTCACTAGGAGTTTTCTTGGCAAATATACTTAAGTATTTGCCATTTCCTTCTCCAGCTCATTTTACAGATGAAAAAACTGAGGCAAACAGGGATCCCAGTAAGACTGAAATTTCATTCACACTGTACACTTCATCTAAATAATTTAAACTTTATGAAATCATAGAAGTTGAGACTTGTCTGTCATGTCTTTGTTGTGGTCAACTGTAGAAGGGGAAAGGAGTCATATTAATGCATCAGGGCCCTCCAATGTTAAGTTTTTCTTTCACTTTGCATCTTATTAACCACCATCATCATTTAAGTACAAGAATAGAATGACCTCTAAGCCATGAGGCAAAGCATTCAGATACTCAGTCACTATAGCAAGGGTTCTAAATCTGGGGTTCATGAACTTGGAATTATGATAACTGGATTTCAATATAATTTGTTTCCTAAGTGATCCTATGTATTTTATTTGATAAATTTAAAAACATGATTTGGAGGAACAGACCAACTTAAAGAGTTTGAAACAACAAGGGTTAAGACTCCTGTTGTTAACTACAACTGTCTTCCAGGGAAGTCATGACGTCAATCTGTGGAAGAACCACTTGGAAGAACCTATGGAATAACTATGGCACTGAAATCTATGCTATGATGACTTCACTTTTCTTCCTCTTCTCAGAAATTTGCTCTGTGCTATTAGTCTTTCAGGATATGCCCAACTATCATGATACTTTCTCCATTATCTCTAGTAGCTCCAATACTTAACTGTTCATCTACCCATGTTGCTTGCTGGTCCAAATTCCAGTAGATAAGCATGGGTTGTTTTCTGTGGACATTGGTAACTTTGCATCTACTGTGTTGCTACTTTAATGATTTTATAAGACTGTATCCTTATGCAGAAAGCAGATAGTAGGTAAAAATCTACTACTAGAGATCTGGAAACACTCAGATGCCAAGACATTTGTTATCACATAATAGATAAATCATAGATATAGACAAACCAATTAGATTCCTAAGTAGATAAAATTACTAGTTTTATATAGGTTTACAAAGCAATTTATCTATCCTTACAATATCCCTAGGAGATAGATGCTATTATTATTATTTCCATTTAACAGATGAGGAAACTGAGTCAGGTTACAAATGACCTGTCCAGATTCATACATCTAGTAAGAGTTTAAGGCTGGGTTTGAACTCAGATCTTCCTGACTCCATCCACTGAACTATTTAGCTGCCCAGTACCATTGGTGGCTGTTCTTTACTGTTGCAATATGATTCAATATATCCAGAGATTCATCTGATGCCCTCCAGTGACAGTTGAGAAATTTGATCATGTAAGCTGTAAATTGTATTTTCAATTGTTTTCTAAACTTTTATTTGCCAGAAAGAACTGATGAAGTCTGAATAAAGATTAAAGCATTCTTTATTTTATTTTATTTTTCTTAGGTTTCTTGGCTGGGGTGTATGTTTTCTTTTCTAACATGACTAATATGAAAAGATGTTTCGCATGACTATACATGTATACAACCCACATCAAATTGTCTGCCTTCTCAAGAGGAGGCAGGGGGAAGGATATTTGGAACTCAAATTTTTTTTAATGAATGTTAAAAATTGTTTTATATATAATGGGAGAAAATAAAATATTAAATAAACTTTTATTTAATTGTTACCCATTGTCTTCAAACATCATCTACTTTTTAAAAAAAATTTCTTTCAGACCTTGAGTCCATTTGCCTAGAAATGCTATAAATTGGGAGTTCACATTCTCTGACTTTGTGAATATAATCATATGATATTTTTTGTTACTCAATACCATGAAATAAATATCCATTGTCTAAGCACCTTTCAGAATGCAAAGAAAAAGGATACAGGTAAGAGAAGAGATAGTCCCTGCCTTAAGGAATATGAATGGACACACACACACACACACACACACACACACACACACATACAAACACACATGCCTTTCTGAGTTTCTCCATCTTTAAAACAGAGACGCTGGACTACCTCACCAGATTTCCATGAGGCATCCCTTTTAGAAGCTGGGGGACTGATTACACCTACCATGGAATTACAGAATATCAAAGCTGAAAAGAGATTTTAGAAATCACTTTAGTCCAAACACACTCATTTTATAATGAGGAAACTCTGGCCAATAGAAAATAAATCATCTGTCCAGAATAATATAGTTATTTAGAAGCAGAATCTAGACTAGAAATCAGGTGTTCTGATTTCCAATTCATTCCAATGCTTTTTTTTTTCATGATGTTACTTTTCTTTTAATGAACTCCCCCAGATTCCATTAGCCACCTAATGCCTTTGGGAAGCTTCTCACAATCTTTAGAGTGGACAAGACATGGATACACATAAATAAAATACCAGGTAAGATGTGATAAGTATCTAAGAGAGACACACATGGGGTAACTATTATACTAAGTCCCCTAAAGATAAGATTCATAAAATCATAAAACAAGACTGAACTCTAAGGAATCATCTCATCCAAAGACTTACATAAAAACAAACACTTAATAAATATTTGCTAAACTGACCACTTGTAAAGTATGTTTTAGTGATGATTCCTTTTGGGAATGTATTAGATTAACTGACTGCTGAAACTCCTAGAATATCTTTGTCAACTTCTTTAAAAATAATACAACATTGTTGACAAATATTACATTTTGGAAATCCTCTATAATCTTTAAAACTTTTTTTCCAACAATACTCAACTATGATCATATAGAACAACACTATGCCAACAAAGTTCATTACCTGCCCTCTCCAGGATCCAATTACTTCCAAGTAGGTAAATTTATGGATAAAACATCAATAATGAAAGGGGAGTAATTATAGGAATGCATCCTTATTCCTCCACCCCATCAAAGAAAAGAAAGAAAAGAGCAATAATAAAACACTTTTAAAACCCAGAAGAGAGCAAAAGGAAGATGAGGAGAAACAGATAAGAAAGTAAATTTTGATATTGTTATGTTCAATTTATTATGCATTTTTAAAAATTATATAAATATTTCATTTGTTTTCCAATTACATACAATGGTAGTTTCTACCAATCATTTTTTTCACAGTTTTTAATTTTATAATTTCCTTTTCTTCCTTAGTTCCCTCCCCCCAACAGAAGGCATTTTGATAGTCTTTACCTTTCATATACATTTTTAAAACTATGTAACAGAAGACAACAGTTTCCTCATATAATCCTCTTTTTATTTATTTTAATATTGAAATATTCTTTAGTTAAATAAATAACAAATAAATCAATAATGGATTAAGGAAAATGAGGTCAAGTGGGATATAGTTCTAACCCTTTCAGTTTGACATAAAGCAACCAGTCAAGTCCTCCTCCAAAACATAGTGGGAGACCCTATCAGATAGTCAGAAAGCTAAAATGGAGGTACTATAAGAGGTTCAGTGAGGTGGTGTTTAAATTACTGCTTTCTCAGTTTGTTTCCAAGGCCCCTCCTCCCTGTACTAATATTTTAAAGGTAGAAAGGACCTTAGAGGCACAACCTTCCATCCAATGCAGGAATCTCATTTATGTCTTTGGTCACACAACTCACTTAAATCCATCCTCCATTCAGTTGTCAAAATGATCTTCCTAAAATGCAGATTTGACCATATCATATATGCCCATTTAAAAAAAATCCACAGTGACTCCATATTACCTACAAAATCAAATATGAAATTCTCTGTTTAGCTTTCAAAGACCTTTATAACCTGCCCCCTTCCTTCCTTCCTTCCTTTACAGTCTTCTTAAACCCACCCCCTCTCTATATATTTGCAGTAGAAAGGAATTGACCACTTTGCTGTTCCTCACATGAGTCGCTTCATTTCTAAACTCTCAGCATTTTCATTGGCAGTACCCCATGTCTAGAATGATCTTTCTCCTCATTTCCATCCCTCAGCTTTCTTGGCTTCCTTAAGATCTCACTCAATGTTCTACTTTCTGCAAGAAGTCTTTTGGAGTGGCTAGGTGGCACAGTGGATGGAGCACCGGCCCTGGAGTCAGGAGTACCTGGGTTCAAATTCGGTCTCAGACACTTGATAATTACCTAGCTGTGTGGCCTTGGGCAAGCCACTTAACCCCATTTGCCTTGTACCATAAAACCTTTAAAAAAAAAAAAGAAGTCTTTTTTAGTCTTCCTTAATTCTAGCTGAGAATTTCCTGGGTGGAGCCAAGATGGCAACATGAAGCTAACATGCTCCTGGAGCTTTTCTCTACATAACATTAACTGAAGCCTCTACAAAGACATTAAAGCTACAGATTTCACCAAAAAAAAAAGAAAAAGACAAGATTGAAACAAGCTTTTAACTGGAGACATCATGGAGGATCTTCAGTGAAGATCTGTCTCTTTGGGGGAAAAAAGGAAGTAAAAAGGAAGTAAAGACCGACCAGAGAGGAGAGTGAGAAAGCCAGCAGGAGGCTTTTAGCTACAATGCAGTCCAGGTCCCAGCAGCTAGACAACAGACAGCTGGCAGCTAGATAGCAAGCCAGCAGGTAGGATCCCAAACCCAAAGTCTGAACCCTAGGACTGGGAACCACTGCATAGGCAGAGCCTGGACATCAAAAAGGAAACAAACTTCTTTGCAAAAGCAACCCCTGGGTTGCAGAGACAACATCTTGGCCAGGGATCAGACTCCAGCCCCAGCACAAAATGCTTGGATATATACTCCCTATAACCGAGTTGCAGAGCTCAAATCATCAAAATGAGCAAAAGAAAACTAAAAGAGCACTAACCATAAAAGGCTACTTTAAAGATAGAGATGATAAAAATGCCACCTCAGAAGAAGAAAGCAGTGAAAAATTTCCTACATGGGAAGTCTCAAAAGAGTCTATGAATTGGATTCAAACTCAAAACCTCAGAGAAGAGTTTAAAAAAGAATTTAAAAACAAAAGAAGAGAGGAGGAAGAAGAACAATTGAAAAAAAGAGGTAAGAGCCATTCAGGAAAATTATGAAAAATTCACTTAAGAAATTGACTCCTTTAAAAGTAAAATAACCAATTGGAAAAAGAATGTAACTCTTCAAAAAATAAAATCTACCAAATGGAAAAGGAATGCAACTCATCTAAAACTGAAATCAATTTGAAAGGGAATGCAACTCAGCAAAAAGTAAAATTAATCAACTGGAAAAGGAAACACAAAATCTAACCGAAAAACTAAAACCCTAAAAATTAGAATTGGACAAATAGAAACCAATGAATGAATCTATGAGACACCAAGATTCCATCAAATAAAGTAAAAAGACTTAAAAAAGGCTGAAAAAATAAAGTACTTTTTAGAAAAAACAAACGACCTGGAAAATAGATCCAGGAGAGAGAATTTATGAATTATAGCTCTAGAAGAAAGTCTAGATATAAAAAAAAGAGCATGGAAAATATCTTTCAGGAAATTATCAGGGAAAACTGTCTAAATCTGCTAGAACAAAAAGACAAGATAGCCATGGAATTTTTCCAGAAAGAGAACCCAGGATAAAAACTCCAAGAACCATCATAGCCAAATTCTAGAATTCTCAAATAAAGGAGAAAGTATTGCAAGCAGCCAAAAAGAATACAAAAGAGGCACAATAAGACTTACACAGGACTTATCTACTCCAACACTGATGGATTAGAGGGCAAATGACCTTGGATTACCACCAAGATTCAGCATATTCTATCGGGGGAAAGGATGAATGTTCAACAAAATAGAGGACTTCCAAAATTTCCTGGTTAAAAAGACCAAAACTGAACCAAGAATTCAATCTTCAAATACAAGACTCAAGAAATGCATAAATAGCTAAATGGAAAGGGGGGGGCAACAAATGTTAGTCAAAAATTGTCTACAACTCTACAAGGAAAGATAATAACTTAGAACTCTTTCGAATTGTATTTTTCTTATGATAGCTGAAGGACTGAATATAGTTGAAGAAATTGTACTTAGAGAATATGGGTATGGTTGGCTCTTATTCTTCTATTGAAGGACACCAAAATGATACCACTACATTTGAGACAAATTTCAATTTGTGGTTGATCAGATGAGTTCAGAATGCTCTACCACAGGTTATGCAAAAATATTCCAGGTGAAAAGCTGGGGTGTTTAAACTTCTGCATCTCATGTTTCCTTTGACCAACTGTCATTCTGTCTTGCTCATAAAGTTCAGCACTTTAAGGTCATCCTATGGTGGACAGCACTATGCCAGTGTCTCCATACCTTACAATCAATTGTTAAGTTTTTAAGAGAGACCTTCAGAGTTTACCAGTATTTAGAGTACTGAGAGGCTTTATCTTGAATTAAATCAGAAGTGACTTTAATTTATTAGATACTCTGAGGTTTGTAGTATGTAGTGGGTTAGACATAAAGTGATTAGGAAGTGATCTTACCTTAATCCACACTTTAGTTAAGGAGGGTTTAAATTCCATGGTTAGGGAGCTAAAGGAGGGGGGTGATATAGAAAAGAATATGCTTGGTGGGAGGGAGGGATTATAAATGATTCATGAAATGATTTGGCTTTGCATGATGTTTTAGCTAATGAGGACTGTGTGTCCATTCAGGGTACTTGAAAAGGGGGTAAGGTATAAAGTGATTATAATTTGATGTGATTCATCACTCTTGAGAAATGTATTTATAATAAGAATGAAGAGGGGAGGGTACTTAGTGACTATGAGACAATGCTGCTTATCAATCAAGTAATCAACCTTTGACTGATTATACTTTGATTGATAGTACTTTGAGCTTATCAATCAAGCAAACAACCAATCAATCTTGATTTTACTTTGTCAGTACCTAGAAAATAAAAACATAAAAAGGAAAAGTTTAGGCATTAGTTGATAAATAATATCAGGTGAAGAGGCTCAAAATTATTACAGTAAAGGGAAAGAAGGGAGGGTGTGAACACCAAGTAGACCTATTAAAGAATTTTGTCAGGGCATCTAGGTGGTGCAGTAGATAGAGCACTGGCCCTGGAGTCAGGAGTGCCTGAGCTCAAATCTGGCCTCAGACACTTAATAATTACCTAACTTGTGTGGCCTTGGGCAAGTCACTTAACCCCACTGCCTCGCAAAAAAAAAAAAACCCAAAAAAAGAATTTTGTCCAGAGAAGGAATAAGATACATCCTCAATTGGGTTTAAAAATCTATCCTACTCTACAGGGAATCAGGAGGGAAAGGATAAGAAAAGGGAAAAGGGGAATAGATAAAAGAGGAAGCACAGGTATATGTGAAAGTAAATTGAAAGTTAAAATTTAAAAGAAAACTTAAAACAGGAAGGGAATAAAACATTGGTGAGGAGGAATAAGAGGAAAGGAAAGAGAAAAGTACACATAGAGAAAGATAACATAAGGGAGAAATTAAGAACTAGTAATCTTATCTGTAAATGTGAATGGAATGAACTCTCCAATAAAACAGAAGCAGATAGAAAAATGGATCCAAAAACTAGAGTCTTACAATATATTGTTTACAAGAAACACATCTGAAGCAGAGAGATACACACAAGGTAAAGATAAAAGGTTGGAACAAAATATATTATGCTTCAGCTGAAATAAAAAAAAATTAGGGGTAGTGATCTTGATCTCAGACAAAGCAAAAGCAAAAATAGATGTTATTAAAAAGGATAAGACAATGAATTTATATTATTATTAAATATATATGCACCTAGTGATACAGCATCCAAATTCTTAGAGAAGCTGAATAAATTACAAGGAGACATAGACAGCAAAACCATAATAATAATGAAGAACCTCAACCTCCCTCTCTCGGAATTAGATAAATATTACCACCAAATAAACAAGAAGGCAGTTAAGAAGTTCAACAAAATCTTAGAAAACTTTAGATATAATAGACCTCTGGAGAAAACTGAATGGGGATAGAAAAGAATATACCTTTTTCTCTGTAGTACATGGCACTATACCAAAATTGACCATGTACTAGGGCATGAAAATCATACAGTCAAATGCACAAAGGCAAAAATAATAATAAATACACCTTTTAGAGCATGATACAATAGAAATTTCATGTAATAAAGGGCCATGGAAAGTTAAATAAAAAATTAATTAGAAACTAAATAACAATTTTAAATAACCAATGGATCAAACAACAAATTATAGAAATAATCAGTCTTTTCATCTGAAAAAATGATAACAGTGAGACATCATATCAAAATTTATGGGATGTAGACAAAGCAGTTTTGGGGGGAAATGTTATATCTCTATAAACAAAATAGCAAAAGAGGAAATCAATGAATTGGGTATGCAATTAAAACAGCTAGAAAAAGAACAAATTAAATATCCCTAATTAAATATAAAATTAGAAATTTTGAAAATCAAGGGACAGATTAATAAAAATGAAAGCAAAAAAACATTGATCTAATAAAACTAAGAGTTGGTTGGGGGGGAATAGATAAACTTTTGGTTAATCTGATTTTAAAAAAAAGGAAAGAAAATTCAATTACCAGATCAAAAATGAAAAGGGTAGCAGGGGGCAGCTAGGTGGTGCAGTGGATAGAGCACCAACCCTGGAGTCAGGAGTACCTGAGCTCAAATCCAGCCTCAAACACTTAATAATTACCTAGCTGTGTGGCCCTGGGCAAGCCACTTAACCTCATTGCCTTGCAAAAACTAAAAAAAAAAAAAAAATGAAAAGGGTGAACTCACCATCAATGAGGAGGAAATTAAAGACATCATTTAGATCTATTTTTGTCCAACTGTATGCCAATAAATTTGACACTTGAGTAAAGTGGATGAATATTTACCAAAACCCAAACTGCTCAGATTAACAGAAGAAATAAAATACTTAACCCCATTTCAGAAAAAGAAACTGAAGAAACAAACCATCAATAAACTCCCTAAGAAAAAGTCTTCAGGTCCAGATGGATTTACATATTAATTCTACCAAACACTCAAGGAACAATTAATTCAGGAACAATTAATTCCAATTCTACCTAAACTATTTTTAAAAAATAGGAGGAGTTCTACCAAATTCCTTTTATGACACCAACATAGTGCTGATAACTAAACCAGGAAGAACTAAAACAGGCAAAGAAAATTAGATTGATCTCCCTAATGCACATGATACAAAAATCCTAAATAAAATTTTAGCAATATAGCAAGTTATTACTAGGATTATATACCATGAGCAGGGAGAATTTATACCAGATAGGCAGGGATGGTTCAAAATCAGGAAAACACTCAACATAATTGAACATATCAATAACAAAACCAATAGAAATCATATGATTATCTCATTGAAAAACATCTGATAAAATACAACCATTCCTATTAAAAACACTAAAGAGTATAGGAATAAATGCATTTTCCCTAAAATAATGAGTAGTAGCTATCTAAAACCATTAACAAATATATGTAACAGGGATAAACTAGGAGCATTTCCAGTAAGATTAGGGATGAAACAAGGATGCCCATAATCACCATTACTATACAATATAGTATTAGGAATATTAGCTTTAGCAATAAGAATTAGAATTGACAATGAGGAAACAAAACTTTCACTCTTTGCAGAAGATATGACAGTATATTTAGAAAACCTGAGAAAATCATCTTAAAAACTACTTGAGGGGCGGCTAGGTGGCACAGTGGATAAAGCACCAGCCCTGGAGTCAGGAGTACCTGGGTTCAAATCCGGGCTCAGACACTTAATAATTACCTAGCTGTGTGGCCTTGGGCAAGCCACTTAACCCCATTTGCCTTGCAAAAAAACCTAAAAAAAAACTACTTGAAACAATTAACAAATTCAGCAAATATTTTTATTATAAAATTATAATTGTAAGATTCTAGAAGACAGATGGCTCTGAGGGGCAACTGAGAGGGGAAGCATCAAATTCATTTGAATATATATTTAATTAGGCACCTATTCTGTAATGGGAATATGAATAATTCAATTAAAAAAATCCTTCTTCTCGAAGATCTCACATTCTACTGGGAGAGAAGCTAGTAACCTAAATTGGGAATGCTCTTCAAATAAGCTAGAATCACAGTCAAACAAGAAACAGAAATTTAGCCATTGTTTTGCCAATCAGAGGATGATAACATCACCAGCAAGTCAACTCCATAGAACTTCCCTTCTAATTCAGAAACAGATTGTAGCCTATCTGGGGGAAGGAATCCCCTTTCATAATGAATACAATGAAAAGACAAAGGGACAATCATCTATTGTTTTTAGAAGTCTGTCTGTTTGTGTGTGTGTGTGTGTGTGTGTGTGTGTGTGTGTGTGTGTGTGTGTGTGTATGTTTATGGAGAGAGGGAGAGATGTATATATATATAAACCTAGTTATACTGCATCTAAGATAAAAAGTTAGGATCCTAGAAAGCTCTTATAGAGCTCTTCTATTAATTAGCATACTAATAAAATGACTTGAATAAATTAATTCAATTAGAAGCACTATGTTGAGGGAGAAGTGTGGAAGTAAAGATAAATTTAAATAAATTACAATCCCAAAATAAAACAAACCCATATAAATCATCAGTATTTCTACATATGAACAGCAAAGTTCAAGAGAAAAAAGGTAGAGAAATTCCATTTAAAGTAACTATTCAAAATATTAAATACTTGGGAATCCACCTCCCAAGACAAACCCAGAAACTGTATGAACACAATTAGAAAGCACTTTTCACACAAATAAAGTCTGTTCTAAACAACTAGGAAAATGTCAATTGCTCATGGTTAGGTCAAGCTAATATAATAAAATGACAATTCTACCCAAATTAAATTATTTATTCAGTGCCATAACAATCAAATTACTAAATAACTATTTTACCAAGCTAGGAAAAATAGTAACAAAATTCATCTGGAGCAACAAAAGGTCAAGAATAGCAAGAGAACTGATGAAAGAAAAATGTATAGAAAGGTAACCTTACTCTAACAGATCTAAAACTATATTATAAAGCATGAGTCATCAAAATTACCTTGTATTGATTTAAGAAATAGAGTAATGGATCAGTGGATTAGGATAGGATCAAAAGAAACAGTAGTAAATGACTACAGTAATCTAATGTTTGACAAGTGCAAAGACATTAGTTTTGGAGATAAGAACTCACTATTTGACAAAAACTGTTGGGAAGCAGCTAGGCAATGCAGTGAATAGATCACCCGCCCTGGAGTCAGGAGGACCTGAGTTCAAATACAGCCTCAGACACTTAATAATTACCTAGTTGTGTGGCTTTGGGCAAGCCACTTAATCCCATTTGCCTTGTAAAAAAATTAAAAATTAAAAAATTAAATTAAAAAAACTGTTGGGAAAACTGGAAAATAGTCAAAACTAGGCATAGACCCACATCTCACACCCTATGCCAAAATAAGGTCAAAATGGGTACAGAATTTAGATGACCTAAAGCATGATAACATAGGCCAACTAGATCAAGAAATATTCTATCAGATCTATGGCAAAGGGAGAAATTTTAGTCAAACTCTAATTCTTATTAGAGTACATTATAAATTGCAAAATGGATGAATTTGATTTTATTAAATTAAAAAGGTTTTGCACTAATAAAACCAATGCTGCCAAGATTAGAAGGAAAATAGAAAGGTGGGAACAATTTTCACAGCTGAGGGATCTGATAAAGGTCTCATTTCTAAAATATATGGAGAAATCAAATTTATAAGGTTCAAGTCATTCCCCCTTTGATAAATGGTCAAAGGATATGAAGAGACAGTTTTCAAATGAAGAAATTAAAGCTATATATATAATCATATGAAAAAATGCCCCAAATCATCACTGATTGGAGAAATGCAAATTAAAAGAACTATGAGGTACCACCTCACACCTATCAGATTGGTTAAGATGACCAAAAAGGAAAACGACTAATGTTGGAGAGGTTATGGGAGGATTGGGACATTAATGCACTGTTGGTGGAATTGTGAACTGATCCAACCATTCTGGAGACCAATATGAAAATATGCCCAAAGGGAAATAAAACTGACCATACCCTCTGACCCAGAAATACCAATATTAGACCTATATCCAGAATAAATCATAAAAAAATGGGAAAAGTCCTACATCTTCCAAAATATTCAAAGCAGCTCTTTTTGTAGTGGCAAAGAACTGGAAATTGAGGGATGGCTGAACAAGTTAGGGTATATGAATGTTATGAAATACTATTGCTCTATAAGAAACCATGAATGGGCAGACTCTAGAGCAGCATGGAATGAATTACAGGAACTGATGCTAAATGAAGGGAGCACAACCAAAAGAACATTGTATACATTAACAATAACATTTTGAGTACATTCAGTATAAGAAAAAGAAAACAAAAAAAACCCTACAAAATCTGAAGGTATACTACATTCACTTTTTAAAGATTTCTCTAATGCTTTTCTTTCCTATCTCATGGTCTTCTTTCTTTTCCTCAAGTCCTAATTCCTCATACAGGAAATGACTAATCTGTAAACACATTAAACACAAATGTACATGTACAATGCTCACCGTATTATTCACCATTGAGGGGAAGGGGGTGGGAAGGGAGGGTAGAAGGAAATTATGTAACATATAAATATGCATACATATGTAAATGAATGTTGAAAAACTTTCATATCATTTAATTGGAAAAAATAAAATAAAGTATCAATTGTGCAAAAAAATTCTGGCTGAATGATTCATTCAAGTCTGAGGGGTTGGAAAGATGGTGGTAGGGCCATTTGAATGAACTCAAAAGTTGAACTGAAGAGGTTTTAAGAGAGTGAAAGGAGAAGAAATGGAAGCATCTGGTATAGATGGCTTTCATAGGGAGTTGAACTGGGAAAGAGAGTAGAAATATAAGATATTGGGTTGATAGAAGCAAGAAAGATTTTTTAAGGATGGGAGAATCACGGTATGTTTACATGCAATATGAAGAGTCAGCAGACAGGAATGTGGCTAATGATCATGGCTATTATGGACAGAATAGCAAGATAATGTCTATCATCACCATCCCCAAGTACTCTCACTTCTTGGCACTTATATCCTCACTGCCAATCAGAGTCTCCTTATCACAAGATGAAAGGTGATAAAGTAGAGAAGATGCTGTACCCTGGCACGATCAGTTCAATGTTTTTGGCCCTGTCTCCATATCACTTGGCCAAAGGTATCTTTTTATGTGTTCTAAAAAGGTCTTCTCACATCCTTTCAGAACATAAACAGAGGTCCAAGTGGGAATAAAGTAGATAGTTCTGAGGCAGATATTAGTTAACAGGTTTGTATTTTGAACCTCAGGGAAGATTTATCTTTGACTGACCAGATAAAAAAAGTTGTCCCTTTCTAATCTGTGCTGAGTACCTAGAAACTACTAGATAGTATCTAAAACATACCTATAATAAATACCAGCCCTCTGGCACCTGGCAAAGACTTTTAGGTTAATCTGTGCCCTAGCTAAACTAAATTATTCATTTCTTGACCCTCTACTGCACTTCTCTCCTCCCACACCTTTGTTCACACATAATCTTATGCTTGAATTGTCTCTCTCAAGAGTTAATCTCCTTGAGGGTAGGCGTGTATTTTATTTATCTTTGTAATCTTCCCTAAATTCTAGAAGAGTATAACATATTACTATATGTTATACTCATTAATTACTCAATAAATATTGAATGAATAAAGAAATGAAAAAAAAATTAAGAGACTGGAAATCTCATTAACCTTTAAACCTTTATCAACCAAGCCCATTGAAAACTCCCTTCATTTCCCTTGAAATCACTATGGAAAAACCCAAGGAAGATAACAATTAGATTGCTGAGAGGAAATCTGCATCCAAAGGTATAAAATAAGGTAAAGATTATCAACATATTTGAAATGTCATGCAAATTTAGGAAAGAGTTTGAGTGAATGATACACAGAAATACTAGGATGTGGATAGTTTGGTTTATTGATACTCACAGCAAAGCCCAGGCTAGTAGGATATGAACAAATGAAAAGCAATTCGATCAAGGATGGAATTGCATATGACTTTCTTTTTTTTCTTTTTTTTTTTTTTGCAAGGCAAATAGGGTTAAGTGGCTTGCCCAAGGCCACACAGCTAGGTAATTATTAAGTGTCTGAGACCAAATTTGAACCCAGGTACTCCTGACTCCCGGGCCGGTGCTTTATCCACTACGCCACCTAGCCACCCCGCATATGACTTTCTTTAACAGCATCTAGGATTACCATCCAGACAAGTCATGGAATATGTCCTCTGGCTAAAGGCACAGTGTCCATAGAATTTTCAGAAAGGGGCCTGCCATGGTAGCCATCACATTTCTACTAGAGTGATGAGATCAGAGAACACAGCCCAAAAGTCAAAGGAAAAACTCTCTA
Source organism: Macrotis lagotis (assembly GCF_037893015.1). Taxonomy (NCBI): domain Eukaryota; kingdom Metazoa; phylum Chordata; class Mammalia; order Peramelemorphia; family Peramelidae; genus Macrotis; species Macrotis lagotis. The sequence goes on along the minus strand of NC_133659.1, from coordinate 225,152,913 downwards.
AAAACTAACCAGAAAGACTAAGAAGATAGAACGATAACTGTGTGACATCAGGAGGCTTATTGAAGAATTGCAGCAGTTGGTCAAACCTTGAATATAGCAGAGAATTGGGTGTGGTTTAATCTTGAGTATATCAGGAGGTAGACCTGGGAGAGTGAGGCCATAGATTCTTCTGGCTATTAAGGAACTTAAAAGAATTTGTCCTAAAGACATAGTAACCTGAAGGTGAAATCTCCCTCTGTGAAATCAGCAACAAAAGTCAACTGACTGTGAGACTATTCACAAGGAATATGATGATGATGAAGATGTTTGTCCTTCACTCTCAAAGAAGACCCTGACATCAGGGAGGTGATGCTATGACATACACTTGAATTGGATTTGAGTCAGAGGGGTGCTGTGTTAAAGTCACCAGTCTCACTTTCTCCTCCAGAGTCATCTGAGCCCAGCGGCCAGATAAGAAGTAAGACAACTGGAGAAAGAACTGCATGTGAGAAACTCAAAGTTAAATGATTTGCCTGAGGTAACACAGTTATTAGGTATCTAAGGCTGGATTTGAACTCAGGTCCTCCTGACTTCAGGGTTGGCACTCTACCTACTGCACCATCTGGACTGCAAAAGGTACACTTTCCTGTTCTATTAAGCAAATGATTTAATAGTATTTTACTTTTCCCCAATTAAAGGAAAAAACAACTAATTCATTTTTTTTTAAATTTTGAGTTCCAAATTTTCTCCCTCTGTCCCATATATCTCCGCTCCCTAAGACAATAAGCAGTTTGATACTGGTCATATACATTTGCAATCAGGTAAAACATATTACTCATATTGTAAAAGAAGAAACACACCAAAAGGGAAAAAACCATGAAAAAATAAAGTAAAAAAATTGTATGGTTTCTTTCTGCATTCAGACTCCAATAGCTATTTTTCTGGATGTAGAGAGCATTTTTCAACATGAGTCTTTTGGATGTGTTTTGGACATTGTGTTGCTAAGAATAGTTAAGTCATTCACAGTTGATCATCATATAATGTTGCTGTTACTATGTACAATGCTCTCCTGGTTCTACTCATTTCACTGTACATCAATTCTTATAAGTCTTTCCATAACCAAATTTTTGTTTAGGTTTTTGCAAGGCAAATGGGGTTAAGTGGCTTGCCCAAGGCCACACAGCTAGGTAATTATTAAGTGTCTGAGGCTGGATTTGAACTCAGGGACTCCTGACTCCGGGGCCGGTGCTCTATCCACTGCGCCACCTAGCTGCCCCATAACCAAATGTTTTTAAGAAGTTTCTGTGACAAGGAATAGGCAATCCAGAAATTACTTAAAAAGATAGAAAAAAGAAAGGATATTGTGAAGAGTCTATGATTCTGAAATGTAAGTCATATAGAATGAGATAAAGGAGCTTAGCTGAAGCTGTTTACCAGAGGATCAATATGGATTCCACTTGAACCCAAAGGGTATTGTAGATCACTTTACATGGAATTTTGTACTGGTGTATCCTTGTCAAACTGGTCCAAAACCTTGCAAAAATCACAGGGAAGTATATGGGAAAATACAGTACTTGGTGATGGATAAGATACCCCACTATCCACTTATTTCACTCATATTCAAGCTGATGAACAAAGAGAAAAATCATAGAATTGTGCTGACTGGGTCTACTACAAACTTATGTCCTTTAATCTTAAATAGGGCCTTCATTACAGCAAGGTAGTCTTTCTATAGTTTCCTGATTCCCTATTCCACTTACCACAGCAGATATTTCAAACCATTTTATCCCTCCTCAAGATTTCTATTGGACTTCCTCCTCTCAACTTCTCAGCTGAAGACCTTGCCTCATACTTCACAGAAAATATTCAAGCTATTTGCTGAGAGGTTCCTCTTCTCCCTTCATCTTCATCAACCATCAATCATACATCTTCCCCTCTATCTCCACTGAAGAGGTAGTACTTCTCTTTGCCAAAGCTAATCTCTTTCTCATCTGCAGTCTCTCCCTATCTAATGGCTCCTTCTTAGTTATCAACACAATCACATTCCCCCCAAGTCTGAAAAAAAAGCCTTCCTTTCATTTAACTACTCCTATTAGTTATCATTCTATATGTTCTCCCTCTTTCATTTAAATCCAAGCAAGGCATTTATATCATGTACCTCCACTTTCTCACCTTTCACTCTGCAATGTGAATTCCAACTTTATTATTCAACTGAACTAGCAAGGTTATAAATGTATAGACTATATTAGATAGTTTTCTATCGGAGAGGGGAGAAGGGAGGTTGGTAAAAAAAAACTGTAAAATTCAAAACCTAGCAAAAAAATGATTGTTGAAAACTGCCATTGCAAGTAATTGGAAAAAATTAATAAATAATATATTATTTCCTGTAAAAAAATTTAAAAATTAAATAAAATAAATGCTTATTGACTGAGTCTTACCAGCAAGAGACAATACTGAGTCTGGAATAAAATGGCTTTCTGATCTCAATTAAGAAAAGAAAGAGCTCAGGTAGTCAGTCCCCTTTCTTGATGTTGGTTGTTAATTGAACATTTCCTCTCCTGAAGATTGTTTCTCCAAGAAAATGATATAACTAGAAGGTATTGTGCTGGAGACAATGGAAGAGTTCTGGAGGTAGGAAATCAGAAGTCACTTACTGAAGACTTTCAGCTCTTCCCTCATTTAATGGACTCAGAGCCCCAAGAGGTTCCTACTCTAAAATAGATTTTCTTTGGGGAGGAGGATAGGTAAAGCTTTCAGAACACTACTGTTCACCAAGAAGCCCCTTCCCCAACAGATTTCTGTAGTTATGAAAATCTCCTTCAAGGTCCTTAGATCTTCCACTCTTATTGTCATATGTTGCCAAGGTAAAGCAATGACGGCAAGGTACATGCAAAACATTGCCTGCTCTGGTTCTGGTTCTGGTTCACATATACCATCACCTGCATACAATGAAAAACAGTCACCTGCAAAAGACCTTGGGAAGTCACACAAAACTCCATTTAACCAGCCCAGATGAATCACTTTCTAATCTTTTTTGGAAAATACAGTGATAAAGATCTACCAGTCCACCTTGATAACACATTAGTAACTAACAACCACAAGAATCCAACTCTCCGGAGTTAAAAAAAAAATTAAGGCTTCTCCTCAAGCTCTTCAAATTCAGGAATAGGACCTTTAAGCTAATTCTCATTTAATGAGCAGTCAGTATAATTGAATAAATAATGGAGTGATGTGCAAGTGGCAAGGCTACAAGGAAATTAACCAAGAATATGGTTTGGATTAGCTAAAGGAAGAAGAGAGGAAGCAAGGTGAGAATAAGGATACAAGAATAAAATACTCAAAACACAAAATACAAAGTTTAACTGCAAGCCCACTTTAGCTGTCACTTGGAAAGTCCCTGAAGAGGCAAATAATTTAAAGAAGTGTAGCTCCTGATTACGAAGGAGGGAGCCAGAGTCGGAAAGAGCAAAGTCTTTGAATGGTCAAGAAGAGACCTCCTCAGAACCCCAAGTAGATGGGGAAAGCCAGCACCTCAACATGTCTTTGATTCCTAGCACCTGCACCTCCAGAGAGGTGCAGAATTCTCAGGTGAAAGTGGTCTCTCCTTGACTGAACTTAAGATTCATCTGACTACTAAATTCTTATGCCCACTAAATTATAGGTGATAATTGTATAAATATTCCCAATAACTGCTTTACTGTTTGCATTGAAAACTATTTCTAAAACACATAATAGGTAAATGCCATACATAGGTTATATGCAAAATAAATATAAAAAAATGAAAGGGAGTGAAATACAAGTTAGTTGGGGAGGAAGGGCATTTAAGAGTTGGGAGAGAAAAGACTGTTTAGAAGGCACGAGCTGAGTCATGAAGGAAGTGAGGGCTTCTGAGACAGAAGCAGAGAGGGAGTGTGTTTTACTCAAGAGAGAAAAATCTATGCGAAGAAGGGAGCATCATTGGTGAGAAACAGAAAGTACATTTGGCTGCACCACAACGTGTTAGAAGAGTAAAGTATGATACTTTTGAGGAGGGACAGAGTGAAAGGGGAGAGAGAATAGAATAAATGTTGTGGGGGGAATAGGATAGAGAGAAATATGGCTAGTAGTAGCAACTGTGAGAAAAAATATTGAAGCAATTTCTCTGATGGATTATGGCCTCTGAATACAGACTGAAGCACAGTCTCCCCCCCCCCACTTTATTTTTCTTGAGGTTTCTCTTTCTTTGTGTGTGGGGACGAGGGGTGTGAGGGAGAGGGGAGGATTATGCTTATTTTTACAACAAGACTATTTTAGTAATGTTTTTCATGGTTTCACATTTTTAACCTACACCAAGTAACTGGCTCATTCAATGTGGGGAGTGGGGTGGGAGGAAGGGAGAGAATTTGGAACTCAAGGTTTTGAAAGTAAAAATTGAGGCTTGCCTTTGCATGTAGTTGGGGTAAAAAAAAAATGTAAAAGTAAATAAATAAATATAACCAAAAAAAAGAAGAGTAAAGTATGAAACTAGAAGGATAGATTGGAGTCAGATTGTGATGGTCCTTATGTCTAACAAGGGACCACTACAGTTTATTCATAGTAATAAGGTAGAAATATGGTCAGGTCTAAGCTTAAGGAAAATAACTTTGGCTCTCTACAGTGACAAAGCTCTTACCTGTCTTTTAGTCCTTATTACAGTCCTGTGTAGTAGATTATACAAGAATAGTATGGTTCCTGTTTAATTGAAAAGGAAACTGAGGTTCAGAGAGATGAAGCTGCTGAGGGTAGTGAGCAGCATACCCCTCTAGACCCATTCTCCCAGCATGTACAAGATGGAGTTAGATTCCTAGAAGGGAAGAACTTTGCCCTTGGGGTTCTGAAGGCAACTTTTATATATCTCATGAGACTTCATACATTAGCCAAAGTCTCCCACTGCATTCAGGGACATCTTCAGTCATCCTGATCCATATCTGACCAGTGGACTCAAATGACTCTGGAAGAAAAAGTAAGGTTGGTGACAACTGATGACATCCACTCATTCAAATCCAATTAAATCTGATTCACTTTCATCACAAAAAAGATGTCATGGTCCTCTTCAAAATGAAGGACAAAAATCACCACCACCATTGCCATATTAAGAAAACCAATAAAAAAATTCTATTACCTTCTAGAAAATGGTATTTACTAAGAAGGCACAGGAAAAACAGCAATTACCAAAACATCGCCTACCTTGCAAACCCAAGGTCAGGAAGAGCTGACTCAAACTCAAAAGTGCCATAGGAATGAGGTATATCCCATGTAGCCCAGGGATACCTCCTAACTCCTGGAGCCAGAACTCCTTAACTTTTTTTGAGGAGTTCCTTCTCCCCTACCAGGTTAACTCTAAAATATACCACTGACCATGAATAAGTCACTCTCTTGCCCATCTGGGCTGGCTCCTCTCAGCAAAAAAAGGGTTTCTACTAGTAGCCATTGTCATTTATCCATTTAGCCTTGAATATCTCCACTCCCACTACAGACACTACAAGATGCCACTACCATTCCAGTAACCTGCTCAACTGCCATTCAGATAACTTCTAACAATTTTAATGCATTTCTTGGTCTCATCAGGTGCTCAAGCATTCTCATTTCAGTAAATTCATTCAAGTAAAATCAGGTAAAAATAAACCAAAAAATAACAAGAGGTGACATGTTCACAAACAATTGTTTAACAAATACCAAATAGGGTACAGTTACCCTCTCCCACCCTCCTCACTTGATAGTCAAGAAAGAGGTATTAGAGATCACACTTTTAGTGTGAAATTCATGGAGTTCAGTAGCTAATTAAGAGACTTTTTTGTCACCATAGAGTATGAACTCCTGTGATATTATGTCTGTAGGAACAGTCAGTTGATATTATTATGCATGTTTTGAAATGCTGGGGACAGGGGAAGAGGTGAAAAACACCTCACCAAATCAGATGTTCCATACGGACATATGTTCCAACCCTATGTTCCATAGGGTTGACTGAAGTGCCCACTAAACATTCTTCAATGGGCTGGAGGTAGAGGCCAAGTGGGCACTACAAGTGCATAGAACCTGAACTTGGTAAAGACCTAATTTCAAATTCTACCTCAGGTACCTCAAGTACTTTCTAGTACCTGGGCAAGTCACTTAATTTCCCTGTTCCTGGGTTTCCTCATTTGTAAAATAAAGGAGGGGTAGAACTAAATGGCTTCTTAAGGACTCTAAATTATAATCTGATGATACATAGAAAGATAGAATGTAAATTCCTTGAGGGTAGAGACCATGAAAGCAGTTGAAATAGGTGCTGTGGAACTTGGTTAGACTTTGAAGACATTGTTGTTAATCAAAGTTATTCACTGCATCCTGGGTCATCACTAATCATCCTAACTTTTGTCCTACCACTGGACTTCAATAGCTCTGTGAGGCTGATGACTTTGTCCAACTGTGCTTCTCTTAAATTCAATTCACATGCAAGCCAAGACATCCCCCAAGATGTTACTGGACCTTTTTGAAAACAAGGGATGAACATTATGTCTCTTTCTCTTGGGATTTGTGGTCCTCACACTTAGCACTGGGCTTCAAATGTCTAATAAATTAAGACTGATTTGGATTGGATGTCAGAGTCGGAAAGGTCTTTAGGGAGCATAAGATCATAATTAGAAAAGACTTGGTTATTTAGTCTTAACCTCATTATTTTATAGGCAAGGAAACTAATGCACAGAGATTGCCTCATAGTCACAAAGGCAATAATTTTCAGTCAGGAACCAAACTCAGATCCTCTAATTCCAAATCCAACATGATTTTCACTAGACCATTCTGCCTCTACATTAAGTACATCTACGGAGGAGAAAACTGAGACTAGGACTCTCATCACTACAACATAATGCCTGAATACATATTAGTGAGCTAATATTTTACCCCACACGGGTTAGTTATTTTTGCTTCAACAAGTCATAACAGTGGATATTTAAGGTGCTGTGTCAAGTAAGAAGGGTAGGAATTTTGGGGATGATTTTTTTGGACACAAAAAAAACACAAAGATTATCTCCTACTTTGACTATGCTAAGGACTTGCCCTTATTGTTGTTGTTCAGTCATTTAGTCATGTCTGATCCTTCATGTTGTGAACTATACTGTCCATGGGGTTTTCTTGGCAAAGATACTGCCATTTTCTTCTCCAGTGGATTTAGGCAAATAGAGGCTCAGGAATTTGCCCAAGGTTACATAGCTAGTATGTAGACCTTTTTTGAACTCAGGTCTTTCTGTCTCCAGGTCAAGTATCCTTATCCACTGAGTCATCAAGCTGCCCCAAGGACTTACCTAAAATTCATGAGCACCCCTGACCTAATCCTATATTCTACCAATAGCAAGAAAATTATGCTATCTATAAAAACATGCCCAGAGCATCTAGAGTAAGCCCAGGCCTCCTTCTCCTCCCTGTATCTGATTACAGCATAATCTTAGAAAACTAAGGATTCCACCACCAAGGAAAATGAAGTCAGTCTGACCTAGATTTCTCCATCCCTCCATCCCTAACTCCTAGACATAATCTCACATATTTTCTTGGGAGCTCTTAGGTCTCTTAGCTTGTGAACTAAAATACTTTTAGAACCTTGCAAGACAGACACAAAATATTCAAGGTTAAAAATGAAAGACTCACAGGAGACATGAAAGGCATCTTCAAGTATTTGGGCATCATGATGGATGAGTGATTACATTTGTCTTACTTACCCTAGAGGTCAGAATCAGGAGCAATAATTGGGTGAAACAGAAAGGCTAACAGGTTTGCTGTCAGGAAAAACTTCCTAACAGCTATGTCTCAAAATGGAATGATATCCTCGGGTTACCCTTCACTGGATGTCTTCAAGACAAGAATGGATGACCTCTTTGTAAGGTACTGTAAAAGGAGTTTGAGGATTGACTGGCATCTTGGGATTTGTAGTTCTTAGGGATAAAAGGAGTCCCCTCTTAGCCCCAGGAAACAATTTGGGAAGATGGAGATCTCTGGTAGAAAGGAGACTGGAGCCAGAGTTCTGATAAGACTCACACAGTTTTAAGTGATGAGGACAATAACCTAAGTAGCAAACAATGTGATTAGCCTTCTTCCCCAGCTCCACCCAGAATTTAATGAGATGAACTAGAAGGAAAGAGACCACTGAAAGATTGAGGATGACATCTGCCCTCCAGGCATCTCACGGCTAAATCTACCAGCTTTGCCCAGTTCTTAAGGAAGATGAGGGAAGTTCTAAGGAAAAGTCTAGCATGCTTTCCCCAACTTCCTCTGCCATTGTCTGTCCATTAACAAACAATGTTATATGTTCCACGTGCTGCATTACCTAAATGTTTCTAGTATCCTCCATTTTGTCTCAGCCTTGAGGAGGTCAGGGAATACAGAGAAATAAACAAATTTATGTTAAGGAAGAAAGCCAAAGTCTGCTTTTAAATATAAGGCACTTCCAAATTGGGGTCCCAGAAATTAAAAAATTAAATTTTCATTTAATATCAATTTCATAAGCAGCAAAGGAGAGAAACTATTTGAACCTGAGGGTCTGTTATATTGCCCCTTGGCTTTAAGAAAAAACACATATTGTGAAAGAGGATATAACTGATTAAATCTTCAGGGACCAAGAGAGTAGAAAAGTAGAGAGGAAAGAGTGAACAGTGAAACAGTGACCAACCAAAACCCTTTTTTGCCCACTGGGACTACCATATGTTACAGAAGGACTTTCTTTTTGTAAGAGGTTGTATTAGATAGTGGCTAAGGTTTCTTTCGCTGAAAAAAAACCAACTCTTTGTTGCTGTGAAAGTTGGAAGGGATCTTAAGATCACCTACTTCAACACCCACATTTTACAAAAGAATAAGTGGATTCCCTTTGATAACCTTCCCAAAATCACAGAGATTTTAGGTTAACCAGGTCTAGATTTGAAATCTGGTCTTCTCATTCTAAACCTGACCCTCTTCCCATTATAGAAAATGAGAAGGACTAGGAGCAGGGGAGCATGTGAGAAGGGCCCAGCAACTCTCGCCTGGGAGTGCTATTAACCCATAGTACATAATCCTGTTAAATATTAATCCTTATTTAGCTGGAAGGCAAGGCAGCCCTTGTGATAAAGTCCCTGAAAAGTAATAAAAGCCAACAGTGATTGATAAAGTGGAGAGTCATGCTAATAAAATCGTGCTGTACTGAAGGTCAGGTCAGGCCCCAGCAATCAAGAAACAGTAGCCATCCCAGGCAGATCACTGCAGTAATGGGCTGTTGGATGGACAGGCCTTGGGGTAAGGGGTAGGAGGGGAGGTAGAAAGAATAGTGTCACTGAATCTAATGATATTAAACTAAGGTGCCACAAGCCCCAACACCTGCCCTCTCCCAGAATCTCCCTAGGTAAGGCAGTTCTTTCCTGGTCCTTCCTATGGAATCAATCTACAAGCATCTATTAATCTACTTTTACATATCATTTATTGTATGAGAGATTGGGCATACAAATACAAAAAAGGCAATAATAAATAGCCCCTGCCCTCAAGGAGCTTACCATGTAAGGCAGACGCTACCTATTCACATTGAGGAACACCTTCAAAAGTTCTTGGGAAGAGCCAGGGAAAGACCAAAGAGCCTGCCATTTTATATTATTTATCTTGGAATCCTACCTGTTTCTCATTCATTTGTCTTCAATTTCTTAAACAAAGTATTGTTGTTACTGTTTTTGGTTTTTTTTGGTAAGGGAGGATTATGAGAGGAAGAGATGATGAAGATGATGGAATTCTGAGACATCATATGCTTTTGCCTAAAATAATATTATGCATCTTTTGTTATCTTTAAAAAAGTAAAAAAAAAAAGTCAGAGCTAATAACCTGGGAACAAGCCCCCTTTTCCAGAGCTCACAAAGCTCTGAGGGATTTCAGATTTCAGATGAGAGCAAATTCATAGAGTGCCTTAAAAAAAACCCTGACATTGAAGGGATGTTGAACATAATTTGAAAAAATCAAGAAAATAAGAGATCTTGAAAAATCCAAGTGACTGTGACCTGGCAGACAGGTTGTGAATAGTGGATGTTAGAGTCAGAGTGGTATTTAAAAAAAATCAAGAGGGTCATCTAAATTTGAGCCAGTTCTGCTCATTTGAATGTTACTGATGAGATGGACAACTGAGAGAAGAGAACAGGAAGAAAAATCTAAAGGAATGGGGTTATATTCTTGTACATCTTGGCCTATTAATGAGATGTGTTTCTTTATGGAGGTGAGAGGGGACATATCTACCCAAACTATATGATGCAGAATCCTTGTTGAATATCCTTTCTATACTAGTCCTATCCATTATAGTCATTAAATGCTTTTGAGGCATAATTGATGCCCAGGTATTTCTACTACAAATGGCTAATAAATCCTGGTAACAAATGTGAAGCCTGGTTAGGATAGTGCCTTTAAAGTATATCCCTTAAGGAAATATGCTAGATCTTTGTGGAAATTTCTCTCTAAAGATATTCTAGGATAAGATAAATAGATATGGCCCTAGGACTTTGCTCTTCACCTCTGATCATATCTCTGGGCAACAAGTTTCCCTACGCATTTCAACATGGGGTGTCAAGGAGCTCTCCTCTCCTCTGTAGTTCTGCTCACCCTCTTCTTTCTGGTAGCTGGAGGTCCTTTCCCTAAGCAGCATCCCAAGAACAAGTTGCTCCTGGTCTCTTTTGATGGCTTCCGCTGGAATTATGACCAGGATGTGGACACCCCCAATTTGGATTCAATGGTTCAAGATGGTGTGAAAGCTCGTTACATGACCCCAGCCTTTGTAACTATGACTAGCCCCTGTCACTTCACCCTGGTCACTGGTGAGTACCTTGCTCTAGTTTGGGGAAAGAGAGACAGAGATAAGAGAACCCCCAGAGAAACAGTTCAGTCAGGAAGCAATGCGGAGGGAGTAACTAAGATAGGTAGAACTCTATAGAGAATGTTATGGGGCAAGAAATGGAGGACAAATATTAGAAATACTGTCCCTAAGCTCAGGCTATTTATAATACTACAAAGATTAAATGGAAACAACTTCAGAATACTAGGGAGCCTGCAAATAGCTAGTGGTGAATATAATGTAAATAATTATAGCTGTCATTGACATAATATTTTAATATTTTCTTTTGAACTTTACTATTTTATTTTATTTTTTCTATTTTATTATAATTATTTAATTTTAATTCAATATTTAATTCAATATTTTCTATTTTGAACCTCTCAATAATCCTGTAAGATAGTTACTTATGGGCAAACTCATTTTATTCACAACAGAACTCAGGTTTATAGAAGAAAAGTTACTTACCCAAGGTCATAGTTAAGAGGTGAGATATAAAAGCCAGATTTGGCTGAATTCTAGTCCAACATTCTACCAACCACACAATAATTCCTTCTTTCTGCTAAAACAAGACTCCTTTAATTTATGACCTTTCAAGCAAATGGTTAGAATTTAATTTTTAAATAATAGAGGGCAATGCAGTATAAAGAATGAAAAGTTCTTCCTCTTCTTTCTTCTCCTCCACTTTCTCTTCTTCTTCTCCTTCTTCTCCTCCTTTCCTCCTCCTTTGTCTTCTTCTTCCTCTTCATCACAATAATAGCAAGCATTTATGCAGTGATTTTTGTGAAACACTTTATAATTATTATCACATTTTATTCTTAGGACAATATTGGGAAATTGGGGGCTATTTTATCCCCATTTAACAGATAAGAAAGTTATACAGAAGTTAAGTGACTTGCATAGGTAAAGTCCCATTATCTTTTTAAAGACAGGATTATTATATTTAGGCTAAACAAATTGCTTCTCAACTATCTTAACATCCATTTTACCAATCTCTGAGCAAAGCACGTATAGTACAAACTAAGTAGAAGCATAAACTCATAGACCCAAAAGATTGCCTTTCCAAGTACCGAATCAATCTAGAATACAACATTTTTGAAGTTTATCCAGGGAGGTGAATAATTTTAACATGCATTTATTAAGTGCCTACTGTGTGCCAGATACTGGGCTAAACACCTTACAAATACTATCTCATTTGATCCTGGAAGGTAGATACTATTATTATCCCCATTTTCCAGATCAAATTGAGACAGACAGAGGTTACGTTACCTATCTAGAGTCACATAGCTAATAAATGACAGAGGTTTGTTTTGAATTTTCATCTTCTTGACTCCAAGTTCAGGAGAACTTGGGAAGTAACCAGATCATAGTTTGATTTCTCTATTTTTGTTCCTCCTCTCCTGCCTTCCCCCCCCCCCCATTTATTTTCTCCTGCCTGTTCAAGATATATACATGTACCTTCCCTTGCTCACTTCAACCTTTTTATTGTAGTCTCTTGTCTCCATAGTTTATTGGTTTCACAGGTAACTTCTTGAAAGCTATTCTGACCCTACTCAAAGTCCTGGGGACTGATGTTGTACTATCTCCACTTACTATACTACTTATCTCTTACTCCGCAGGGAAGTATATTGAGAACCATGGTGTCGTCCACAACATGTACTATAATACCACCTCCAAAGTGAAGTTACCTTACCATGCCACATTGGGGATTGAAAGGTGGTGGGACAATGGTAGTCTGCCCATTTGGATCACTGCCCAGAGACAGGTAATAGTGCCTTAACTGCAACCAGAACAACCACCACAAACCAGGCTAGAGACAAGTGGCACAAAATGTGTCCTCAGTTGTCAGGGCAGAAAGGTCAAACAGCATCTTATTGCGGGGGGGGGGGGGGGGGGGGGGGGGGGGGCGCGGAGATTTTGAGGAGATCATTGCTGGGGAAGTCACAAGAGCAAAAGGAAAGCTCACCCTAGCATAAAGGAAGGTATGGCAGGAATTTCTCCCAGAATCATTAGTTTCCTATTAGTCCTGCTAATTAAGTGCAAAGCTCTGGTGTTTCTTTGCAGATATCCTCTAAATCTGGTGCCCTGGGGCAAAAGACCCAGCAAATCTAACTAGGTTAAAGCTTTGAAAAATGGGAGAAAACTCAGAGGGGGTGGTGCAGAAGGTGTGGTCCATGTGGACCTCACCATAGGCTAGGTATATAGAAATTCAGAAGACTTAAGTGGGATCTAGGGCTCCAGGTGGATTTTGGGGGAGACAAGTCTTGCCACAGGTTTATAAACATTTTGACACAAATCTATTCAAACCACCTCTTCATGAAAGATAACTAGAAGTCTCTAGGGTTCGTATTTATAACTAAGAGGCAAACAAGGATTGTTCAGTTTTAAGTCCTGATCCTGTATTTCTGTGAGTGAGAAATGACAAGCAGAGAAATCTTCCAAGGACCTTTGTTTGGGTGATGTATCAAAGTAGGAAGGGGACTGGACTTAGAAACATGAGCTCAGATCCCTGATCTGGCACTAATTATCTGACTGACCTTACACATATTACATCACCTCCCTCAGTCTCAGTTTTCCCAAAGGAGGATAAGAACTGAACCTGTGATTTTATAGGTATAGGGAAAACCCAAGTGAAGAAACTCCCTTTTTTCCAATACAAATTGGCATCTTCTCTATAACTTAAGAGTTTTAGAGAGCTGTCTAGATTAGAAATATCAGGTACATGCAACCCACAACATTCCCTGAGTGCCACCTTAACCAGATCAAAATGAAAATTGTAAATATTTAACAAAATAAATAAAAATACAGCAAAACATAGATAATACCACATTTTAAAACCAATCAATATGAGGTCTAGACGGATCCTTATGTATAATCTAGTGGCCCCTATTTCTATCTGAAATTTAGACCATTGGCCTGGAGCATGAATCCAGGTCCTCTTAAGGGTTTAAACCTTCCATCTTTAAACGCTTCCCATCTTTAAAATAAAAGGAGGTAAACGTAAGTAAACTCTAAGTTACTTCCTTCTTCTATGAGGTTATAATTCTGTCAACATTTGATGCCTAGAGAGTAATATTGAGCATCTAGCCAGAATGTGGAGAAAAAGTGCATTTTTCCCAAATTCTTCCCAATCCTAATTCATGGCTGACAGCTTATTAATATGTAACTGAAGTAATGTAACTGAAAGGAATGAATTCTGGATTTGGGTTAGAGGATCTGAGTATTAAAATCCTTCCTTTACTACCTATATTTGTGTGATCTTGGGAAATCACTTAATTTTCTGAGCATCAGTGTCCTCAGCAGTAAAGGAGGAATGGGAGATTAGGTTACCCTACCAATTCTATAACCATAGATATCTCCTTCCAGTATAGAAGAAAATAAGGGTTTTATGAATAGGTCTCAGTATAGTACATTCTCAATAACCAAGTACTCATCATCCAAGTTTCTGTTATATTTTATTTTGGCCCAGCCCTGTGATTTCAGGGCCAGAAGACATTTTCTTTGAGGAAACTGCCTACCAATACAGATCAGTAACCCTTTTTTATGGACTGCTAAGTAGCTCAGTAGAAATAGTGCTGGACCCAAAGTCGGGAAGACTCATCCTCCCAAGTTCAAATCAACCCTAAGCAAGTTATTTAATGCTGTTTACTTCAGTTTTCTCAGTAAATGAGCTGGAGAAGGAAATGGCAAGCCACTCTAGTATCTTTGCCAAGAAAATCACAAAAAGAATCACAAAAAGTCAGAAACAACTAAACAGCAAAACCCCTTTTTTTGCAGTTTATAGTCTTAAAGAGTATCCTGGAACACTGAGAAATTAATTCATTTGCCCATGGTCACACCGGCATTATGTTTCAGAGGCGGCACTTGAACTGAGATTTTCCTGAGGTCAGTTTTCTATCCACTTATTCCATACCATATAGCCTCTCTATATGGTTGTATGAGGAAGGAAACAAAAGTCATTGTAATTATTAAAATTATTAAAAACTTATAGGAAATAAATTTATAAAATTGGTTCTGATTCAAACAACTTTCTCCACTTAAAACCAGTGTTTACCCCGGCTGGCCTCCTTCCATCAGTGGAAAGTCACTTACTAATTGTCCTTAGGCACTTCAAAAGGGGATATTTCAAAATATCAAAAGGATTAAGAGACTTAGGAAAATTGATGGAATAAATTTATATATATATATATATATATATATATATATATATATATATTTGCAATGACCCTCCTTATGCTTATATTGCAAAAATTTACACGTAAAATAAATCACACTATACCCACTCCCAGAAAAAAATTTTTGATTCATTTGTTTTTCTTCTAAGAATTAGCACATAACTGAAATTATATCTGGATCCAGAGAAAGAACTGATACAAGAAGTAGGTACACTATTTCTGTCTAATGGTAGCCATTTCCTGAGTGGTGATAAGAAAAAAGAAGAAACAAAAGAAATTTCATAACTTTAATAAATATTTAAAAGAGACAGTAAGTTGTATATAATAGACTTGCAGTTTCATGGGCAATCATCTTTTTTAATGCTATATAATTATGCTATATTAAATGTTTTTATTCCATAAGTTAAAAATAAGATAAATAATTTTAAATGTAAAATATAAAGCAAACCTTTTTTATAATTTATTGATTTAGTTTTCAAAAAATGAAATCTTAAGCAAACCTTTTTTCACTATCTACTATGAAATCTTGTTCCCTATTTTAACTGAATTCACCTTTTTCCAGTACCAATTATCCTCAAATAACGAAGACCTCCTGTATTCCAGTCCTGCTGTGATAATAATTGTCACAAAACACTTTCCTATCTCTTATCTCATTTGAGTTTCAAAACATAAAACAGGTATTCTTGCTCCCATTTACAGAGAAGAAAACAGACTCAGAGAAAGGAAAATACCCTCCCAGGGCCGCAACTAAGGAATGACAAAGATGAGGCTTGAACTCAGATTGCTGGATTTCAGATCACCCCATGCTGACTAAGGGAATTCAAGGCCATAGACTAAGGATTTCTCTCACAGTTAAGAACAAATAGAAATTAGGGGCAGCTAGATGGTGCAATGGATAGAGCACCGGCCCTGGAGTTCAAATCCAGCCTCAGACATTTGATAATTACCTAGCTGTGTGACACCGGGCAAGCCACTTAACCCTTGCAAACAAACAAACAAAAAAGAACAAATAGAAATTCATAAGGAAGAATTGCATAAGTCTAAGAGCATGCACACTCCTACAAAATAACCAGAGTAAACACAAATTTGATTCTCCCTTAGTTGGCTAGTGCTTATGAAAATGTATCAGGCCTTATTCCATTGGGCTGTGCTGGTAGAAAGAAAAAAATAAGGCAGCTAGGTGGCGCAATGGATAAAACACTGGCCCTGAAGTCAGGAGGACCTGAGTTCAATCCAGTCTCAAACACTTAATAACTACCTAGCTTTGTGACCTTCAGCAAGTCACCTAACCCCATTGCCTTGCAAAAAAAAAAAAAAAGAAAGAAAGAAAGAAAAGAAAGAAAAGCTAATTACTTGGTACCAAACAGCATAATCTCAGAGTCAAGAAGACCTAGGTTCAAATCCTACCTCTGACACATACCAACTGTGTGACTATGAGCAAGTCACTCTACCTCTCAATGTCCCTGGAAAAGTTTACTATAAGCTGCCATCACTTAGGTCACTACAATTGTTAATGGGTATTAGTAGAGGAATTTTCCTCATTGGGAATTCCATATATCAGTGAAATTGCAGATTCAGACCAAAAAAAAATGCCAATAGGGCAATTCTTGTGCTATCAATCCATTATCCCTCAACTCAGTCTGTGTCTGTCCCATAATTTTTTTAACAATATATGTATTTCTTGATCTCTATTTTTTTTTCCTTTTAAGGAGTTATAATTATTCTCATTTGTATAGCACATGAAGGTTTGTAAAGTACTAAGAGGCTGTAGAGCAAGTCTTATTTCCCCATAGACAAATGAGCAAACTAAGGCTCAAATAGGTTAAAGGACTTTCTTGGGCTCACAGAACAAGTAACAGTCAGGGTCAGAATTAGAACTCAAGTCTCTCTTGACTCCAGCTCCAGCCTTCTTTCCACTAGACCATTATGCCTCTTCAATAAGTCTCTGGCAGAAAACAATTGGATAGCAAAAACACAACAATAATGAAAAGAACTCACTTTCTTTGCTAAGCCTCAGTCAAGTCCCAGGTCTGACTATTAAGTCATAATGGTAATTATAATCTTAATAAAACACTCCAGTTTTCAACAATGCTTTTACATCACAGTTGAGTAACCTTATTAGTATAGTTCCAAATTGCTTTCCAGAATGGTAGGATCAATTCATAGCAACTCCAACAATGTACCAATAGCCCTATCTTTTCCCATTCTTCTAACATTGTCATTTTCCATTTTTGTCAACTTCTCCAATCTTATGGATGTGAGGAAGATCTTTAGATTTGTTTTAATTTTTATTCGCTTGTTATTGATTTGAAGCATTTTTTCAAATGGCTTTTAGATACCCTTTGATCCCCATCACTACTACTTTACCTATACTAAAGAAATTAAAGAAAGAGGAAAAAGATCTACAAGTACAAAAATACTTCTAGTAATTCTATTCATGACAGCAAAGGATTGGAAACTAAGGAGATAACCCATCAATTGTGAAATGTTTGAATAAATTATATCTATTGATCTTTAACCTCTCTGAGATATAGCTTCCTCCTATACAAAATAAAGAAAACAATTCTTATTCTACTTGTGTTATAAGAATATTTTGAAAATAGCATATCAGGAATATAAACCTCCTTTTAAAAAATTAATTTAATATTTTATTTTCCCCAATTACATATAAAAATAATTTTAACATTTTTTCAAATTTTGAATTCCAAATTATTTCCCTCCCTCCCCCTTCCCATCGAGAAGGTAAGCAATTTGATGTATGTTATTTATGTGCAGTAACAGAAAACATATTTGTATATGTCATGGTATGAAAGAAAACATTAAAAAAACAAGAAAAATAAAGAAAGTAAGGAAAACTATGCTTAGATCATAAGTTCTTTCACTGGAGTTGGATAGCATTCTCATCATAAGTCCTTTAGAATTATCTTGGATCACTTAGCTGAGAATAGCTAAATTATTCACAGTTGATCATCATACAATATTGCTGTTATTATATACAATGTTCTCCTCATTCTGTTGTATCCGTTCATGTAAGTCTTTCCAGGTTTTTCTGAAAGCCTCCTGCTCATCATTGATATGAATGCTCTTGGGAAAAAAAAAGATGTCATAGTAACAAAGAATCATGGATGGAGAGATGAGCAGACATATATGTGGAGGTAAACCAGAATGAAAGAAAAAAAATATCGATGAACTGCAAGCATTTTTTAATGTATCTGTTAATTTCTTGACAGGGTTTGAAAACTGGGTCATTCTTTTACCCAGGTGGTAACGTCAGCTACCAAGGTGAGTCTGTTACTGTGAGCAGGAAGGAAGGAATATTTCATAAGTATGATGATGAGAAAGAATGGAGGCAGAACATTGACACAGTGATGAAGTGGTTCACAGAAGATGATCTGGATCTGGTCACCCTCTACTTTGGAGAGCCAGACTCCACAGGTCACAAGTATGGCCCTGAATCCCAACAGAGAAAGAACATGGTATTGCAGGTGGACCGAACTGTGGGTTACCTCCGGGAAAGTATTGAGAAGAATAACCTCAAGGATAGCCTCAACTTGATAATTACATCTGACCATGGCATGACCACTGTCCAAAAGAATGCCAGTGATTTGGTAGAATTTCACAATATCACCAACTTTACCTTCCAGGACATTGAGTTTGAACTCCTAGACTATGGACCCAATGGGATGCTACTCCCCAAAGAAGGGAAACTGGAGAAAGTGTATGAGATCCTTAAGAATGCACATCCCAAACTTCACGTCTTCAAGAAGGAGTCTTTCCCTGAGCGATTTCACTATGCCAAAAATGACAGAATTGTTCCACTGGTCATGTATAGTGACCCAGGCTATGTCATTCATGGGGTAAGATGCCTGATGAGAGAAATGGGGTGGGGGAGAAGGGAACTGGAAGGGAATAATCATTTATTTAGCACCTACACCTATCATGTGCCAGGCATTATATGTCTATAATCTAATTTGAGATGAAGTGTTCACTTATCTATACAGGTAGTATTTGACAGTTTCCCAAATTAATTTCACTGTGCAATAGTTATGGAAATGAAATAGATTTATAGTACCCAAAGTAGAAATTTGGGAGAGCCTAGGCTAAATGCAATAAGGAGGGTGACAGAAAATTTTGGAATAAAATAGAGATATCAAAGATACAGAAAGATAGGTGTATATGTGCTATACATGATGGAGGAAGAAGACAATAGTATATGCATGATAGATCCAGGATAAGGGAAGTCCATGATACATATGTACCAGATCCAAGTATTAAGTGTAAATGATAAAGGATATATATCAGACACAGACGAAGACAAGACTATATGGAGGAGCAAAAACAAGATAAGAGGAATAATGACAAAGGGTGTGTGTCACACAGAGGAAGAGACTATGGAAAGCTGTTAGATATAGCCCAAAGTGGGAAATTTTCAGACTAAGTGTGGAGAGGAACTATGGGAAAGAAGGGTGATCAAACATAGAGGATGAAAAGTGACTGTAGAAGGCATAGATCTGACACAGGGTGAGAAAGATTTGAGGAGTGAAAAAGGGTAAGCCACTTGCAACACTGGGGGAAAGGATAAAGGCTGTGAAGTAATGTATGAATGTGTGTGTTTGTATCTTTTGTGATTGAAAGGGAATGGGTAACTCATGCAAACAAACTGGGGCAGAAGGATCACAGAATTGCAGATTTAGAACAGGAAGGACCAGCCATTTGGTCCAGCCCTTTCACTTTACAAAGGCGAAAATGAAAACCCAAATAGGTCTGTTCATTTGCCCAAAATCACATAGCAAGCCAGTATTCAAGTCCTTGACTTCAAGTCTAAACCACTTTTTACTCTACATAATATTAAGAGAAGAAAAAGAAGGAAGAACCAGAAGAACTAACAGAAGCAGAAACAGAAGAAGCAGAAGAAGCAGAAGAAGAAGAAGAAGAAGAAGAAGAAGAAGAAGAAGAAGAAGCAGAAGCAGCAGCAGCAGAAGAAGCAGAAGCAGCAGCAGCAGAAGAAGAAGCAGAAGCAGCAGCAGAAGAAGAAGCAGCAGCAGCAGCAGCAGAAGAAGAAGAAGAAGAAGAAGCAGAAGCAGCAGCAGCAGAAGAAGAAGCAGAAGCAGCAGCAGCAGCAGCAGAAGAAGAAGAAGAAGAAGCAGCAGCAGAAGAAGAAGAAGAAGAAGAAGAAGCAGAAGAAGAAGAAGAAGAAGAAGAAGCCGAAGAAGAAGAAGCCGAAGAAGAAGCCGAAGAAGAAGCAGAAGCAGAAGAAGAAGAAGAAGCCAAAGAAGAAGAAGAAGAAGCCGAAGCAGCAGCAGCAGAAGAAGAAGACGAAGAAGAAGAAGAAGCCGAAGAAGCAGAAGCAGAAGAAGCAGAAGCAGAAGAAGAAGACAAAGAAGAAGAAGAAGAAGAAGAAGAAGAAGAAGAAGAAGAAGAAGAAGAAACAAAGAAAGATCCTTCTTGATCCCAGCTCTTCAGGTAGAGTTCCCTTTTCCTAGCTCCTCCATTCAGAAACTGGATTTCCTTGGTGCAGGGAGCTTCCTCTTTGGGTGCAATCTAGAGTCAAAGTTGCCTAGAACACTGAGAGGTTAAGCAGGGTCATATAGCCAGTATACATGCATGTCAGGGATATGGACAAATTAATGTTTTAAATGAATCCTCTTCTGACTTCTTTCACCCTTGCCAGCTATTTCTAGTATCACTATTTTCTCACAGAATACACCATCACAGTCAGTGGAAGACCAAGGTTCTGGAGCCCAAATTTTGGGAAACCCTGCCACTCAATAGGTGATGTATTTTAATTCTTAAGTATCACCACAGATTTTTCACTTCTCTTATCCAATATACAATTTGCATGATCATCATCACCTTTGCATCATCATCATCATCATCATCATCAATCGTGTGTGTGTGTGTGTGTGTGTGTGTGTGTGTGTTTTGAGTATGGACCACGATTAAGGACAGAAGAATTATGGCTGTCTGACAGGAGAAAAACTGGAGAACAGGTGAATTAGGAGCTAAGAGCAGAAGAAGTAACTCAGACAAGAAAGAAAGCAAAAGGGAACTGAAGAGGCTATGATGTATAATGGAAAGAGAATAGGGTTTGAAATAAGAGGATATGGTTTCAAATCCTTGTTCTGGAATTTGCTACTTTAATGGGCTTAGGCAAGTCATTTTTCCACTTTGGGCCTCCAAACTCTCTATAAAATGAAGGGATTAAACTAAATTACCTCTAAGGTCCCTTCTAGCTTAAAATCTTACTTGATGCAATTTCTGGATTGTAGCTCTCCTCATTTATTTATATTTATTTAGATTTATAAGTCATGATGATGAATACTCATTGAACCCTAGGACCAAGAATAAAAAAAATGTGCATCTAAGAATCCACTTGCTCTCTCCCATTTCTGAGCACTTGACTACAATGGAGAAAGGCTATATGAGAAATTGACAGGCAAGAGAATAGAGGGAGATGCTGGGGAAAGAGGCAGTTCTACCTAGAAATGTGAGAAATGGCTGCCATTTTCTTTCCTCACAGAGAATTAATGTCCAGTTTAACAATGGGGAGCATGGTTTTGACAATGAAGGCATGGACATGAAGACCATCTTTCGAGCTGTGGGGCCTAACTTCAAGAGAGGCCTGGAAGTAGAACCCTTTGAAAGTGTCCACGTGTATGAGCTTCTTTGTAAGCTGCTGGGCATCATACCAGAGGCCAATGATGGAAACCTAGCTGTCACCCTACCCATGCTACATTCAGGTACCAGAAGAGATTCTTTGTTCTCTGTATCTATCTAGTTTGCTCCTTTCTTCTTCCCTCTTCCGTCTTCTCTCCTCCCTTTCCTTTCAAAGTTTGTGTATAGTTTATGTGCTCTTGAGCTCAAAGGAAAGGAAGACATGTGTGTGTGTGTGTGTGTGAGAGAGAGAGAGAGAGAGAGAGAGAGAGAGAACACTCTATACCTCTAAGGAACATAAATGAGAGGAAAGATGTGTTGGATGTCCTAGGGGTAAGTTAAATTCATGTTGAAACAGTGACATCTAGTGGACTCCAAAGGCATCATAGTTTCCCCAGGAGGCATAAGACTTGTCTTCTCCTTTCTTTTCACTTTGCAAAGAACACTACAAAGCATGGGTCACTAATTCCACAATACAAACTTTATCATATGCAAAAGTATTGTCCATTATCAGTCTTTCATCTATTCTCCTCTCCCTCGAGTCTCTATAACACTTAAAGCTTTGCAAAGTACTTTTCAAACATTATTTTAGTCTCTCAACAACACTGGTAAGTAAGTGTTATTATTATCCCCACTTTATAGATGAGGAAAGTGAAACAAACAAAAGTTAAATGATTTTTCCAGAGTCACTCTGCTAGTAAGTAAGTGAGGTTAGAATTAAACTCAGGTCCTCCTGATTCTTGTGGGCAGTTAAATGGTATAGTAGATAGAACACAGCTGCAAATCAGAAACTCATCTTCATGATTACAAGTCTGATCTTACTTACTAGCTGTGTGAACCTGGGCAAGTAAATTCACTTTGTTTGCCTCAGTTCCTCATCTGTAAAATTAGCTGAAGTAGAAATGGCAAAGCACTCCAGGATCTCTACCAAGAAAACCTCAAATAGAATCACGAAGAGTCAGTAAAACACAACTTAAACAACTCAACTTCCTGATTTCAGCTCCACACTATTCTCTAGTTGCCAAACAATGGAAAAACAACAACCTGAGTTCAAATGTGGTCTCAGACACATAATAATTGCCTAACTTCTACTTCCTACAATCAACAGATGTTTGAGTTAAATGTGGAGAGGTTTCCAAAGCTATTAGGTTAAAAAGATTGCTTAAGGTCATAGTGCAGACTGATGTCTTGTTTTCCACTTGGATAACTTAGGACAAGCTCCTGTCATTCAGCAAACTCCTCCAAAGTATGACTTGCATAATTTCTTCACCCTAAAAGGGTGAAAAAGAAGTCCTTGAAACATCCAGAAGTCCTGAAATTACCAAGATTAACCTGAACTAGTCTGTGGAAACTGTCCCAAAATACTTCTAAAAATTAAAGTCAAGCTGAGTTATTTTCCATGAAAAAATGGCAAACCCCAATAATTTCAGACTACAACACAGTTTCCAAGGGCAGTCTCCTCCATCCAGAAAAGAGCCAAAGATAGAGATCCCTCCACCTGCAACCTTAATTAGTTCCATTGGTCATCTCTGGAAAAGACCCTTCTAGTTCACAAGAAGTCTTTTTTTTAAAAAACTTTCCTTAGGTTCTTCCTGCCTGTTATATGGGAAGCTGCCTTTGGGGCTCATCATAGCCATGACCTTGCTAAGGAAAATCTTCTAACATCCACCAGAATTCAAGGTGAGTATTCAGTGAAAATGGAGTAAAGGGATAAAGAGTATCATCCTTGCTTCCTTGCATCCTTTCTCCCCTTCCTGAATTCAGGAGAGGTCAAGTCTACTTCCAGTCTCTTCCCTTTCCAATCCATTCTTCACATAGATGCCAAATTCATCTTCCTGGGGCATAGCTATGACTCCAACACTCCCTTATGTGAAGACCTTCAGCAACTCCCTATTGATTCTAAGGTCATATTCAAACTCTTCAGCCTGACATATCAAGCCCTTCACAATCTGGCCCCGGCCTGCCTGCATTCTCAGACTGATTTCATATTACTTTCTTTCATGAACTCTCATGACCAGCTTACTAGCTCTTCCTCAGACTTAACATATCATTTCCTATCTCCCTCCAGGACTTTGTACAGAATGAACTCATCTCTACCATCTCTTGTAATACCTTTGTTCCTTCAAGGTTCAGCTCAAGGGCCAGCTCCTATAAGACATTCTTCCAGCTCACCTCCATTATTAATACTCTCTCCCTACTGAAATTGCTTTATATTATTTGGCAAGGTACTTGATAGGAATGTTTTTTTTTTTCTTTGAATCTCTAGTGCCTTTCATAAAATAGTTGCTTAACAAATATTTGTTTAATGAAACTGAATTGTATAAAACAAATAGCAATGGTCCAATTAAAAAGGACTCATTTGTATAGAGAGGACCCTGAAAACTCACTGAGTCAGTCATCCTGCTCAGGGCTCCTCCAAAGCTCCAAAACCTATATATAGTCTGTACATTTGCCTCTTCATTCCAGAATTGTTTTTTTGCTCAAGTTTGAGTGTCTCACCTGAATTGAGACTATAGTTCATTCATTAAGTAACTACTTTATACAATTTCTTTGCCCTCAAGAAGCTTACATTCCTTGAGGGGGTTTTTTGGTAAGAATTTTATTCCTGAAAAATAGGGGGAGGATTAAAGAATTAAAATATTATTTTTGCTATTTATTGGGGGAGGAGGGAGAAGAAAACAAGAGGACTGATAAAACAATATAAAACTTTTGAATTTGGATAGTAAAGATACTCCCCCTTTTCCTGTAAGGAAACCTACTCCTAAAATTGGATCACTTATGATTCTCCTACTAGAGCTCCCAAAATAAATCACTTACAATGCAGAATTCTCTGAAGACATTCTCTTACTTAAAGAATAACCAAAAAATTGATATAAGATAGAAGCTATAATAGAGATTTAAAAAAAGAAAGAAAGAGAGAGAGAGAGAGAGAGAGAGAGAGAGAGAGGCAGCTAGGTGGCATAGTGGATAAAGCACCGGCCTTGGAGTCAGGAGGACCTGGGTTCAAATACGGTCTCAGACACTTAATAATTACCTAGCTGTGTGGCCTTGGGCAAGCCACTTAACCCCGTTTGCCTTGCAAAAAACAAAAACAAAAAAAATATTATTAGAGAACTAGCAATCTCCTTTCTTGTTAGTTTTAGTTTTTTTTAGTTTTTTTTGCAAAGGCAGTAGGAATAAGTGACTTGCCCAAGGTCACACAGTTAGGCAATTATTATGTGTCTGAGACCACATTTGAACTCAGGTCCTCCTGACTCCAAGGCCAGTGCTCTATCAACTATATCACCTAACTGCTCTCAGTCTCCTTTTTTTTATTATGGGATGTTATTTCATCCTGTTGGAAGAGATCTTCATGGATCCCTTCATTGTCAAGTCACTGTTCTTAAAGACAAAATAAAAAAGAAATATGAATGTGTCTAGACCAAGGCTGAGTGCATGCAAATGTGATCTATACAAAAATGGGGTTTAAGTCCTTACTCTGCTTTTTACTTGTTGGGACCTTCAGTGAGTCACTTTCCCCTCCTCTGAGTCTCGGTTTTGTCATTTTTTAAATTGAGACATTGTACTAGATGAAGCAATCTTAATTTTTTTGTGGATCCAGTGGGCAATCTAGTGCATCCTATCTTAGAATCCCTTCTCATAATAACATTTTTAAATGTATAAAATAAAATGTGTAAACAAAGAATACTAATTATATTGAAATACCGCCATCAACATATTTTTTTAAGAAACAAATTTATGGACTCTCCACCCCCATCCATGTAAATAAGCTCTAGACTAGATTATCTTTAAGGTTCCCTGCAGTTTTATCTTCTTTGTTCAAGTGCCTATTTCTCTGAATAGGTGCCTAAATTGGACATATAAATGTAAACATAATCTAGCTAGATAGATGAACTTTTATCTAGATACATATATTAATTTCTGCTCTGTGATACTGATACTCTATGAGAGTTTCCTGAGTGATGTAGAGACACATAACTGTCAGAAGAAATGTCTACTACAGAAAGAGGACACTACATTTTAATTCACTAAAACAATAGCCATGAATAAAAGTTGGACTTATAAAACCCTTTTTCCCTTTTGCAATCCCCAGGGTCAGAAGCCAGGATGAGAGTTCATGACCAAAGAAAAGATGGAGAAGTTCGCAGAAGACAAAATGCTCAATACTGATTACACAAAATTAAAAAGGTTTCACAAAAACAAAAGCAATGCACTTAAAACCAGAAAAGAAAGAATCAGAATAATTAACTGGGAAAAAATGGTTATAGCAAGTTTCTCTGTTGAAGATTTCATTTTCAAAATACATAAGGAACTGAAGCAAATTCATAAGAATGATAGCCATCACCCAAATGATAAAAGTCAAAAGATATGAATAGTAAATAATCTATGCTAATAGTGAAGGAAAAAGTGTTCCAAATCACTAATAGAGAAATTCAAACTAAAGAAACTCTGGAGTTCCACCTCACATCCATAAAATTGGCATAACAAAAAAAGGAAAAGTAATAAATGTTAGAGGGCTTATGGGTAAATATTAGTGGAAGAGCTGTGAAATGATCCAGTCATAATGGAAAAACAGCTTGGAACTAAAGTGTGTCCAAAAAGTCAATTAACTCTACATCCCCCTTTGACATAGTGCTACTATTATTAGGCCTACTGATCATAGAGAATAAAAGGAAAAAGAAGTTATATGTGCAAAAATATTTATATCATTTTCTTTTTATAGTGACAAAAAATAAAAACTTGGTGCTCATCGGTTGAGGAATGGCTGAATAAATTAGTTTTCTTAATAAAATAGACTTCCTTGCTATTAGAAATGATAAAAAAAAATATGGTTTTAGGAACACTTGGGAAGATCTGTATTAGCTGGTAAAGAATGAAGTCAGCAGAAACAGAAGAAAAATATAAGCAATAATAACTTCAAACAACTTTGAAAGATTTAAAAACTCTAAAAAACTACAATGTTCAACTACAATTCCATAGTATCAATGAGAAATCATGCAACCCACTTACTGTCCAAGAAATGGTCTCCAGAGTCAGAATGAAATATGTATTTTTGAACCTGGCCAGAGCAAGATTTTCTCTGTTTAAGTTACAAAGATTTTATTTTTTCTTTGTTCAATGGGAAGAGGAGGAGGTGGAAGGAAGAAAAAATAAAATTTTGTTAATTTGTGAAAAAAATTAACAAAAAATATTTTTAAGTCACAATTATCATCATCTCACCAAGATGATAGGTCTAGATGTGATTCACTTTTAAAGTACCCCTTCCAAGGTGATCAAGTGAAGTAGTCCTTCTTATAGATTATGGTTGCTTCCCATGGTATTCCAGGGACAAACTTGCCACTATGGCAACAGAGCCTGAAGCTAAACGTAGAATCTCTAACCTCCTTTTAATTCCCCTTGTCCTAGGGGAACTTAAATCACAGAAGAAACCCACTTTACTTTCTATCAATGGTGGCCAGTCTTCTTCATCTTCATCAAGGCCACAGAAAATATATACTTAGCAGACTACTCCTAGGATAAAGCCCTTACATGCTTCTGGGTTAGCCCCACACATTCTCTAGGAGTAGAATTCTCAAAGCTCCTGTCTTCCTTCATTTAATGCCCTCACTTTGGTCACACTATGCCACTTGAGAGGTAGAAGATTCAGAGAGAAAAGCCTTAGAAATTCAAATCCTTTAATGGAGGATTTTTAACTATTTTTGTGCCAAGGACTCCTCTGGAATTCTGGTGAAACTTATGGACTACTTTTCAGAATGTTTTTAAATGTTTAGAATTAAATATATGGGATTATAAACCAATTATAATGAAATAGGGATATCAAAATGCTTTAAAAATCATGTGCAAAGATCCCAGCTTAAGAATCACACTGGACTTAGCAGCAAGGGCTACATTACATTAAGGGCTCATAGGACTTGGAATATAATATTCCAGAAGGCAAAAGAGCTTGGAATGCAACCGAGAACCAACTATCCAGCAAAACTGAACATCCTCTTTCCAGGGAAAAAGATGGACTTTCAATGAACCAGGAGCATTTCAAATGTTCCTGTTGGAATGGCCAGAGCTGAACAGAAGGTTTGATCTTCAAATACAGTGGAGGAGAAGGGTAAAATATGAGGAATTTAATGATGATGAACTACATGTATTACTGCATAGAAAAATGATACTGATAATACTGATGAGAAACTTCTCATTTAATAGAGCAGGTAGAAGGAGCTTTTATAGATGAAGCACAGGAGAGCTGAATCTGAAGATATAATATATTGTAAAAATGGAGTCAGTGGCTAAAAGGGAAATGTAATGGGACTAAGAGAAAGGAGAAGTGGAATAGGTTAAGATATTTCATATAATAAGATTTTTTTATTACAATGACCTATTGCAATGATATGGAAGGGGGGAAGGCAAGGGGGAATGAGGGAACCTTCGCTCTCATTAGAGGTGGCTAGGACAGGAAACAGCATATATACTCAGTGGGGTATAGACAGACATCTAGAGTAAGGAGAAAAGAGGGACAGGGGAAAGGGGGGATGAGAGTGATGGAGGAGAGGGTGGACCATGGGGGGAGAGTGGTCAGATATAACATTTTCTTTTTTACTTCTTGCAAGGGGCTGGGATTGTATGGCCTGGGACCATGGGGCCTGGTGGTTGCTGGGCCTTAGGGGTGGTATCGTGGCCCCAGGGCCGGTGATCAGTCTACTGCAACACTCAGCTACCCTACAGCATATTTGAGAAGAAGGACAGAGTGGAAGGAGAGAGAGAATATAGTGTATGGTAGTGGGGAAGTACAAATGGAGGGAGTTGCGATCAGCAATGGCAACAGTGGAAAAATATGGAAGTAGCTTTTGTGATGGACTTATCATAAAGAACGTGATCCACCCGGGACAGAGCTGGTGGTGTTGGAACACAGAATGAAGCACATTTCATTATTATTATTATTATTATTATTATTATTATTATTATTATTATTATTATTATTATTATTATTGGGATTTACAGGGCAGATGGGGTTGGGTGGCTTTCCCAGGGCCGCACAACTGGGTGATTGTGGGGGGGGTCTAAGGCCAGATTTGGACCCAGGTGCTCCTGACTCCAGGGCCGGTGTTCTGTCCGCTGCACCACCTGGCTGCCCCTACTACCTACTACTACTACTACTACTACTACTACTACTATTATTATTATTTTATTTTGGGTCTTTTTGGTTTTTGCAGGGCAATGGGGCTGGGGTGGCTTGTCCAGGGTTGCACAGCTTGGTGATTGTTGGGTGTCTGGGGTCAGATTTGGGCTCAGGTGCTCCTGACTCCAGGGTTGGTGCTCTGTCCACTGCGCCACCTGGTTGCCCCTATTATTATTTTTTATTTTTATTTTTATTTTTTTCCTCTTTATTGCTCATGTGGGTCTATATTTTGGGGGGAGGGTATTATGTTTACTCTTAAAAAAACATCATTTGTACAAAGGCTGTTCCATAAGACTGCCAAATTAAAATTCTTAAAGCATGTGTCAAAAAAATTAAAATTAAAATTAAAAATTTTTAAAAAAAGAATCTCTGCTCTTGGGGCAGCTAGGTGGTGCAATGGATAGAGCACTGGCCCTGGAGTCAGGAGTAACTGAGTTCAAATCCAGCCTCAGACACAATAATTACCTAGTTGTGGGGCCTTGGGCAAGCCACTTTACACCATTTGCCTTGCAAAAACCTTTAAAAAAAAAAAAGAACCTCTGCTCTTACTAGTGGCAGCCATAACAAAAATGCATGCCTAAATCACAATAAGCAAACCTGTGCCACAAATTATAGTATTAAATAGTATCATACCTTTTATTCTATGTATATTGCTACAGTAGAATATTTCAAAAACAAACTGGATGATTGTAAGACAAAAATCTATTTACCCAACTTTAAATGCTTATATCTGGTTCCAAAAATCACAATAAATGCAGAACAAGGAAAAATATTTGATGCATGAAACACCTTTGGGTAAAAAAGCATCAATTCTTGTTATGGAGAATGTGCCCATCCAAGACAGTAAGAGCAGAAAGACACAATCAGATGCCACCTACAACATTTACTAGTGTGACCATGGACAAGCCTCTAAGCCTTAATAGTTAGTTTAGTTGGACAAGGGGCAAAAATAATACCTAGCTTATAATATTATTTTGAAACTCAAATTAGATCATTTGTTAAGTAAACTTTTTATATTTTGAAGTACTATATAATTGTAAACTCAAATAGAGGTTACCTTTTGAGGCTTCAGTAGTGTCTTCTACAATTTTTTTTCAAATTTTATTTATTTAAGGCAATGAGGTTAAATTATTTGCCCAAAGTCACACAGCTAGGCAATTAATAAGTATCTGAAGACACATTTGAACTCAGATCCTCCTGACTCCAAGGCCGGTTCTCTATCCACTGTACCACCTAGCTGCCCCCAGTAGTTTCTTCTAATGTAAAATGAAAAGGTGGACTAGATGACTTCTAAAGTCTCTTTAAGTTCTAAACAACAACAGCAATTATATATTGTAACAAGGACAATCCTCACGTGGAAGAAATTGGAGAGCCTACTTCCAGAAAGACATAAAGTTCTGTAAAGTCCCCCAGTTTAGAGAATGCGCATTCTGTCACTACTTCTAATCTACCAAGCACAGGATGGAGAGAAAAAAGGTGTTGATTGGCTTTAGAGCCAGAACTAAGGTGTAGTCAAAAGGTTCTGATTAGCAGAAGCCAGTCCTTTGTTTTGTTCTAATTACTTCTTAACTAGCTGCTGTTCAGGTAACAGAGACAGCAATGCAAGAGGTCTTAAACCCTCCTCATCAAAGGAATCTCTTTGTCTCTCAGCATCTGTTCTTTCATGTATTAGGGGAAGAAGACTGGAAATAGCTATGACTTGGGCAGCTTCCAAAGGTCAAAAGGGTAAGCCACCAGGGTCTGGTAGCTGGAGTTCATGCCAGGATTTGCTGAAAGTCAGATGGTGAAAACCAAATAACCAAGCAACTTGATGGACCTAGCCAATGAGGTGAATGCTATGTAAAAACTCAACTAAGATTGAGTCCACTTTTCTTAGAGACAAAAGGAAGAATGTGTCCCCAAGTGCTAGAAAGATTTTTTTGTACTTCATTCTTGCTTTAACTTGGAAGTAAATATCCTTTTGTAAAAGTTAATTAATTACCAAATTTCAAACTATATTAAAAAATAGTCATCAAAACAATCTGGTACTGGATAAGAAAAAGAATAGTTGATCAGTGAAATAAGTTAGGTATACAATATAAAGAAATAAATGATTACTGTAACTAGTTTTTGATAAACCCAAAGACCCAAGCTTTTGGGGTAAGAAATCACTATTCAACAAAAATTGATAATAAAGCTGAAAAGCAAT
This sequence comes from Macrotis lagotis, assembly GCF_037893015.1. Taxonomy (NCBI): domain Eukaryota; kingdom Metazoa; phylum Chordata; class Mammalia; order Peramelemorphia; family Peramelidae; genus Macrotis; species Macrotis lagotis. Next base: position 225,121,924 of record NC_133659.1, on the reverse strand, counting down.
CTGGCAGAAACTAAGCATAAATCAATCTCTCACACAATATATAGCAAAATAAGTTCAAAATGAGTACATGATTTAGACACAAAGGGTAATATAAACAAATTAGGGGAACATGGAAAGTTAATATCAGTTCTATGGATAAAGAAAGATTTTATGACCAAGCAAGAAATAGAGAGGTTTTCAAGAGATAAAGTAGATAATTCTGATTACATCAAATTTAAAAGGTTTTACACAAACAATGCAGCCAAAACTAACAGAAAAACAGGAACCTGGTGAAGGGGGAGAATTTACAACACGTTTTTCTGATAAAGGCTCATTTGTTAAATATATGGGGAACTGAGTCAAAATAATAGTCATTTTCCAATTTATAAATGGTTAAAAGATATGAACAGGCAGCTTTTAGAAGACATCAAACTTAACAAAAGGCATATAAAAATGCTCTAAATTCATAATAACAAGAGAAATACAAATTAAAAGAACTCTGAGGTACTATCTCATACCTATCAGATAAGCAATGGGGGGGGAATTGGAGTTTATAACATTAAAGAAAGATTACTTAACCCTTTCAGGGCTACCTTAGAATCATGAAAGGGAAATGTAACCAGCCTCACATTCTGAAAGTCAGAGTCATCACCATAATAATAACAATAGCTGTTAACATTTATATAATGCTTTTTAGGTTTAGAAAGCAATTTATATACAATATTTAATCCATTTATCAAAACAACCCATAAGATTAATCGTTTTACATTTACAGAAACTATGAGACTGACAGCAGTTAAGTGGTCCCCCTTCCTCTTAGTATCTGAGATGGGATTTTAACTTGATACATGATTTTTCTGGGATCCCAATAACCTGAGTTCTAATTATATCTGCATTTATACTCCTTTGAACTGGGCTAGTCCCTTCCAACTTTGATTAAAATCAATTTCCTTATCTGTTGTTTTGTTTTGTTTTGTTTTTAGAGGCAAATAGGGTTGAGTGACTTGCCCAGGGTCATACAGCTAGTAAGGTTCGGGGCCAGATTTGACCTCAGATTCTCCTGATTCCAGGGTCAATGCTCTATCCACTGTGCCACCTAACTGCCCTAGTCTTTATCTCTTAAAAGGTATAACACAAGAAGTCTCAAAAATCAACAAACTTTGTAAATCCCAAAATAGAATTTGTTGGGAATTTTTAATGATTCTCACCTAAACACTAACAACCCTTCAAAGTCTGCCTAGAGCCCCAACTCTTGCAGACTCTTCCCCAACCACCACAATATGCATTCATCTCTCACTTCTCGGACCTCACACAAATTATCTCTTTAGTTAAATTCAGTAAGCATTTATTAATTGTCTAGTGTATTCAAAGCCCAATGCTAGATTCTTAATTATATTCTGCCATGCTTTGTTCTCTTATCTTTTCTTTCTTGTTCCTTTTGTTTTTAGAACTAGATATTGAGCTCCCTGAAGACACCAATCAAGTTTTATCTTTCTTTCTATTTTTTCCACAAGATTTAGCACAGTATCAGGCACCTAATAAACAACAAATATTGTGGATCTATTAGATCTTTAAGGGTAGAGACTGCATCTTAGTCATCTTTGTAGTCTCAGAGCCTTGCACATGGTTGGTAAATTGATAAATGTTGAGTAGTTGAAATGTAAAATAAATGCTGACTAAATGATGGCATGGGGTTCAAGACTTGAGTTGTCAAAATGCTTGTCTCTTCTCACTTCACAGTCCCTGCAAGTCCCTTCAATACCATTATACCACCTTGGAATTAGTCCTAAAGACTGACAATCTCTCAAAAGGGGAAGAAAAAAACAACTCTCCTAATGTATAAAATCCTACCAGTTGTAGCCACAAGGGAGTACCAGTGAGCTCTCAGCATTCCTTTTCACTGCACAAAGCCCCAATTCTGAGCTGCTTGAAGAGACTAGGAAAATGTAATGGAGTTCAATTTTAGGATTGGAGGGTCATTTATTCTGGCCTGACAAGCCATGGAGGGATGAATTCAACACAAACGATTCAGTAGTAAACGTGAATGGAATCACCCACCCCAAGCTGATCCTCTGTTCAACTCTGTTCTTTGTTTATTACCTAGCTGCTGCTGGTATCTGGGGAACTTAAAAAGGGCAAGAGGGAAGGAGACCAGAAATCTAGTCCTCCTCTGAATTTACTGAGTCTACCTATACAAGTAGAAGACTCCTCTCTTGGGCATTCAGTATCCCCATCTTATCTTAAAGCTCTGTTACATAAAAAAACTAATCCTCTAGCTCAAAGAATATAATGAAGAAAAAAAAATGAGTAAGAAGTACTATAAAGACAGATGCTAGTAAGAATAGAAAATTATTCATATTATCAGCATAATTTAAAGTAGCTAAACAGTAACTTGCACAGCTGCTATTGTTATTTTATGCAAAATACATTATAACCAGTCATGGCTGAGATTTTTTTAAAAATACATTGGGTAATATGACAGAATATAAAATATAACAATATATATAGTGATATACTAGGGTATGACTCTTCAGTTTTTAAAGCATACAGCTCTGCTTAAAAAATGCTTAATAAACCTTGAATCTTCTATAAATTCAAGTTACTATTATCATTAATTAAAGATTTGTAAAACTATAGGTTAGTGCTTTCATAGTAAGTTGTTCTAATTAATGTTTTTATTTAACCAAAAGAGATCTGATGTACAGTGCTACTGACTTTTTCACTTATAAATGGTAAGGCATTATTTCAAAGAAAAACAAAGTTTCTTAGCCTATGTAGTATGTCTACCTAAAATTAGATATAGTATATCTCTTCCATTAGCATACCTTTTCTAGATCACCAACAAAAACTCATAGAACATTGCTTTTTAAAATTATTTATTTCATTAAATATATCCCAGTTAGATATTAAAAACTTTTAAATAATCATTTTTACTTTTAATTTTATTTTCTTTTTTCCAATTACATGCAAAAGTAGTTTATAACATCCATTCATTTGAAGTTTATGAATTCCACAATTTTTCCACCACCTTCCCTTCCCCCCCCCTCCCCATGAAAACAATCTAGTAAAAGTTGTATACATACCAACAGTGTTTTACATTTTTTTTTTCAAATTAGCCATATTGTGAAAGAGGATTTAGAACTAAAGGGGGAAAAACATGAGAAAGGCAAAAAAGAAATTTTTAAAAGTGAATATAGTATGCTTTGCTCTGCTTTCAGACTTCATAGTTTTTTCTCTGAATGTGTATGGCATTTTCCATAAAAAAAAATCTCTCAGGATTGTCTTTGATCACTGAACTGTTGAGAGAAGCTGGTCTATCATAACTGATCATCTCACAATGTTGTTGCTAATGTGTCCAATGTTTTCTTGGTTCTGTTCACTTCACTCAGCATCAATTCGTGAAAGTCTTTTCATGTTTTTCTAAAGTCCAGTCACTCTTGATTCTTCACAAAACAATAATAGTACTCCAAAATATTCATATACCACAACTTTTTTCAGTCATTTTCCAAATGATGAGTATCCTCTCAATTTCTAATTCCTTGTCATTACAAAAGAGCTGCTATAAAGATTTTTGTACATTTGGGACTTTTCCAGTTTTTAATGATTTCTTTGGAATATAGACTTAGTAGTGGTATTGCTGGATCAAAGGGTATGCAATAGTTTTATTGCCCTTTGGACATGGCTCGAAATTGCTCTCCAGAATGGTTGGATCAGTTCACAATTCCATCAACAATGTATTGGTGCCCCAATTTTCCTACATTCTCTCCAACAGTTATTATTTTCCCTTTTTTGCCATCTTAGTCAGTCTGATAGATATGAGGTGGCATTTCAGAGTTATTTTAATTTGCATTTCTCTAATCAATAATGATTTTTTCAGATGACTATAAATAGTTTTAACTCCTTCAACTGAAAACCATCTGTTCTTAGACTTTGACCATTTATCAAATGGAAAATGACTTGTAATTTTAAAAATTTGATTCAGTTCTCTAAATATTTTAAAAATTAGTTTTTTATCAGAAACTCTAGCTGTGAAAATGGTTTTTCATCTTTCTACATTCCTTCTAATCTTGTCTGCACTGATTTTATTTGTGCAAAAACCATTCATTTTTGCCATTTATAATGTTCTTAATGTTTTAAATGTTTATTTATTTCATTAAATATTTTCCAGTTACATGCTAAAATATATCATTTTTTTAAAATTTTGAGTTCTAAATTCTCTCCCTCCTTCCCACCTTACCCCCCAAAGGCTAGCAATATTGGTTATATATGTGAAGCATGGAAAAAAATACATTTCCATATTAACCTCAAACAAAATAAAATACAAACAAAAAGAAAAGAAAAATAAAGTTTAAAAATGATGTTACAATCTGCATTCAAAATTTATCAGTGCTTTTCCTGGAAACAGATAGCATTTTTCATCATAGGTCCTTTAGAATTGCCTTGCATCATTATTTTGATCAGAGTAAATAGATCTTTCACAGCTGATTATCCTTAAAATATTATTATAGTGTATAATGTTTTCCTGATTTTGTTCACTTTATTTGTTCTTCTCAAGTTTTTCCTGAAACCATTATGTCATTTCTTATAGTAAAATAATATTCCATCACAATTATATATAACAATTTGTTCAGTCATTCCCAAATTGATAAGTATCTCCTCAATTTCCAATTACTTTCTAACACACAAAAAAAGCTGTTATAAATACTCTTGTACAAATAAGTCATTTTATTTTTTCTGTGATCTCTTTGGGATACAGACATAGAGGTGGTATCACTGGATCAAAGGGTATACACAATTTTATAACCTTTGGCAATACACAAAGGCAATTTGAAGATGAGGAAATCAACGCTATCTATAGTCATATTAAAAATTGTTCTAAATCATTACTGATTACAGAAATGCAAATGAAAGCATCTCTAAAGTACTACCTCACACCTCTCAGATTGGCCAATATGATCAGAAAGGACAATGATCAACGTTGGAAAGGATGTGGCAAATCTTGGACACAATGCATTATTGGTGGAGCTGTGAAACTGATCCAACCTTTCTGGAGAGCAATTTGGAATTATGCCCAAAGGGTCTATACCATGAAGAGATCATGAAAAATGGATAAAAACATCTCTTGTACAAAAATATTCATAGCAACTCTAGTGCAAAGAACTGAAAATCAAGAGGATGTCCATCAATTGGGAAATGGCTGAACAAATTGTGGTATATGTATGTTACGGAACACCAGAAATCAGAAGATAAGAAATCAGGAGGGATGGGATTTCAGAGAAGCCTGGAAAAATTTGTATGAACTGATGCTGAGCAATGTGAGCAGAACCAGAAGAACATTGTACACCCTAAACAGCAACATGGGGGTTACAATCAACCTTAATAGACTTGCTCATTCCATCAGTGCAACAATCAGGGACAATTTTAGGATGATGGAGAATATGATCTGTATCCAGAGAAAAAACTAGGGAGTTTAAACAAAGATCAAAGATTATTACCTTCAATTTAAAAAAAAGTTGTTTTATGTATTGAAAAACTTTGCTATCTTTCATATTTTATTTCTTCCTCAAAGATATGTTTTTTTTCTCTCAACACATGCAATTTTGATCACTGCATAACATGGAAACAATGTAAAGATCATCAGACTGCCTTCTGTTGGGGGAGAGGGAGGGAAGGGAGGAAGGGGGGAAAATTGTAAAATTCAAAATCTTACAAAAATGATATGTAGAAACTACTATTGTATATAATTGGAAAACAAATCAAATATTTATATAATAAAAAATTTATAACCCTTTGGGAATTGTTCTTCAGAGGAAGAACTATGGAGTTTGAATGTAGACTTTTTAAAACTGTTTTTTTTTCTTTTTGTTTTCTCCCTTTTGTTCTGATTCTTCGTTAACAACGTGACTAATATGGAAATACATTTAATATAATTGTACATGAATAACCTTTATCAGATTACTTTCTGTCAAGATAAAAACATATCATAAAGAGAAGCCTGACTTTAGCACAATAGTTCTAACCCAAAAACTAAAATTGAAGAAGACACTGACTACTATAAAGCATCAAGAGATGCTCAAAAACCCAACTTAGAAGCAAATAGTCAACTCCTTAATAACTCAAAGAAAAAGAAAAGATTTTTCACAAATACCACACAGAAATCTAGAAAAAACAAGAGATAAATAAATAAAAGTTACAGGCTTAATTATAAGAATAAATAAATTGGATACAAGTAACAGACTTCTTGAAAATACGACCAGAATGACAAATTTGATTCCATGAGACAAAAAAAATAGAAAATGTAAGTGATATGCTATCAAAAACAATTATCAAAAACAGGTAAACAAGAAGAGAAACTACAAGAATAAGCCTACTCCCTGAAAAAGAGCCATTTTTTAATAAAAAGACTGGAAATTACATCAAGAAATCATAAATGAAAACTTCCAAAATCTATTAGAATTAGGTGAAGTAAATATAAAAAGCATCCACTGAACATGAATGTCCTATAAAGAACCACAAAAGGAAAAATCTTAGGAATAATATGGTCAAAATTTGAGCTCCAATATCAAAGAAAAAATATTACAACTAGCCAGAAATACAGTCAGGATCATATCAGACCTGGCAGCTTCTTTTATAAACATGGAAGATTAAGATATGATATTTGAAAAGGCAAAATAACTTAACCAAAAAAAATCCCAAAAGATGAAAATAATTTAACAGGGTGAAAAAAAATGACCCTTTAATAAACTTCCAAGAATTCCCAATGAAAAGACCAGATCTATATTTCAAGAAAAATAAAGAAACATTTGAGCAATTCGAATGGGTTGTATGATGTTGTAGTGCTAACATTCTAATGGAGGAAAAAAGAAATGCCTTTTCAGAATGATAATGATATCAAAAAGTATTGAGGAAATTAATAAAAATAGAGAAACTGGGAGAGTATTCATTCTAAGACTTTTAAGAGAAGGGGGAAAGGAGAGGGAAAGGAAGACACTAGTGTGTAAAAGAAGGAGTAATTTACTATTTTTCATAATACGAGTCCTGAAGAAGAGCATATAAACATGGAGGAAGGGACGAGGAAAGTGGTCATCAGGTGAGCTTCACTCTTATGTGAACTGGACAGGAAAATTAAACAAAAAAAAAAAAAAAGAAGAGAGAGAAAGAATATGTTTGTTGTAGAAATAAGTCAAACCACATAGGGAAACAGATGGGAACAGGAAAAGGCAATGGTGAGAAGGAAAATAAAACAGAGGAAGGAATGATCACAAGGAAAATAAATTTCTTAATCCTTAATGAATAATAATAAATAATAAATAACATCCTTAATGAATAATCTTAATCCACAGGGTTGATTAAAAGAGAAAAAAGGAAAGAACTGTAAACAAAGAAGGTGTTCATCACCTGGGGAATGGCTGAATAAAATGTAACACAATGTAGTCAAACATTATTGTGCTAATAAGAAATTATTTTAAAAAAAGAAAGAAATTATTTCAGAGAATCCAGGAGAAGAAATATAACCAGGAGAAAAATATGTACAGTGACCAAAAAAATTAAACATTGTAAAAAAATTAACAACTTTGAAAGACTTCAGAATTCTAATCAAAACAATGACCCCTGATGTCTCTAGAAGCACCTTTCCTGACAAATGTAAATGAACTTACAATACAGAAGGAAACAGACATTTTTGAACATGGATTTGTTTTACTTAATTATGTCTATTGTTTTAAGTGTTGAGTTTATTTTTATTTTTAAATGGGAGAGTAGCAAGAGATGGAGTAATAATGGTGTTTTTTAAAAAGTAAAAGAAAAAAAGATGAAAGACAAAGGAGGGAAGTCATTGAATTATTTTTAAAAATACACAGAGGTGATCAGAAGAAAGGTTAGAAGAAAACAAAGAGGACACAGTTTTCAAAGTATTTTGTTTTATACTTTTTTAAAGTAAATGGTATGAACAGTATTTCATATCCAATCTATGTGTATTGTTTTATAGGGAAATGTTCATTTTTTTAATATCTTAGATTCTGAATAAAAAAATTAAATTTAAAAAAGAACAAAGATAATGACAATGATGATGATGATGATGATAGTGAAGTTAACATTTATATAATTTGTCTATCCAGATGCTGGTCATCATTTAGTCTCCCACAAAAAAATATCCAGATGACTGTTTTAATGAATTGTCTGGGTGTTTTGTTTTGATGTAGAATAAATGCAAATTCAATCCATGCTCAGCAATTTCAACATGATGAGGGAATTGGTCAATGAGGGTTCAGTCCTTAAAGCATACAAGATATTCCCTGTCTGCTGCAAATACATGAGGAGACTTGGTGAACTGGTTTCTAAAAACATGTGATGGAGGGGTCCTTTCCTTCTCTACCTAAGAGCACGTATAAGTATTTTCTGTTTCCTGTTGGCTTATTGTGAAGGGGGAAAAAAGGTCTTTTTAAATTGGCTGCTGACCCAGAAAGGAATGTGCATTTAAAAAAAAAGGAGGGGGGGGCTATATGGACAGAATAACTCTCTATTCCTGTTGGGTTTTGCATGAAGGGAAGAAATGCAAGGGAGGGAAGGGGCAGGAAGCTGCCTTTTCTCCCACTCAAGGCTATCATGAGGCTATGAAGCATGATGCCTTTTTCTCCTGTCATTGGTATGTCAATTCTTTCATGATCTTATGTGAATGAATATCAAGAATGATATGTTCAAAAGATCCTAGAAGCTACCAGGGATCCAATAGCTGGAGACCACTGCAAAGTATGCTGGTAACCACAGCAACCAATCCCAGTGAGAAGTCATGAAAGAAGTACCCAACCTAGCAGTGAGTCATCCTAAAAGGCTTCACATCCTGCAAGCAAAGAAGCCACTTCTCCATCATCTGGGTTCCTCTTGGTGGTAGAAATGTTTATTGTAATGACTTTAAGTTTGAGCCCACTTTGACCAGGGATAGATAGTTATAAAGGAGAGTGTGCTTTCTGTTTGGGAGGTTGTTTTATTTCTGTTCAACACTATGTCATTTCCATAAATATCCCTTTGTAAAGGCAAATTGATGTGAACTGATTGATAATGAAGAGAAATCACCTAACAATTGATATTGGGGAGTTATTAACTCATTGATTAACCATGGCAGGGGAAATAAACTGCATGGAAGCTCATAAGCATTAGCACCAGAAAGCTATAACAAATCTCTCAAGGTCAATCCTAAAATCCTAAGGAGAGAAGTAAATGGTGAGCCAACCTGCTGGATTGAATGGTGATTGGGAGAGTGAGGTTAAGAGTTGAGCTACATGGCTTGTTGAGTTTTCTAAATAATGGAGATTATCCAGGCTCTTTGCTTCTCTTTATCCCTCCTGCTACTCAGCTTATGGTTAGGAATGGTTTTGCCCAGAACAAAGACCACATGGCATAGTGAAGATCTGGGTCTAAATCCTGACTCAGATAATTATATATAACCTTAGACAAGTCATAACCTCTCAGAGTCTCAGTTTCCTCATCTGTAGTATGGGATATTGGGATTTATACTATCTTCCTTATAGGCTTATTGTGAGGAAAGTATTTTACAAATAAGCATTTTTTGAAGCATGAACTTATTGTATGTAGAATTTCCTGAACTTTTTTAGTTCATTTTCCAATTATCACCATTATAGTCAATCCAGAATTTACAATTATCCCCATGTGGAGTACTCATCTTATAAGATTATTTACAGCAGAAGTTCATTCCTCCCCAAGTCCTTCATATTCTGGGCCATCCCTGCACTATAAGATCAAGGGATAAAAACCTAAAGAATCCAATACTATCAAAACTGAAAGAGACACAGACATCATGTAGTACAAACCCCCTCATTTTATAGAGGTGATAACTGAGACAAAGAATCCCAAGGTCACAAACTTAGTGGCAGAGCCAATATACAAATAACAGCCTTCTAATTTCAGCGAATGCTCTTAATATCCATTTTCTTTCATATGATGCCTCAGAAAACAAAGCCTGAAGTAGCTAAACTATATGAGGAAAAAGAAAACAGAAGTGATAACCCATAGGGTCATAGATTTAGAGCTAGAAAGGAAAAGGACCTATTTCTACAAAAATATTTAGAGTAACTCTTTTAATGGTGGCAAAGAATTAGAAATTGAGGGGATGTCCATCATTCAGAAAATGGTTGAACACATTCTTGTATATAATTGTAATAGAATACTACTGTGCAATAAGAAATAATGAGCAGGGGGCAGCTAGATGGTGCAATGGCTAGAACATTGACACTGGAATCAGGAGGATCTGAGTTCAAATCCAGCCTCAAACACTTAATAATTATCTAGCTGTGTGACCTTGGACAAGTCACTTAACCCCAACCTTGCAAAAACAAACAAAAAAAGAAATAATGAGCAGAATGCTCATGGAACAGAAAGATTTTTGTGAACTGATACAGAGTGAAAACATGAAAACAGTTCCAAAACATGGAAATATGTTTTGCCTTACATATATGTATAACCCATATCAAATTGCTTGCCTTCTCAATGAGGGGGAAGGAAAGGAGAGAACTTGGAATTCAAAAAAATTTTTTTAATGAATATTAAAAATTATTTTTACATGTAATTGAAGAAAAATAAAATATTAAATTTTTTAAAGCACTAGAAGGGTCCTCAGAGCTTATCTAGCCCAATCCCATCATTTGACAAAGGAGGTGAGGTGATATGTATAGCTCAGCAAGTGGCAGAGCTGTGATTGAGCCCCCATCTTCTGATTCTAAAGTTCAGGACTCTTTCTACATTTTCTCTCTTATAATGCATCCTAAAACATTAGGAAGATGATTTCACTTGACTGAAATTTCTTGCCAAAGGAATCAGTCTGAATGGGAGGTATCAAATTGCCTCCAAAATTCAAAAAATATTGAACTTACTGTTCTCTTAAAGTTCCTTCCAACTGAGATTATGTGGTTTGATGATTCCAGATGGCTGAGCTTTAAAGACTATTCCAACCCTAAAACTCTATGATTTTTATGTCTCAATGATTGCATTTCATGTCCACATAGTGTGAATCTACTTTTCAAGACACCCCATCCCTTCCTGATGATAGAAGCAGTCATTCATATTAAAACCAGAAGGGGGAGTGCATAAGCTCTCCAACATTCATAGTGGCTGATTAGTCTTATAATTCCTCTGAGTGGAGAGACATTTATCTCTAGGGCAGCTCCCTAACATCACACTCCAGAAGTGGGAGAAGGGATGTGGAAGAAAAGAATGCCTAGAACCTAAGAGTCCTTGAGAATTTAGATTTAGTCTCTTGTGAACAGGTAAGAAAAAAAGTTGGAAAAAGGAGTTTTCTAGGAACCAGCAAAACCAACTGTCAGAAGAGAGCAAGAATCATGGGGGTTGGGGTGGGGAGGGATGAGAGGCTCATTGCTTCTGTAGTTTAGATTATCCCCCAGACTTCATTGGTGAGAACATCCTCCAGGCTTCTGCCCCGAGGCTGGAAGATTGGTAAATTCTTGAAGCTTGATTCCAGCCAGCTTTTCTTCTATTAAAGTACTATTTGTTGATGCCAATAAATTATTCCTTTTCAGAAGCTAGCGGAGCCCCAGCCCCCGGCTCCAGTTTTTCCCTCCAGCTGGGTGCCCCACTGATTAATGGGCTCATGTCAAAATCCCCACCACCACCACCACCACTTCCTCTGGTCTGTTCTCAATCTTTTAATTTACTCCTGGGACAGAACAGGAGCACCTGCTGGTTTATGGGAAAGTGTGACACTGTGGGAAACTAGTAGTAGGGTTTTCTAAATGTCTGGTTTTTTCTCCATGTGTAAAATAGAGGGAAGCCATAATGGAAGTAGGTTACTTTTCCTTGGGTGAATAAGCTCATAAAGCCATTCCAACACTATTATTTCATTTTATCTCCACAAAAAAAAAATCATTAAAAAGAAAAGTAACAGAAATTCATATCCCCATTTTATAGATGAGCAAGCTGTGGCTCATGAAGGTTTAAGTGGGTTGCTCTAAACCATGCATAGCAAATTAATGAAAGAACCAGAGCTATATATTTCCTGACTTGCTCGGCCAAGGTTTTTGCTTCCCCCACACACACAATAAATCAAGAGTCCATATAAGCTCAAGGTTTTATTATTTACTGTGACTCTTTCTAAGCATCATCTACTCTTCAACTGTATCTTTTCACCTTGTGTGCACCTCCCCCCACACCGATATGCACAAGCTCACCCTGTCTATGCCCCAGCCTCACACATCCTCTCCAGGGCTTGATAAGCATCTGTTGCCATAGTTACCTGGGCCTGTGGCTCACACCGGATGAGTTTCCTCCACTGGCAACAGAAACAGTCCTAGTTGGCTAAGCAGAACTCACTCCTAAAGTGAAATCAGGTCTACACATATATACAGACATGCTGTGAAACGAAACCAGACATATGCATGCATGTATGCATTCCTACAGTCACAAGGTAATGAAACATGCATCCATTCAGACACATTCATATGTAACATACCCTTTTAGGTTTATGCATATGGCTATATAAGGAGATTCCATAATTCCCACGGGTCATGCCAGACTGCTGGAAGAATCCAGAGCCTCTATAAAGCTGAGGAGCAACAGGGGTTTGGTTATTACTCACTTCCAAGCCCCTACCTTAGAAAAATTTGGTTCTCAGAGATCTCTGAGTATCCAAGGACCTACATTTAAGAATGAGCAAAAAACCATATAATTCAAAAGGGGTTTTCTAAGGGCAAAGCTGGTCACAGACAGAGACTCTTGTCTGACAAAGAACTTCCCAATTTCATCCAAGAATGATCTCACCAATGACCTCAATACAATAAACCTTTTTCATCCTCAACTATACAATTCATCCTCACAATGTATCCCACATATATATATATATATTTATATAAATATGTCATATACATATCTATATTCACTTATGTCATATATATAGATTCACACACGTCATATACATATATATACACACACATGTCAACATAAGTTAAAGGTCCCTCCCTCCAGTTCTTGAGAAGAACAAATAGTACACCCCACCAACATCGACTTCTAGGAACATTCACAGCTATCTTCTGACAAGTTAATTTCCACACAAAAAACAACACAATGATGAGAATGACCACATTAAAGAAAGAGAATTGAGGATTAGAAAAGAGACTATTAGACTAATATACTATTTTACAGCCAGTCAAGAGAGGATCCAATAAGTGAATCAAGGCAACCTTTCATTCTAACACTTTCACCTATGATTCTTAGGATGGGTAAAGGAAGAACAACTTTTTTTAAAGTGCCACAGGTAAGGACTTCTAGCCAAGATGGCAGAGAAAAGACAGTGCTAATCTGGTCTTCTCTCCTGATCTTCCCTAATAGAAGGGAGGAAGGAAGGAGCTGTGAACCACCTGAATCTTCCTCTCATAAGACTTGGCTTAAAGTTAACTTACAAAAACACTCAGTTGTGAGATGAGCAGAACCAGAAAAACACTGTACACCCTAACAGCAACATGGGAGTGATGTTCAACCTTGAAGGACTTGCTCATTCCATCAGCGCAACAATTGGGAACAATTTTTGGCTGTCTGCAAAGGAGAGTACCATCTGTATCCAGATAAGGAGCTGTGGAGTTTGAACAAAGTACAAGGACTATTCCCTTTAATTCGGAAAAAAAAACCCAGATGTCTTATGGTTTGATCTGGTTACCTCTGAGAATTCTGTTCTCTTTAAGGATATGATTTCTCTCTCATCACACCCAATTTGGATCGAGGTACAACACGGAAACAAAGTAAAGACTGACGGAGTGCTATCTGTGGGGTGGGGGTGGGGGGAGGGAAGCAAGATTGGGGGAAAACTGTAAATTCAAATAATATCTTTAATAAAAATTAAAAAAAACACTCAGTTAAGTCAAGAAATGTATTTTACCTTTCAAATATTAAAAGGAGAAAAGGGGAAGGAAGGGACAGGGAGGGGGAGAAAAGGGGGAACTAACAGAAGGAAGGGAGGGAAGAAGGAAAAAAGGGAAAGGGGAAAGAAAGGGGATGAGGATTGATATGGGGGGGGGCAAACACACTGAAGGGGGAAATATTCAGAAACAAAATACTGGGGAATATGGATAAAAGGGAAAAAAAGGAAAAAATATAAACAGAGGGAAGATAGCATGGAGGGCAATAAAGAGTTAGTAATTATAACTTTGAATGTGAATGGGATGAACTCTAGTGGACAGCAGAGTGAATTAAAAACCAGAATCCTACAATATGCTGCTTACAAGAAACTCATATGAAGCAAAGAGATACATATAGAGTAAAGGTAAAAGGTTAGAGCAAAATATATTTTGCTTCACCTGAAGTGAAAAAAAGCAGGGGTAGTAATCCTTATCTCAAACAAAGCAGCTGCAAAAATAGATAGCATTAAAAGAGATAAGGAAGGAAACTATATCCTCCTAAAAGGTACCATAGACAATAAAGTAATTTCAATACTGAATGTGTATGCACCCAATAGAATAGCATCCAAATTCTTAGAGAAGAAGTTGAAAGACCTACAGGAAGATATAAACAGCAAAACTATACTAGTGGGAGACCTCAACCTCCCACTCTCAGATTTAGACAAATCTAACCATAAAATAAACAAGAAGGAATTTAAGGAGATAAATAGATTATTAGAAAACCTAAATATGATAGACTTATAGAGGAAACTGAATGGGGATAGAAAGAAATATACTTTTTTCTGCAGTAAATGGCACTTACACAAAAATTGGCCATGTACTAGGGCATAAAAACCTAATGATCAACTGCAGAAAGGCAGAAATAGGGAATAAATCTTTCTCAGATCATAATGCAATAAAAATCACATGCAGGGAGACACAGACCAAAACTAATAGGAAACTAAATAACTTCATTTTTAAAAAATGAGTGGATCAAACAACAAATTATAGAAAGAATTAATTATTTCATCCCAGATAATGACAATAATGAAACAACATACCAAAGTTTATGGGATTCACTCAAGGCAGCTGTCAGAGGATATATTATATCTTCAAATGTTTACATGAATAAATTAAAGAAAGAAGAAATCAATGAACTAAATATGCAACTAAAAAATTAGAGAAAGAACAAATTAAAAACCCTCAATTAAATACTAAATTAGAAATTTGAAAAATTCTAAAAATTAAAGGAGAAATTAATAAAAATCAAAAGCAAGAAAACTATTGAACTAATAAATCAAACCAAGAGTTGGTTTTATGAAAAAACAATAAAATTGATAAACCCCTGGTCAATGTGATTAAAAAAAGAAAGAAGAAAACCAATTGCTAGTATCATAAATGAAAATGATGAACTCACCACCAATGAGAAGGAAATTAAAGTAATAATTCAGAATTATTTTGCCTATGACAATAAATTTGACAATCTAAGTGAAATGGACAAATATTTACAAAAATATAAGCTGCCCAGATTAAGTGAAGAGGAAATTAAAAACCTAAACAACCCTATCTCAGAAAAAGAAATTCAACAAGCCATTATTGAAGTCCCTAAGAAAAAAAATTCTCCAGGGCCAGATGGATTCACAAGTGAATTCTATCAAACATTTAAGAAACAATTGGTTCCAATTCTATGTAAACTTTTTGGAAAAATAGGTGAAGATGGAACTCTACCTAATTCTTTCTATGACACCAATATGGTGCTGATACCTAAACCAGGAAGAGTTAAAAACAGAGAAAGAAAATTATAGACCTATCTCCCTAATGAATATAGATGCCAAAAACTTAAATAAAACCCTCAGCAAATCAATTACAACAAGTTATCAATAGAATAATACACTATGACCAAGTAGGATTTATTCTAGGAATGCAGGGTTGGTTCAATATTAGGAAAAATGTTAGTTTAATTAATTATATTTGATTTAGTTTAATTATTTTTAAATTCATTATATTTATTTTTTTAATTTTAAATTATATATAAAAATTATTTAAATTACATATAGAAATTTTAATTTTAAATTAATTATATTTAATTTATTATATAATTATAATAAATAATTATATAATAATAAACCTATCGATAGATGCTTAAAAAACTTTTGGCAAAATACAGCATCCATTCCTACTAAAAACACTAGAGACTGTAAGAATAAAGGGTTTGTTCCTTAGAATAATAAGCAGTATCTATCTGAAACTGTCAACAAGCATTATATGCAACAGGGATAGACTTGAGGCATTCCCAATAAGATCAGGGGTGAAACAAGGATGCCCATTATCACCACTACTCTTCAATATCATATCAGAAATATTAGCCTCAGCAATAAGAGAAGAAAAAGAATTGAAGGAATTAGAATTGGGAAGGAAGAGACAAAATTCTCACTCTTTGCAGATGACATGATGGTATACCTAAAGAATCCCCAAAAAAATCATCTAAAAAAACTACTAGAAATAATTAGCAACTTTAGCAAAGTTGCAGGATATAAAATAAACCCTCATAAATCCACAACATTTATATATATATATATACATATATATATATATATATATATATATGTATATATATATATATATGACTAGTAAAATACAGCAAAAAAAGAGCTAGAAAGAGAAATCCCATTCAAAGTAACCTCAGACAATATAAAATAACTGGGAATCTATCTGCCAAGGCAGACTCAAAAACTTCTTGAAAACAATTATAAAACACTTCTCACACAAATAAAATCAGACTTAAATACTGGGCAAACATCAACTGCTCATGGATAGGCCAAGCTAACATAATAAAAATGACAATTCTACCAAAACTAAATTACCTGTTTAGTGCCCTGTCAATCAAAATTCCAAAAAAAGTACTTTAATGAGTTAGAACAATTTGTAAGTAAATTCATATGGAGAAATACAAAGTCAAGAATTTCCAGGGATTCAATGAAAAAAAGTGCAAAAGAAGGTGACTTAGCCTTACCAGATCTAAAATTATATTATAAAGCATCAGTCATCAAAACTGTCTGGTATTGGCTAAGAAATAGAGTAGTAGATCAGTGGAATAGAGTATATGCAATAGCAGGAAATGATTATAATAAATCTGCTATTTGATATATCCAAAGAGTCCAGCTAATGGGATAAAAACTCACTCTTTGATAAAAACTGTTGGGAAAATTGGAAGCTAGTATGGAAGAAACTTAGATTAGACCAACATCTCACACCCTATACCAAGATATGATCAAACTGGATACAGGATTTAGCCATAAAAAAACCTTACTATAAGCAAACTTAAAGATCAAGGAGTAGTTTACCTGTCAGATCTATGGAAAGGGAAGCAGTTTATGACCAAGGAAGAGATGGAGAATATCATTAAAAACAAACTAGACAATTTTGATTACATAAAATTAAAAAGCTTTTGCACAGATAAAACCACTGTAACCAAGATTAAAAGAAATGTAGTAAATTAGGAAACAATTTTTACAACTAGTATTTCTGACAAAGGACTCAGTTCTAAAATAAACAGAAAACTGAATCAAATTTAAAAAAAAAAAGCTATTCCCCAATTGGTCAAAGGATATGCAAAGGCAATTTAAAGAGGAAATCAAAGTGATCCATAGTCATATGAAAAATTGCTCTAAATCATTACTTATTAGAGAATTGCAAATTAAAGCATCTCTGAGATATCACCTCACACCTCTCAGACTGGCCAATATGACCAGAAAGGACAATGATCAGTGTTGGAAGGGATGTGGGAAATCTGGGACACTATTACATTGTTGGTGAAACTGTGAACTCATTCAACCTTTCTGGAGAGCAATCTGGAATTATGCCCAAAGGGCAACAAAAATGTGCATACCCTTTCATCCAGCATACCAATACTGGGTCTAAATCCTAAAGAGATGATGAAAAAGGGTAAAAACCTCACTTTACAAAAATATTCATAGCAGCCCTGTTTGTGGTGGCAAGGAATTGGAAATTAAGTAAATATCCTTCGATTGGGGAATGGCTTAACAAACTGTGGCATATGTATGTCATGGAACACTAGTGTTCTATTAGAAACCAGGAGGGATGGGAATTCAGGGAAGCCTGGAAGGATTTGCATGACCTGAAGCTGAGTGAGATGAGCAGAAGCAGAATAACATTGTACACCCTAACAGCAACATGGGATTGATGATCAACCTTAATGGACTTGCTCATTCCTTCAGTGCACCAACCAGGGACAATTTTGAGCTATCTGCAATGGAGAATACCATCTGTATCCAGAGAAAGAAATGTGGAGTTTGAACAAAGACCAAAGGCTATTACCTTCAATTTAGGAAAAAAAAACATTATCTTATTATGTAATCTTGCTATCTCTTATACTTTATTTTTCTTCCTTAAGGATATGATTTCTCTCTCAAGACATTCAACTGAGATCAATGTATACCATGGAAAAAATGTAAAGACTAACAGAATGTCTTCTGTGGAGGTGGGGGGAGGGAAGCAAGAATGGGGGAAAAAATTGTAAAACTCAAAATTAATAAAATTTTTCTAAAGAAAAAAAAGTAAATTGCCACAGGTAGATTTTTCCAGTCACCTTTTTAAAATCAAGCTATAAATGACAGAATAGATTAGGAGAATATTTAATGCATGCCCATAGTCTCTCTAAATCTGTATGACTCTGAGACCAGGGTTCTAGATACTAGTCTAGATCTTGAGTTCTAGAGCTCAGAGAGATCTTCAAAGATATCTAGTTCATCTTCTAATTCAGGACAGTGGGGCCCAAAGAAATGAAGTTACTTACTTGAGGTCAGCAAGTAGTGAATAGTATAGGCAGAATTTGAATTCAGGGTCCTCTGACTCCAAATCCCATATTCTTTGCATTGTACCAGTGTTCCATCACAAACTCAGCTTTCATCTCCCCAGTTCTAGAGATCAAGTGACTCCTATCCTTTTCAAAATTTGGTCCCTGGCATTTCAGGGATAAAGAAGGGATAAAGGAAAAGGATTAGGAGTTGGGGAGGGAGAAAGATTGGGGATTGGGGAAGGAGAAAGAGCAAAAGAGGAAGGAATTCTGCAAACAAGCCTTTAACCTGTGGACTCACTCTCTCCACTCCCAAACTGGCAGGTTGGGTCCCCTGTGAATAACTATTATTCTTATTCTCCTGGAATTCTAAAGGTAACTCTAAGAGATAGGATATTCTAATCCTATACTCACATTCTCATATACTCAAATCCTAGGTAGAGTTAAGTGAGTTAAAAATTAAAGTATAAAAATAGTCAATCATATATATATATATATATATATATATATGTGTGTGTGTGTGTGTGTGTGTGTGTGTGTGTAAATATATAAATATATGCACATATATATGTATGTATGTATATATGTCATGTGGAGTCAAGGAGTACCCTCATGACCCTTGGCCTTTGGAATTCTTTTGTTCCTTCACTGAGTCCCCTAACAAGCTCACTTTGAAGTTTGCCACTCTGATAGATTTCCTTTACTCAACTGGGCTAGGTCCTTGAAGGATGCAATATTTCTCCTGATGGGACAATTTATTGCTTGACTGAGTCAATCAAATTGCTCTTCAGATATAGTTTTTTTGCTGAACTCAAAAACTTCTGGTGACCTTTGTCACCATCTTGGATTACTGAGGGAAATTCTGATGACTCTTTTGACGTTTGGAAGCTCATCAAGGTCAAAATCTGGAACATTTTGTTTTTATATTCTCATTCACCTAATTGGGGCAGCTAGATGGCACAGTGGATAGACTGCTAGGTATGAAATAAGGAAGATCTGAGTTCAAATGCAACCTCAGATACTTACTATCTATGTAACCCTAGGCAAGTCATTTAATCCTGTTTGCTACATTTTTCTCATTTGTTGAGAGAGAGAGAGAGAGAGAGAGAGAGAGAGAGAGAGAGAGAGAGAGAAGGCTGGAGAAGGAAATGCCTTCTTTGCCAAAAAAAATCCTAAAAGTGGTCACGAAGAGTTAGACATGACTGAAACAACAGAACAAGGAAACAAATGATAGCAAAGAATAACCAAAAGAAACAGCGATGTTTGTACTTAGGGACACTTGGGAAATTGGACAACTAACTCCTCCTCTACCCAACCACTCAGAGCAATCCTCACTCAAAAACCACCAAAGAGGGAGAAGTCTGTCTAAATCTTTTATGATAGTTCCCATTCCTCACAACCAATTAAAAACACTTCATCACCATTGTTCTACCTTCTTATTCATGAACAGAGGTAGGTTCACCAATCCTCCACATATTAGACTAATAGCAATTAGAACTCTATTGCCTCCAAGATCAAATACAAAATCCTCTGTTTGGCTTTCAAAGCTCCTATTATGGACATTTAGAACTTGAGTCTTTCTAAGTCAATAGTATGGACATCATCTATCCCTTCCTAACTTTATTCTCTGCTTCTACTTTACTCTCTCATCCCACCATATTCTACAGTCTAGTGGCACTGGCCTCTCTTGCTCTCCCTTATACAAGACATTACATCTCCTGACAAAGTATTTTCTCTGGTTGCCTTCCATCCCAAGAAGTCTCTCTCCCTCCTCATCTCAGTCATTCCTGCTTCCTTCAAGTTTCAACTAGTCTCCCTTTTTACAAGAAGCATTTCCTAATCCATTCTTGCTAAGATTACCTCCAATTTACTAAATATATTATGTGTGTGTGTGTGTGTGTGTGTGTGTATAGTTGTTTGCATGTTATCTTCCCCATTAGACAGGAAACTCCTGAAGAGTAATCCCCTTCTGTTTAGTTTTGTGTAGTTTTGTTTGCCTTTCTTTATATTCTCAGTGCTTAACACAATGCCTAGTATAATGCTTGTTGACTTGACCAAGCAGGGATACTGAATACACTTTGTATGATGTACCAAAAAAAAACAAATATGCACATGCTCTAAGACTGGGCCCTCATTAAACAGTCTTCCATTACACTAAAAAATTTATTTCCAATCTAGCAGTCCATCCTCTTTCTCCTCCTGGAGACTACCACCTCAGTCAATGCCTTCTTCTATGATACAGGAAGGAAATTTGTGATAGTCATTTATTACAAGATCACTTGATTTTATTTCCCACTATGGATTTTCCAGGAGTCATCAATATGTAGCTCAATGTCTAACTGACTTTTATTTATACCCTTTATTAATTATTTACCTAATTATTTGTCCATGGCATAGAAATGTATAATTTTTAAAAGTTTTATTGTCTTTTCCTCTTTATGCCATGATCATTTACTGATATACACATACACACAGTCATCCCCAATTCCCAACCCAAATAGAAACTTCCCTTGTAACAAAAAAAAAAACAGCAATGCATAACTAACCAACAAAGTAGTCACCCTGATGTCCCTCACCTCTTTACCAAAAGGAGGAAAATGTCTATTTTCTTGCCCTGGTTGATTATTACACTAAATTTGAAGATCTATAGTATCTCATCTAATCCTTCTCCCAAACTTTTGGAGAAGGAAACCAAGACACAAGCTAATGAAGTAACTTTGCCCGAAGTCATAATGTTAGCTATTGGCAGAGCCAAGATGAAATCCAATTCATTAATAATTATATTAGTTAACCTTATTTGTTAATTTCAGAAGAATATTTGATTCAAAAGAAAAAACAGCCTGGAACAAAGAATATCCTACTACTGAAGCCAAATAGTTCAATTTGAGCCTTCCCTCCAATGATTCAGATGACAACCCCATTTACATATGCCCTTTCTGAGCAACTCTTGTCCAAGTACCCTCATAAGTTCACCATAAAATGACCATAAGTCATTTAAGTTAACATAAGTCAACAATATGCTATGTGACCATAATTCAATTCAACATAGTAAAGGCTTTCCTTAACTTCTCTTAATATAACAAAAATACCAATAAACACTTGAACTATTCATCAGTTATCCCTCATTTTCCCCCCCAAAAAAGCACACCTTATTTTTGCATATGTTCCTCTAATGATATTCTTTATCCTGCATCATTTCATATTTATATCAAGACTACTGATTCCAACCATGTACCTCTCCACTGAATACACCTCAACTTCAAATCTTCAGGGACTTGAGTTTTTCATGATTTTCACAGCAATATAACATTAATGGGAAAAAAAAAAGATTTGCAGGTCCTTCTTTCAGGAAGATGTTTGAACATTAAAACAACATCAGAAAATGTGATATAACACTGAAATATAGTGTCTTCACTGCTTCTAATGACAAAAAAGTTGGCTTATAAAAATCTTTACAGATCTTTTCCATATTTTATGTGTTTGTTTTGTTTCCAGTTTTATACTAAAATGTCTTCCAAATGACTTTGCTTAATTAGGTCTCCAGTCAAGATTTCTTTAAACTTGTTTTTTACTTTCATTGTTTCTTATTGTTTTATAAGGAAATACTACTCACAACATTTCTCCATCTTTCTTGACAAGAATTTATAAACATTCATATTCTAAACCAGTTTAATCCTTGGCTTCCATATATTTAATCTTTTTAGGTTCAACCCAAAAGTTGTATTTGCTCTGGTAGGTTTTTTTAGGCTTTTTGGTTGGGGGGGGGTCTCATAAACTGTATAAAAATGTTATAATTTATGTCAATGTCCTTTCATTCCTCCACTTCCCTTTTCCTGATTTGAATAATTTGTTTAAATAGATCAGATTGGAGCTGTTTAATTGTACACTCTATTATATTCTCATTTTTCTTATTTCTAGTCTTGAACTTAGCTTTATCTAACAAATCAGTGATCTTATAATGTACAGATTACACAAAAACAACTCCCACTGTAATAAGTAATTTTCTTTCTAAGATATAATCAATTTCATTTTTGTCATTTTCTCTGATGTTTACCATGTCCCAATACCTCCAATTCTTTCCTTCAAGAAAGCATTTTATTATAGGTATAAACTTTCTAAGTACTTTATAAATCTCTACTGTCTTATTCCTTATTCTTGAAAAACATTTTCCAACACATTTTGCACCTCTCTCATTTATGCCTAACTTGATATTAAAATAACTAAGTATCAAAGTATATATTTTCACAAGGTCTTGCTAAGTTCACTACTTCTTCAAGTTCTCCAACAGGTTTTGTCACATAAGCTGAAATTAATTTTTATAGTGGTCTTTTTGGCAAACATTTGTCACAAATGTCCATGAAATTATTTTTTTTTATTGCCCTTGGTCACATAGAACCAGCATTGCCAATTCCAATTCCAAGAGATACAAGATGAACCTGGGAGCTAGTCTTCCTGTAAAACTATTCCTTATCTCTTGATTTTACTTCTATTAGGATTATAAAGACTGATACAATTCATTTCCTCCAGGGTCCAAGGAATTCTATTCTATCCCGTCTCCAACAGATTGCCCCACCATCCCCATCTATCATATTTCCAATTTCTCCCTGACCACTAGATCCGTCTCTAAGTGCCTACAGACATACCCATTTTTATATCATCCATAAAAATTCCCCTACTTGATCCTTCCATCCCTGCTAACTATGGTCCTATATCTCTTCTGTCTTTCATGGCTAAATTTCTTGAAAAATATTTTCATTTCATTTTATCTCTTCTTAAAGATTTACAATCTGACTTCTGACCTCATCTCAACTGAAACTGCTCCCTCAAAAGTTCCCACTAATCTCTTAATTGACAAATTTAATAGCCTTTGTACAATCCTTATTCTCCTCAACTTCTCTTAAGTCTTTGACATTGTTGATTATTCTCTCCTCTGTATTTTTATCCTCTCTGTTTTCTAGATGCCATTCTCTCTTGATTTTCCTCCCATCTACTAGACTACTCCTTCTCAGTTGCCTTTGTTGGATTCTCATCCAAATCACTCTTTTAATACAGATATCCAACAGAGTTCAGTCCTAGGTTCATGTCTTCCACTTCTATACTTTATTGAGTGATCTCATCAGCTCCCATGTATTTCATTATCATCTCTAGGCTAAGAATTCTCAAATCTACCTACCTTGCCCTAAACTTCTCTGCTGACCTCCAATCTTACATCTCCAAATTTCTTTCATAATTCTCAAATAAGATGTCCAGTGGACATCTTAAACTCAACATGTCCAAAGATATAAACTCATTATATTTCCCCCTAATCTCTTCTCCCCTGCTAACTTCTCTATTATTGTAAAAATTAATATCATTCTCTCAGTCTGTCAGACTCAAAATCTAAGTATCATCTTTGACTATTCACTCTCACCCTTCTTTTCTGTTGCCAAGAATTGTGGATTTAATCTTTGCAGCATTTTTTGAAAATCCCCCTCTCTCTTCTGATACTGTTACCAACCTAGTACAGATCCTCAATCACCTCATATCTAAATGACTAAAATTGTAATCAGATTGGTCTCCCTGAGACATGTCTCTTTCCACTCCAATTCATCATCCATTCAGCCACCAAAGTAATTTTCCTAAAGCAGATATATATGACCATGACTCCTACCCACTCTAACTCCATAAATTCCAAAGACTCTTTATCACCTCCAGGATCAAATATAAAATCTTCTGTCTGCTGTTCAAAGACCTTCATAATCTAGCCCTCTCCTACTCTTACAGTTTTCTTATACCTTATTCCCTGAAACATATTCTTCAATCGATTGATTTTCCTCAGACAAGATACTTTGGTTCAATATTTTCTGTGGATGCCCCTTATTTCTGGTATACTCTCCTTCCTCATCTCTGCCTGTTAGCTTCTCTGGTCTCTTTTATGTCCCACCTAATATTCCTTCCTCTACAGGAAGACTTTCTCAACCCCTCTTAATTCTAATACTTTCTCTCTGTTACATATTTCCTATTTATCCTGTACATACTCATTTGTTTGTTGTCCCTTCCATTGAATTGTGAATTCCTTGAAGACAATCTTGTGCCTCTTTTTGTATCCCAACCTTGGTATAGTGCCTGGCCCAAAGGTACTTAATAAATATTTAATGACTGAATGACTAACTAGTATGTCCATTTGTTAGCCAATGGACATGATTCCTTTTGTATAACCTACCATCAAACTGCTGGGGGAGAAGGAAGGGGAGAATTTGGAACTCAAAATTTTAAAAATAAATATTTTAAATTGTCTTTACATGTATTTGAGAAAAATAAAATATTATTTTTAAAAAATTCAAGATGGGTGCTCACCTAAGCATCTGCTTACCTCATATGCTAACCTAGGAAGCTGGTTAGTGTCAGAGAGGGATAGCATTTCATCAGATGACTATTCTCACATTCATTTCTGCCTTAGTGTGTCTATCTACTCCCTGCTGGATGTTTGGTCTCTTAATCATCTATTTCCCCTAGTGACATGATCAATGGGAGGGAGGAAGAGATGGTAGGAGTGTAACAGACCTCTGGCTTACTCCCCAATGCCTTACAGCTCCCTAACATAGACCAAAAAAATTTGCTTCCACAAAGTTCCCCTAAGCATACAACTTCTACTGCTAAACTGTCAAACTTCTGCAATTTATCTGCAATATTTAAAGCTCCCAGAGGCATATTTAACTTGTTTGCACAGAATATCAGCTAATAACTTCCTGACCCAATCAAAAAGGACACTAATATTTCATCATGTGTAAACCACATCAACTATGCTTATCTGGAATGGTGGAATAACATCCTTTCCTATTACAGTAACAGGCATTTTCAAAAAACAAACTATGCAATATAGTTTCATGATTCAATACACAATCTTCTTTATTCTTTGCTCATAGAAATGTTCTTGTTTATTCATATTTCTTAATTTTTTAAAAGGTCATACCAGATATATCTCATTTCCTTTTCAACAGTGTGATTGTAATAAATGATCAGAAGAATGCTATAAATATTGAAAAGTATCGACAGATTCTTCCATATGATTTTTAGAGCTAATAAGGAGAGTTTTGAGTTAAAATAAGATAATAGTGCCACTCTTAGAACTAATAGTGCTAACCACCTAGAGAAGACTAGGAGGATTTTACTAGCTAGTTTGAGAAAAATCTGTAGGTATGTATGTAGCTCAGTATGAATCCTCAATGTATTATGATGACTAAGTTTTATGCTCCAACCTTGGAACTTCAGGGATAATCACTTGCAGAAAATTTCAATTTGACTCATATCTAGGGTCTCCCCAAAAATAGGATGAAAAGAGGTACTCTTGTACAATTTAAATCAGATAGAGAACATCTATTATTTCCTCCACTCAAAACAAATGCATAACACAAGAGACTCACAAGTATACATCAACAAAGATTTAAACAAGTAGCACTAATGATTTGTAACTATTCTTAATCTCTCTTGGAAGGTCAATATTTAAAACATCAAAATAAGAAATAGTTTGCAGGATTGATGAAATTAACTTTTGACTTAGCTCTCAGCTGTATATGCTTCAAGACTCATGTCTATTGGCAAGACAATCCAGAACTAGGGCTGGTTCTAACAAAGGATGTCTTCAAGAAGGACATATTTGGAAAACATTCATCTTGATGCCAATCAATTCTGCCTTAGAAACCTAGAAGTTTTTGAACTCACAAGGTTCCCTCCAAAGCTGGCCACAGCCATAACAGGATTGTACTTTGGTCATCTATGCTCAGGAGAGGAA
The DNA here is from genome assembly GCF_037893015.1 of Macrotis lagotis. Taxonomy (NCBI): domain Eukaryota; kingdom Metazoa; phylum Chordata; class Mammalia; order Peramelemorphia; family Peramelidae; genus Macrotis; species Macrotis lagotis. The sequence continues at coordinate 225,095,463 of NC_133659.1, read as the reverse complement.
AGTAAGAGAGAAGAGACCTAGGCTTAGCCCTACCTAAGATAAAATACAAAAGGACAGTCCCTCTCTTAACCCTAATAGGAAGTCCAGGCAGGAAAAGCTATAATCACATTTTCCAGAGAGAGAGAGAGAGAGAGAGAGAGAGAGAGAGAGAGAGAAAGAAAGTCAGAGACAGAGACAGAGACAGAGACAGACAGACAGACAGACAGACAGAAAAGACAGAGGAAGAACAAAAACTATCTTCCTTTTACAACTGGCATAGCATCTTACCATCCTGCTGCTATCACAGGACAAAAGGAATATCAAGGAATAACCCAGGATTTTCTGTATCATCCCAAAATACCAGTCCCTTCAAAGTTGAGTCACATATGCCCTCATAAATTACTAGGGAGCTCTGTATCCATTCTATTTGGTACACATCAATCCAATATCCATGATGCATTAGATTAGAAGCAATGGAACTAGTGGTTGGAGCTCCTAGAGTGGAAGAGAGACATGATTAGAGCTTTACTTTGAGAATATCAATTTGGTAGCTGTGTAGAAGATGGATTGGAAAAAGAACAGACTGGAGACAGAGACCAATTAGGAGACTATTCTACACTAGACTTGACTAAGTTTTAATTTGAAATGGGATACTCATAGGCCATCTACTGTTTAACAAAAGTGGTTTTACTTAATTGGTATGGAAATTGTATTCAGCAAGGTTACAACACTGATTCAGCTTGGCAGAGTTCCACTATCTCCATACTTTGGTCATGATGTGGTATGTGTCAAGTCTAACGAGCCCATATGCGGTGGACTTTTTAACTTAGATGATCAGGGAACTAGGCTAAAACCTAACCTCTGGACTAATCAAGATTCAAATACTATTTCAATACTTTTTAAGGAAAATCTAGCCTAGAATATATGGAAGGGATGTAAGTAGATGTAGGTGTTGCTCCTATGACATCAACTATTGCAATTGTCCAAGTGAAGAGTAAAAAGGACCTAAACTGGGGAATGATAGGATGATTCTGTCAGTTGAGAGAATAAAATGTAAGATAATCTATGAATATAGAACCATACCACATGTACTATTTTAAGAAGCCTAAACTGGGGCAGCTAGTTAGCACAGTGGCTAGAACACCAGACCTGGAGTCAGGAGGACCTGAGTTCAAATCCAGGCTAAGACACTTAATAATTCCCTAGCTATGTGACCTGGCGACTTGTCATTTAATCCCACTGCCTTGAAAAAACAAAAAGAAGGGAAGAAGGGAAGGGAAGGGAAGGGAAGGGAAGGGAAGGGAAGGGAAGGGAAGGGAAGGGAAGGGAAGGGAAGGAAGGGAAGGGAAGCCTAAGCTTACAGGAAGAAAAAATATAAGATTCACACTATCCTCTTCCTCGGTCAGAGCATATCTGAAGTAAGGTATTCAGTTCCAGGCGCTACCTTTTAGAAATTTTAATTTAGAAAATACTGAGAGGAAAGCACTGAATAAGATTAACCTCCCCCAAAAAATGAAGTTGACTATATGTTAAAAAATAGAAATGACCACTTACTGATATGAGATTCATTTCCAAACTAATCATTTATGTAAAGTCAATATTAACTTGTTAGGACACAGATTAAAATCAAAACTAAGTTCAACAGAAGAATAAAAATGAGATGATAAAGAATTCTGTAAAGGTGACTGAAATTTGAATGATGATAATAAGCCAAAATAGAAATGTGGAAAATAATAGATATCAACAAATAACATAGACTATCATCATTTTCTCAGGATGTTTAATCTATGATCATTTATAGCAAGTGATAGAAGAGCTGCTAGGGACCCCTTCCTAAGAGAAGCTATCAATGACTTAGAACCCAGGATTGTTAGATCTCTTGAACATATAAAGTCACCTCCAAATCTGGATAATTTTATCTCAATATCAATAATGAGTTATTCCCAATCAGACAAAGAAACACAGAACAGAAAAGGTAGCTAAGACAGGGGCTCCAGCTTTCCTAGTTGAGCTAGTTGGGAATAAACACCATGCTGCTGGGTTCATGAATGGCCATGCTTCACTTCTCCCTTACTCTAAGTCCCAAAAGATGTCAATGTAAAGGGTTGAATGAAGAGAGAGGATCCTTTTAAAGTCCTCTGACTTATCAGCCATTTTTTCTCCATGCCCATCTCAAAGTTCAAAGTACCCAAATTCTTCAATGATGTGAGTGACACATGAATAGGCTGGTAGCAAGCAAAGCAGTTCTACACATGCCCTAACACATATTTCAAAACTCTTAAGGAGAAAAAACAGTGGGAAAAAATGAGCAATTGTTCCAATAAAACAGAAAATAGTAAAGGAAAAAGTTTACAAAAAATAAAACTGATGAACTTTTCCTTCTATAACATAAGATTTCAACCTCATGACAGCTGTGGACCAACCTATGTCAAATCATCTCAACACAATGTAAGGATGAAAGCATAAAAAGGGCATTAAACATGCAAGAAAATAGAAAAGGTGTTAAAATACATATATTACAAAATCTTTCCTTAGTGAAATTATCACATTTGAACTCTTAATAGCATTGTCTTTCATGTGCTACATGAAGATATATAAATATGTAGCAATAAAGAAAAAGATAAGAACAGTGGATTAAACCAAGAGTATACAGAGGAGGGGGGTCATTAAATGCAATTAAAACAAATCAACAGGATGGCCCTATCTAAAAATGTATTCCTCAATTCATGTCTTAAAGTCCATAGAAATAAGTTGTGCATCACATCAGTACTCTAAAGTTATGATCAATCACTGTAAAATTTGGAAGTCTTTCAGTATTGGTTCCCTTACATTATTGTGTCCATCATATAAATTT